>NC_069500.1:782340943-782650943 GCF_027579735.1 Bombina bombina | reverse complement strand
TGATATAAAATGAGATGTTTCATTGTATCTTGACAGCCATTATTTGTGTTAATTAGTCTTTGTTGCTGTGTTATTGTAGACATTATTACTGTTATGTAAAGATTTATATATGTTATATCATTATGTTGTCACTTTAAAAACCCTCAATAAAAAAAAAAGTATTTAAAAAAAAAAAAAAATCATAATAGCTTGTTCTGCTGCTAGTCATCACCCCAGGAACAGTTTTCTTCTGTTATGTGTGATCAGTCCACGGGTCATCATTACTTCTGGGATATAACTCCTCCCCAACAGGAAATGCAAGAGGATTCACCCAGCAGAGCTGCATATAGCTCCTCCCCTCTACGTCAGTCCCAGTCATTCTCTTGCACCCAACGACTAGATAGGATGTGTGAGAGGACTATGGTGATTATACTTAGTTTTTATGACTTCAATCAAAAGTTTGTTATTTTACAATAGCACCGGAGCGTGTTATTACTTCTCTGGCAGAGTTTGAGGAAGAATCTACCAGAGTTTTTTTACTATGATTTTAACCGGAGTAGTTAAGATCATATTGCTGTTCTCGGCCATCTGAGGGAGGTAAAAGCTTCAGATCAGGGGACAGCGGGCAGATGAATCTGCATTGAGGTATGTAGCAGTTTTTATTTTCTGAATGGAATTGATGAGAAAATCCTGCCATACCGTTATAATGACATGTATGTATACACTTCAGTATTCTGGGGATGGTATTTCACCGGAACTACTCTGTTAAAAGTCACTAATCCTTTTAATAAGTATTTATCATGTTAAACGTTTTTGCTGGAATGTAGAATCGTTTACATTTCTGAGGTACTGAGTGAATAAATATTTGGGCATTATTTTCCACTTGGCAGTTGTTTGGTTTTAATTGTGACAGTTTCGTTTCTCTTCACTGCTGTGTGTGAGGGGGAGGGGCCGTTTTTGGCGCTCTTTGCTACGCATCAAAAATTTCCAGTCAGTTACTCTTATATTTCCTGCATGATCCGGTTCATCTCCGACAGATCTCAGGGGTCTTCAAACTTCTTTAGAGGGAGGTAGATTCTCTCAGCAGAGCTGTGAGAATTTTATATTGACTGTGAATAAAAACGTTGCTCTGTAATTTTTATGTCAAATTTAATTATTGTTATGTTGCTAATGGGAACAAACCTTTGCTAAAAGTTGTGTTGTTTTAAAGTTTGATGCTATAACTGTTTTTCAGTTCATTATTTCAACTGTCATTTAATCGTTTAGTACCTCTTTGAGGCACAGTACGTTTTTGCTAAAAGAGATTATAACCAAGTTGCAAGTTTATTGCTAGTGTGTTAAACATGTCTGACTCAGAGGAAGATATCTGTGTCATTTGTTCCAATGCCAAGGTGGAGCCCAATAGAAATTTATGTACTAACTGTATTGATGCTACTTTAAATAAAAGTCAATCTGTACAATTTGAACAAATTTCACCAAACAGCGAGGGGAGAGTTATGCCGACTAACTCGCCTCACGCGGCAGTACCTGCATCTCCCGCCCGGGAGGTGCGTGATATTATGGCGCCTAGTACATCTGGGCGGCCATTACAGATAACATTACAAGATATGGCTACTGTTATGACTGAAGTTTTGTCTAAATTACCAGAACTAAGAGGCAAGCGTGATCACTCTGGGGTGAGAACAGAGTGCGCTGACAATACTAGGGCCATGTCTGATACTGCGTCACAGCTTGCAGAGCATGAGGACGGAGAGCTTCATTCTGTGGGTGACGGTTCTGATCCAAACAGATTGGATTCAGATATTTCAAATTTTAAATTTAAATTGGAGAACCTCCGTGTATTACTAGGGGAGGTTTTAGCAGCTCTCAATGATTGTAACACCGTTGCAATACCAGAGAAACTGTGTAGGTTGGATAAATACTTTACGGTACCGGCGAGTACTGACGTTTTTCCTATACCTAAGAGACTAACTGAAATTGTTACTAAGGAGTGGGATAGACCCGGTGTGCCGTTCTCACCCCCTCCAATATTTAGAAAGATGTTTCCAATAGACGCCACCACTCGGGACTTATGGCAAACGGTCCCTAAGGTGGAGGGAGCAGTTTCTACTTTAGCTAAGCGTACCACTATCCCGGTGGAGGATAGCTGTGCTTTTTCAGATCCAATGGATAAAAAATTAGAGGGTTACCTTAAGAAAATGTTTGTTCAACAAGGTTTTATATTGCAACCCCTTGCATGTATCGCGCCGATTACGGCTGCGGCAGCATTTTGGATTGAGTCTCTGGAAGAGAACCTTAGTTCATCTACGCTAGACGACATTACGGACAGGCTTAGAGTCCTTAAACTAGCTAATTCATTCATTTCGGAGGCCGTAGTACATTTAACCAAACTTACGGCTAAGAACTCAGGATTCGCCATCCAAGCACGTAGGGCGCTGTGGCTAAAATCCTGGTCAGCTGATGTTACTTCTAAGTCCAAATTACTTAATATACCTTTCAAGGGGCAGTCTTTATTTGGGCCCGGTTTGAAAGAAATTATCGCTGACATTACAGGAGGTAAGGGCCACGCCCTACCTCAAGACAAAGCCAAAGCTAAGGCTAGACAGTCTAATTTTCGTCCCTTTCGGAATTTCAAAACAGGAGCAGCATCAACCTCCACTGCACCAAAACAGGAGGGAGCTGTTGCTCGTTACAGGCAAGGCTGGAAGCCTAACCAGTCCTGGAACAAGGGCAAGCAGGCCAGGAAACCTGCTGCTGCCCCAAAGACAGCATGAACCGAGAGCCCCCGATCCGGGACCGGATCTAGTGGGGGGCAGACTTTCTCTCTTCGCCCAGGCCTGGGCAAGAGATGTTCAGGATCCCTGGGCGCTAGAGATCATATCTCAGGGATACCTTCTAGACTTCAAATTATCTCCCCCAAGAGGGAGATTTCATCTGTCAAGGTTGTCAACAAACCAGATAAAGAAAGAAGCGTTTCTACGCTGTGTACAAGATCTGTTATTAATGGGAGTGATCCATCCGGTTCCGCGGTCGGAACAAGGACAAGGGTTCTACTCAAACCTGTTTGTGGTTCCCAAAAAAGAGGGAACTTTCAGGCCAATCTTAGATTTAAAGATTCTAAACAAATTCCTAAGAGTTCCATCGTTCAAAATGGAAACTATTCGGACAATCTTACCCATGATCCAAAAGGGTCAGTACATGACCACAGTGGATTTAAAAGATGCTTACCTTCACATACCGATTCACAAAGATCATCACCGGTATCTAAGGTTTGCCTTCCTAGACAGGCACTACCAGTTTGTAGCTCTTCCATTCGGATTGGCTACGGCTCCAAGAATCTTCACAAAGGTTCTGGGTGCCCTTCTGGCGGTACTAAGACCGCGCGGGATTTCGGTAGCTCCGTACCTAGACGACATTCTAATACAAGCTTCAAGCTTTCAAACTGCCAAGTCTCATACAGAGTTAGTTCTGGCATTTCTAAGGTCGCATGGATGGAAAGTGAACGAAAAGAAGAGTTCTCTTTTTCCTCTCACAAGAGTTCCATTCTTGGGGACTCTTATAGATTCTGTAGAAATGAAGATTTACCTGACAGAAGACAGGTTAACAAAGCTTCAAAATGCATGCCGTGTCCTTCATTCCATTCAACACCCGTCAGTAGCTCAATGCATGGAGGTGATCGGCTTAATGGTAGCGGCAATGGACATAGTACCTTTTGCACGCCTACACCTCAGACCGCTGCAATTGTGCATGCTAAGTCAGTGGAATGGGGATTACTCAGATTTGTCCCCTACTCTGAATCTGAATCAAGAGACCAGAAATTCTCTTCTATGGTGGCTTTATCGGCCACACCTGTCCAGGGGGATGCCATTCAGCAGGCCAGACTGGACAATTGTAACAACAGACGCCAGCCTACTAGGTTGGGGCGCTGTCTGGAATTCTCTGAAGGCTCAGGGACTATGGAACCAGGAGGAGAGTCTCCTTCCAATAAACATTCTGGAATTGAGAGCAGTTCTCAATGCCCTTCTGGCTTGGCCCCAATTAACAACTCGGGGGTTCATCAGGTTTCAGTCGGACAACATCACGACTGTAGCTTACATCAACCATCAGGGAGGGACAAGAAGCTCCCTAGCAATGATGGAAGTATCAAAGATAATTCGCTGGGCAGAGTCTCACTCTTGCCACCTGTCAGCAATCCACATCCCGGGAGTGGAGAACTGGGAGGCGGATTTCTTGAGTCGCCAGACTTTTCATCCGGGGGAGTGGGAACTTCATCCGGAGGTCTTTGCCCAAATACTTCGACGTTGGGGCAAACCAGAGATAGATCTCATGGCGTCTCGCCAGAACGCCAAACTTCCTCACTACGGGTCCAGATCCAGGGATCCGGGAGCGGTTCTGATAGATGCTTTGACAGCACCTTGGAACTTCGGGATGGCTTATGTGTTTCCACCCTTCCCGCTGCTTCCTCGATTGATTGCCAAAATCAAACAGGAGAGAGCATCAGTGATTCTAATAGCGCCTGCATGGCCACGCAGGACTTGGTATGCAGATCTAGTGGACATGTCATCCTGTCCGCCTTGGTCTCTACCTCTAAGACAGGACCTTCTGATACAGGGTCCATTCAAACATCAAAATCTAACTTCTCTGAAGCTGACTGCTTGGAAATTGAACGCTTGATTTTATCAAAACGTGGTTTTTCTGAGTCGGTTATTGATACCCTGATACAGGCTAGGAAGCCTGTTACCAGAAGGATTTACCATAAAATATGGCGTAAATACCTATACTGGTGCGAATCCAAAGGTTACTCCTGGAGTAAGGTTAGGATCCCTAGGATATTGTCCTTTCTACAAGAAGGTTTAGAAAAGGGTTTATCAGCTAGTTCATTAAAGGGACAGATTTCAGCTCTGTCCATCTTGTTACACAGGCGTCTGTCAGAAAATCCAGACGTCCAGGCTTTTTGTCAGGCTTTAGCTAGGATCAAGCCTGTGTTTAAAGCTGTTGCTCCGCCATGGAGTTTAAACTTAGTTCTTAACGTTTTACAGGGTGTTCCGTTTGAACCCCTTCATTCCATTGATATAAAATTGTTATCTTGGAAAGTTCTGTTTTTAATGGCTATTGCCTCGGCTCGAAGAGTCTCTGAGTTATCAGCCTTACATTGTGATTCTCCTTATCTGATTTTTCACTCAGACAAGGTAGTTCTGCGTACTAAACCTGGGTTCTTACCTAAGGTAGTCACTAACAGGAATATCAATCAAGAGATCGTTGTTCCATCCTTGTGTCCAAATCCTTCTTCAAAGAAGGAACGTCTTCTACACAATCTGGATGTAGTTCGTGCCCTCAAGTTCTACTTGCAGGCAACTAAAGATTTTCGCCAAACTTCTTCCCTGTTTGTCGTTTATTCTGGACAGAGGAGAGGTCAAAAAGCTTCTGCTACCTCTCTCTCTTTTTGGCTTCGTAGCATAATACGTTTAGCCTATGAGACTGCTGGACAGCAGCCTCCTGAAAGAATTACAGCTCACTCCACTAGAGCTGTGGCTTCCACTTGGGCCTTTAAGAATGAGGCCTCTGTTGAACAGATTTGCAAGGCTGCAACTTGGTCTTCGCTTCATACTTTTTCCAAATTTTACAAATTTGACACTTTTGCTTCTTCGGAGGCTATTTTTGGGAGAAAGGTTCTTCAGGCAGTGGTTCCTTCTGTATAATGAGCCTGCCTATCCCTCCCGTCATCCGTGTACTTTTGCTTTGGTATTGGTATCCCAGAAGTAATGATGACCCGTGGACTGATCACACATAACAGAAGAAAACATAATTTATGCTTACCTGATAAATTCCTTTCTTCTGTTGTGTGATCAGTCCACGGCCCGCCCTTTTTTAAGGCAGCTAAATATCTTTTAAATTATACTCCAGTCACCACTTCACCCTTGGTTACTCCTTTCTCGTTGATTCTTGGTCGAATGACTGGGACTGACGTAGAGGGGAGGAGCTATATGCAGCTCTGCTGGGTGAATCCTCTTGCATTTCCTGTTGGGGAGGAGTTATATCCCAGAAGTAATGATGACCCGTGGACTGATCACACAACAGAAGAAAGGAATTTATCAGGTAAGCATAAATTATGTTTTTCCTTTTTGCCCAGAATGTACCTTTAAGGGAGTGGAGCTTCTCTGCTGTGTATCAGTTTGGTCCTGCCTAAAAAGCACAGTTTAGCCCCTGAAATACCAGTAAATCCATCTCTTGAGAGAAATGTCAACTCCACATGTACAGTTTGGCCTTGTGTGGGCTTTGTGGGTGAGGTGCAGTCATATCCCCCTAGACACATTGGCCAACAGATTCACATCTGGTTTCCTGCCATCACCCTTAGGAAGAGAGTCATTTTAAGAGTCATAAACAAAATTAAAAAAAAGAACAAAGCATTATAGCTTGTTCTATGTCTAGTCACTACCCCAGATGCAACACCTGGGGCTGCACCTCGCTAGCAACGCCCACACAAGGCTGAAGTGTACATTGAAGTTTCTTGTGCAGAGATTGATTGCCTGGGCTTTACTTTTCGGGCTGCACCAGACTGGTGTAAACCGGGAAATCTCTTCTTTGTGAAGACATTCTGGGCACAAAGGAGGCTTTCAATGTGGTTGTTAATAGTCATGGACCATGCTATTATGTTTTTGTTTGTTCCCGGGTTGAGCATTCCTCTTGTTATGTGTATGTTAACTATGACCCTTGTATATTTAAGGGACAGTCTACTCCTGTTGTTGTTTAAAAAAATGGATAATCCTTTTATTACCCATTCCCCAGTTTTCTATAACCAACACGGTTATAATAATATACTTTTTACATCTGTGATACCTCATATCTAAGCCTTTGCAGATTGCACCCTTATTTCAGTTCTTTTGACAGACTTGCATTTTAGCCAATCATATTCTGTCTTCTTTAATGTGTTAACAATTATCTAGTTTAAAATTAGGGAATCTACAACCAGTAGGTTTAAATAAAGATTATTATTTACATTTATTTCTTTAATGTTTTTTTCTAGTTTTTATTTCTTTGTGATTAGATTGGCACAATGTTTTTAATGTAGATTAAGTATTCAGTAAGTTTTTGATGTATTTAAATAAATATTTTGATGTTTGTAATATGTTTGTTTTTTACATGAACAGTAATTGTAATATGACAGGTACTTCTCACATTTAAATGACTTTCATTATTATGTCCAACAGATGGCACCACAGTACAAAAATTGTGACCAATATGGTAATGAAAGCATTAATTTGTTCTCAGGTGCTATGAAAGGAGGTTGTTAACTGTAAAGTACAGCATGACTAAGGGCTATGTAGGCCCGAAACGTAGCGGTTTGTTGTCTTCCACACCTTAGTAAATTATTTACTTGGATATAACCGTGCTGAGACTACTTTGATGTTTTTACATGAGGAAAAGAAAGAGAAGCACCAGTCAAAGCACTCGCTTTAGAACAATATTAATATAAGGATAAGAAAAAACAGAGGCTTAAAATATAACTTTTATTAGATCAAAAAGGTGAAAATTCCCTAAATAACGGAAACAAGTACACACCGAACATACCATACACAAAAAATTAATTAAAAACGGCACCGATCACACCTGTGTGTGTCTGCAGCGCATGAGCAGTAACTATAATGTGAACAGAGAAGTATAGGGTGACCCTCTATATAGTTAACAAACTACTGAGTCAGGATATCGTCAAGGACACAGTCCCAAATATTGTATAACTATAGGAATATAAGCCTAAGGAGGAGTCCCCTAATAGCACTCCGGTAGCTAGTAAAAGCCCTACGTGGAACAATTTTCACACATTAGGAGGACACTCTAAATAATGTATAAATAAACTAGGTAAGTACCATATTAAAGTTGGGATATAGTCCCATATAATCAATAAGTTACAATACTTTAGAAAAGGCGCCAAGTACAAAAAACAAGCTATAATGCATATGTGTAACAAATTTCACACATTATTTTAAACAGCTCACAACAGGTAGAAGTCGCCTAACGTCTGTTTACCATGAAGGCCAACCACTAGATCACAACCATATGTATTGTCCCCACGGGTATACCCCACTACATCTACAAGACTCCACATTTTATTAGTCTAAACTAAAGGACTATTAAGTAACCTACTTTGTGCTCAACAAGAACAGTCTATAACACATTGGGGAATAGCATATATAAACTTTGTGCCCAACAAGAACTGTTTATAATGTATTGGGAATAGTATCTATAAACACAACTATCCCCTGAACATGGGACAAAAGTATAAAATCTTCCCTTGCCAAAGTTAATGCTACTGGACTCTATCTCTATTGTATAACCAAGACACAAACCAAACTCCAATAGTGGGCAGGATTCAATCCCCTTGCCAATAAGATATAGCATCTATATTGTCAGTGAATGGACTCACTGACTAATCACTCACTGTTCTCCATTAATTGTGAACTCTGGGATCAAACAAGGCATGCCTCATATTGACAGTGAAATGAGATTTCATACTCTAAACTGGCAAGATTTACTTGTTGCAACCTATATTATCCTATACAACTAAGATGCTATAGATTTATTTTTAATGGCACGATGAGTCCACGGATCATCTTAATTACTATTGGGAATACCACTCCTGCCCTGCAGGGGGCGGCAAAGAGCACCACAGCAAACCTGTTCAATGTCACCTCCCTTCCCTCCCAACCCAGTCATTCTCTTTGCCTACGTTAAGTGCAAGGAGGTGGTAGATTAGGTGTTAGAAAAAGATTCTTCAATCAAGAGTTTATTATTTTTAAAGTAGTACAGGATTGTGCTGCTTTGTCCTGGGGTGTAGCCGTAGTCCATATAAGTCTCTTCAGTAGAGCAGTGGTGATGAGAACTTGTGGGACATAATTCTCACTGCGCCTCCCATACTGATGCGATCTGACTCAGTTATATATTTTTTGTCACATGTCCATAGGAGGGAGAGGACTTCTTAAACCTGGGAGCTGCCTTACTGTCGGGCAGATGAGGAGTTAAGTGCTGACCTGGTATCTGGGGGACAGGACTCAGAAACGGAGGCACTTGACTCATAATGGGGCAATAAAGAGACTCATGGGATTATGGGCATTCTATTTTTTTACTGTAACAGCACAGACACTGGGGCTGGACTCAGGCTTATGGTGGTTCTCATCTCCTGGCGTTTTAATAATATGCAACGACCGGGAGATGGCTGATTTTGCACACCCACG
The DNA here is from genome assembly GCF_027579735.1 of Bombina bombina. Lineage (NCBI taxonomy): Eukaryota > Metazoa > Chordata > Amphibia > Anura > Bombinatoridae > Bombina > Bombina bombina. Next base: position 782,641,734 of record NC_069500.1, on the reverse strand, counting down.
ATGGGCGGTTCTAGCGGAAAGCATTTCTTTTCTTTCTTCCTCTTCCTTTTAGTACAGAAGAAGAAGCCGGTTAACTGTGCATCTAGTAGCAGAAGTAGCGTGTTTAAATTTCAACTGCGCGTCTCTGGGAGCATTGGATGCGTGTCTTTAGTCTGCAGAGTTCCGGTTCTGTGAGGGAACAGCTCCTGTCTATGCAGTGAGGGTTTGTTTTCTTCAGACAGGTAGGCACCAGTGTTCCCTCTAAGGACAGTTTTGTGTGCAGCCCAGCAGTGAAACCGTTAACAAGAGAACCATACCTTACCATCTGCATTGTGCAGTGTTTGCTAATTGCAGGGTGTGGTTACCTAATTAACTGTGTCACTGCTGGGCCGCACACAAAACTGGCCTTAGAGGGAACACTGGTAGGCACCTCAGCAAAGCAATGCTGAGGTGTTCTGCAGGGCTAATTTCGATCACTGTATTACACACGCTAATAAAGGAAAAAAGTTACCGTCTTAACATTTAAAGAGACAGTAACGTTTTTTTGTTCAACATTAAATTTGCTCAAAAAATTGACTATTGTGAGTTAAGATGGACCAAGAGTCCTTGCAAGCTGTCACTTGTTCTTTATGCTTTGATGCCAAGACACGGTCGTTATTAATCCTAAAAAATTCAGTAAGCTTAACAAATATTTTGAGGTTCCTAACTCGATAGATGTTTTTCCAGTGCCAGACCGAGCATCTGAGATCATTACTAAGGAGTGGGAGAGACCGGGTATCCCTTTTCTCCAACATAGGTGTGTCCGGTCCACGGCGTCATCCTTACTTGTGGGATATTCTCTTCCCCAACAGGAAATGGCAAAGAGCCCAGCAAAGCTGGTCACATGATCCCTCCTAGGCTCCGCCTTCCCCAGTCATTCTCTTTGCCGTTGTACAGGCAACATCTCCACGGAGATGGCTTAGAGTTTTTTGGTGTTTAACTGTAGTTTTTATTATTCAATCAAGAGTTTGTTATTTTAAAATAGTGCTGGTATGTACTATTTACTCTGAAACAGAAAAGAGATGAAGATTTCTGTTTGTAAGAGGAAAATGATTTTAGCAACCGTTACTAAAATGGATGGCTGTTTCCACACAGGACTGTTGAGAGGAATTAACTTCAGTTGGGGGAAACAGTGAGCAGACTTTTGCTGCTTGAGGTATGACACATTTCTAACAAGACGATGTAATGCTGGAAGCTGTCATTTTCCCTATGGGATCCGGTAAGCCATTTTTATTACATAAAGAAAAAAAGGGCTTCACAAGGGCTTTTAAGACTGTAGACATTTTCTGGGCTAAAACGATTGATATATAAGCATATTTTATACTTCATAGCTTTGAGGAATTATTTTATTCTTGGGAATTATGTAAAATAACCGGCAGGCACTGTATTGGACACCTTATTCTCTAGGGGCTTTCCCTAATCATAGGCAGAGCCTCATTTTCGCGCCTCTATTGCGCACTTGTTTTTGGGAAGCATGACATGCAGATGCATGTGTGAGGAGCTCTGATACATAGAAAAGACTTTCTGAAGGCGTCATTTGGTATCGTATTCCCCTTTGGGCTTGGTTGGGTCTCAGCAAAGCAGATACCAGGGACTGTAAAGGGGTTAAATATAAAAACGGCTCCGGTTCCGTTATTTTAAGGGTTAAAGCTTTCAAATTTGGTGTGCAATACTTTTAAGGCTTTAAGACACTGTGGTGAAATTTTGGTGAATTTTGAACAATTCCTTCATACTTTTTCACATTTGCAGTAATAAAGTGTGTTCAGTTTAAAATTTAAAGTGACAGTAACAGTTTTATTTTAAAACGTTTTTTGTACTTTGTTATCAAGTTTATGCCTGTTTAACATGTCTGAACTACCAGATAGACTGTGTTCTGTATGTGGGGAAGCCAAGGTTCCTTCTCATTTAAATAGATGTGATTTATGTGACACAAAATTTAGAGAAAATGATGCCCAAGATGATTCCTCAAGTGAGGGGAGTAAGCATGGTACTGCATCATCCCCTCCGTCTACACCAGTCTTGCCCACACAGGAGGCCCCTAGTACATCTAGTGCGCCAATACTCCTTACTATGCAACAATTAACGGCTGTAATGGATAATTCTATCAAAAACATTTTAGCCAAAATGCCCACTTATCAGCGAAAGCGCGACTGCTCTGTTTTAGAAAATACTGAAGAGCATGAGGACGCTGATGATATTGGTTCTGAAGTGCCCCTACACCAGTCTGAGGGGGCCAGGGAGGTTTGGTCTGAGGGAGAAATTTCAGATTCAGGGAAAATTTCTCAACAAGCTGAACCTGATGTGATTACATTTAAATTGGAACATCTCCGCGCCCTGCTTAAGGAGGTGTTATCTACTCTGGATGATTGTGAGAATTTGGTCATTCCAGAGAAATTATGTAAAATGGACAAGTTCCTAGAGGTCCCGGGGCCCCCCGAAGCTTTTCCTATACCCAAGCGGGTGGCGGACATTGTAAATAAAGAATGGGAAAGGCCCGGCATACCTTTCGTCCCTCCCCCTATATTTAAGAAATTGTTTCCTATGGTCGACCCCAGAAAGGACTTATGGCAGACAGTCCCCAAGGTCGAGGGGGCGGTTTCTACTCTAAACAAACGCACCACTATACCCATAGAAGATAGTTGTGCTTTCAAAGATCCTATGGATAAAAAATTAGAGGGTTTGCTTAAAAAGATGTTTGTTCAGCAAGGTTACCTTCTACAACCAATTTCATGCATTGTTCCTGTCACTACAGCAGCGTGTTTCTGGTTCGATGAACTAGAAAAGGCGCTCAATAAAGATTCTTCTTATGAGGAGATTTTGGACAGAATTCATGCTCTCAAATTGGCTAACTCTTTCACCCTAGACGCCACTTTGCAATTGGCTAGATTAGCGGCGAAAAATTCTGGGTTTGCTATTGTGGCGCGCAGAGCGCTTTGGCTAAAATCTTGGTCAGCGGATGCGTCTTCCAAGAACAAATTGCTTAACATTCCTTTCAAGGGGAAAACGCTGTTTGGCCCTGACTTGAAAGAGATTATTTCTGATATCACTGGGGGCAAGGGCCACGCCCTTCCTCAGGATAGGTCTTTCAAGGCCAAAAATAAACCTAATTTTCGTCCCTTTCGCAGAAACGGACCAGCCCCAAGTGCTACGTCCTCTAAGCAAGAGGGTAATACTTCTCAAGCCAAGCCAGCCTGGAGGCCAATGCAAGGCTGGAACAAAGGTAAGCAGGCCAAGAAACCTGCCACTGCTACCAAGACAGCATGAGATGTTGGCCCCCGATCCGGGACCGGATCTGGTGGGGGGCAGACTCTCTCTCTTCGCTCAGGCTTGGGCAAGAGATGTTCTGGATCCTTGGGCGCTAGAAATAGTCTCCCAAGGTTATCTTCTGGAATTCAAGGGTCTTCCCCCAAAGGGGAGGTTCCACAGGTCTCAATTGTCTTCAGACCACATAAAAAAAACAGGCATTCTTACATTGTGTAGAAGACCTGTTAAAAATGGGAGTGATTCATCCTGTTCCATTAGGAGAACAAGGGATGGGGTTCTACTCCAATCTGTTCGTAGTTCCCAAAAAAGAGGGAACATTCAGACCAATCTTAGATCTCAAGATCCTAAACAAGTTTCTCAAGGTTCCATCGTTCAAAATGGAAACCATTCGAACAATTCTTCCTTCCATCCAGGAAGGTCAATTCATGACCACGGTGGATTTAAAGGATGCGTATCTACATATTCCTATCCACAAGGAACATCATCGGTTCCTAAGGTTCGCATTTCTGGACAAGCATTACCAGTTTGTGGCACTTCCGTTCGGATTAGCCACTGCTCCAAGAATTTTCACAAAGGTACTAGGGTCCCTTCTAGCGGTGCTAAGACCAAGGGGCATTGCAGTAGTACCTTACTTGGACGACATACTGATTCAAGTGTCGTCCCTTCCACAAGCAAAGGCTCACACGGACATTGTCCTGGCCTTTCTCAGATCTCACGGGTGGAAAGTGAACGTAGAAAAAAGTTCTCTATCTCCGTCAACAAGGGTTCCCTTCTTGGGAACAATAATAGACTCCTTAGAAATGAGGATTTTTCTGACAGAGGCCAGAAAATCAGAACTTCAAGGTTCCTTGCTACGGGTCCAGATCCAGGGATCCCAAGGCGACTCTAGTAGATGCACTAGTAGCACCTTGGACCTTCAAACTAGCTTATGTATTCCCGCCGTTTCCTCTCATCCCCAGGCTGGTAGCCAGGATCAATCAGGAGAGGGCATCACTGATCTTGATAGCTCCTGCGTGGCCACGCAGGACTTGGTATGCAGACCTGGTGAATATGTCATCGGCTCCACCATGGAAGCTACCTTTGAGACGAGACCTTCTTGTTCAAGGTCCGTTCGAACATCCGAATCTGGTCTCACTCCAACTGACTGCTTGGAGATTGAACGCTTGATCTTATCAAAGCGAGGGTTCTCAGATTCTGTCATTGATACTCTTGTTCAGGCCAGAAAGCCTGTAACTAGAAAAATCTACCACAAAATATGGAAAAAATATATCTGTTGGTGTGAATCTAAAGGATTCCCTTGGGACAAGATAAAAATTCCTAAGATTCTATCCTTTCTTCAAGAAGGTTTGGAGAAAGGATTATCTGCAAGTTCTTTGAAGGGACAGATTTCTGCCTTGTCTGTGTTACTTCACAAAAAGCTGGCAGCTGTGCCAGATGTTCAAGCCTTTGTTCAGGCTCTGGTTAGAATCAAGCCTGTTTACAAACCTTTGACTCCTCCTTGGAGTCTCAATTTAGTTCTTTCAGTTCTTGAGGGGGTTCCGTTTGAACCCTTACATTCCGTTGATATTAAGTTATTATCTTGGAAAGTTTTGTTTTTGGTTGCAATTTCTTCTGCTAGAAGAGTTTCAGAATTATCTGCTCTGCAGTGTTCTCCTCCTTATCTGGCGTTCCATGCAGATAAGGTGGTTTTGCGTACTAAACCTGGTTTTCTTCCGAAAGTTGTTTCTAACAAAAACATTAACCAGGAGATAGTCGTGCCTTCTTTGTGTCCGAATCCAGTTTCAAAGAAGGAACGTTTGTTGCACAATTTGGATGTAGTGCGTGCTCTAAAATTCTATTTAGATGCTACAAAGGATTTTAGACAAACATCTTCCTTGTTTGTTGTTTATTCTGGTAAAAGGAGAGGTCAAAAAGCAACTTCTACCTCTCTCTCTTTTTGGCTTAAAAGCATCATCAGATTGGCTTACGAGACTGCCGGACGGCAGCCTCCTGAAAGAATCACAGCTCATTCCACTAGGGCTGTGGCTTCCACATGGGCCTTCAAGAACGAGGCTTCTGTTGATCAGATATGTAAGGCAGCGACTTGGTCTTCACTGCACACTTTTACTAAATTTTACAAATTTGATACTTTTGCTTCTTCTGAGGCTATTTTTGGGAGACAGGTTTTGCAAGCCGTGGTGCCTTCCATCTAGGTGACCTGATTTGCTCCCTCCCTTCATCCGTGTCCTAAAGCTTTGGTATTGGTTCCCACAAGTAAGGATGACGCCGTGGACCGGACACACCTATGTTGGAGAAAACAGAATTTATGTTTACCTGATAAATTACTTTCTCCAACGGTGTGTCCGGTCCACGGCCCGCCCTGGTTTTTTAATCAGGTCTGATAATTTATTTTCTTTAACTACAGTCACCACGGTATCATATGATTTCTCCTATGCAAATATTCCTCCTTTATGTCGGTCGAATGACTGGGGAAGGCGGAGCCTAGGAGGGATCATGTGACCAGCTTTGCTGGGCTCTTTGCCATTTCCTGTTGGGGAAGAGAATATCCCACAAGTAAGGATGACGCCGTGGACCGGACACACCGTTGGAGAAAGTAATTTATCAGGTAAACATAAATTCTGTTTTTCTCCATCTCCTATATTTAAAAAGATGTTTCCCATAGCTGTCAAGGAGGCTTGGCAAACAGTCCCCAAGGTGGAAGGAGCAGTTTCCACTCTAGCCAAGAGAACTACTATACCCATGGAGGATAGTTGTGCGTTTTAAAGAACCTATGGATAAAAAAACTAAAGGGGTTGCTCAAAAAGATGTATGTACACCAGGGTTCGCAGTGGCAACCAGCTGTGTGCATTGTTTGATGTGTTATCTAATGCTATTAGGACAAACTCCCCTGGATGAGATCCAGGATAGGATAAAAGCCCTTAAATTAGCCAATTCCTTTATTACGGATGCTTCCCTGCAACTTATCAAGTTGGGAGAAAAGATTTGAGGTTTCTCTGTTCTAGCTCGCAGAGCCTTATGGTTAAAACCTTGGTCTGCAACAAAAGGAATGTCAGAGTAATTTTTGTTCCTTTGGAAATTTCAAGGGAAATTCTTCCTCCTCCACTCCCAAGCAGGAACAATCTAAACCTGCATGGAGACCCAATCAATCTTGGAATAAGGGAAAACAATCCAAGAAGCCTGCTATCGAATCGAAGACAGCATAAAGGGCATGCCCCGATCCGGGACCAGATCTTGTAGGGGGCAGACTTTCCTTCGCTCAGGCTTGGGCTCGAGATGTTCCGGATCACTGGGCAGTAGACATAGTGTCCCAGGGATACAAACTAGAGTTCAAAAGTTTTCCTCCCAGAGGCAGGTTTCTGCTTTCAAGATTATCTGTAGACCAGACAAAAAGGCGTTCTTACGCTGTGTAAGAGACCTCTTCGTCATGGGAGTGATAGTTCCTGTTCCGAATCAGGAATGGGGTCTGGGATTTTATTCCAATCTGTTTGTGGTTCCCAAAAAAGAGGGGATCCTTCAGACCGATTTTAGATCTCAAGAGCCTAAACTAATTCCTCAGAGTACCTTCCTTCAAGATGGAAACTATTCGTTCCATTCTCCCTTTGGTCCAAGAGGGTCAGTTTATGACAACTGTGGATTAAAAGAACGCATGTCTGCATGTTCCCATTCACCAAGATCATCACAAGTTTCTGAGGTTTGCATTTCAAGACAAACACTTCCAATTCGTGGCTCTTCCCTTCGGTCTTGCCACTGCTCCCAGAATTTTTTTCAAAGGTTCTGGGTTCGCTATTGGCGGTGATTCGCTTGTGGGGCATTGCTGTGGTGCCCTATCTGGACGACATCCTGGTCCAGGAGCAAACCATCCCTTCAACAAGCAAGATCACACACGGAAACTTTGCTGTCCTTCCTGCGATCTCACGTTTGGAAGGTATATTTGGGAAAGAGCTCCTTAGTGCCAAACACAAGGGTATCTTTCTTAGGAACAATAATAGATTCCATATCTATGAAGATTTTTCTGACAAGTCAGGATTTTCGATACTTGTCTAGCTCTTCAGTCCACTCCATCAGTGGCTCAGTGCATAGAGGTAATCGGACTGATGGTGGCAGCAATGGACATCATCCCGTTTGCTCAGTTCCACCTCAGACCTCTGCAGCTAAGCATGCTCAGGCAGTGGAACAGAGATTATGCAGATTTGTCTCCTTGAATACTACTGGAGCAGGGGACAAGGGATTCTCTTCAATGGTGGTTGTCTCTGGATCATCTTTCTCAGGGGACCTGCTTTCGCAGACCATCCTGGGTGATTGTGACAAGACGCCAGCGTTCTAGGATGGGTTGCAGTCTGGGGCTCCCTAAAGGCCCAGGGAGTGTGGACTCAGGCAGAGTCTGTTCTTCCCATAAACATTCTGGAGCTGAGAGTGATCTTCAATGCTCTTCTGGCCTGGCTTCAGTTAGCCTCGGTCCAGTTTATCAGGTTCCAGTCGGACAATATAACTTCAGTGGGGAGGAACGAGAAGTTCCTTAGCGATGATAGAGGTAACCAAAATATTTCAGTGGACGGAGGCCCATGCTTGCTGTCTGTCGGCGATCCACATCCCAGGGGTGGACAATTTGGAGGCGGACTTCCTGAGCAGGCAGACCTTTCATCCGGAGGGGTGGGAACTCCATCCGGAAGTGTTCTCCAACTTGATTCTCAAGTGGGGTCAGCCGGAATTAGATCTCATGGCATCTCAACGGACTGCCAAGCACCCAAGGTACGGGTCGAGGTCCAGGGAGCCCCAGGCGGAACTGATGGATGCCTTTGCGGTTCCTTGGGCCTTCAGTCTAGCATACATATTTCCTCCGTTTGCTCTTCTTCTTTCTCGGGTCATTGCTCGAGTCAAGCATGAGAGAGCTTCTGTGATCCTCATTGCTCCTGCTTTGCCTCGAAGGATTTGGCATGCAGATCTGGTTGACATGTTGTCTCTGCCACCGTGGAGATTGCCGTTGAGGAAGGACCTTCTAATTCAAGGACCCTTCCTTCACCTAAATCTAGTTTCTCTGAAACTGACTGCTTGGAGATTGAACGTTTAATTTTATCCAACCAGTGTTTTTCTGACCCGGTCATAGAGACCATGATTCAGGCTCGTAAGCCTGTAACTAGAAAGATTTATCATAAGATATGGCGCAAATATCTATATTGGTGCGAATCTAAGGGCTACTCCTGGAGTAGAGTCAGGATTCCTAGAATATTGTCTTTTCTCCAAGAGGGTTTGGAGAAGGGATTATCGACAAGTTCCCTAAAGGGTCAAATTTCTGCCTTATCTATTTCGCTACACAAACGTCTGGCAGATGTTCCAGATATATAATCCTTTTGTCCGGCCTTGGTCAGGATCAGGCCTGTGTTCAAGCCAGTTACTCCTCCATGGAGTCTTAATTTACTTCTTCAAGGGGCTCTGTTTGAGCCTATGTATTCCTTAGATATTAAGTTATCTTGGGAAGTTTTTTTTCTTGTGGCTATTTCTTCTGCTCGCAGATTATCAGAGCTTTCGGCTTTGCGGTACAAGTCCCCTTAACTTATATTTCATTCAGATTAGGTAGTTTTACGTACTAAATTAGGATTTTTTCTTAAAGTTGTTTCTGATAGGAACATTAATCAAGAGATTGTTGTTCCTTCCTTGTGTCCTAATCCTCCTCCTCAGAAGGAACGGCTTCTACATAATTTGGACGTGGTTCGTGCCTTAAAATATTATCTGCAAGCAACTAAGGATTTTCGCCAGTCTTCTGCCTTGTTTGTGGTTTTCTCTGGAAAACGTAAGGGTCAGAAAGCTTCGGCTACGTCTTTCTTTTTGGCTGAAGAGTATCATACGTTTTGCATATGTGACTGCTGGAGGGCAGCCCCCAGAGAGAGTTACGGCTCATTCCACAAGGGCTGTTGCCTCCTCATGGGCATTCAAGAATGAAGCTTCTGTGGAACAAATTTGCAAGGCTGCAACTTGGTGTTCTCTTCACACTTTTTCAAAATTCTACAAATTTGACACTTTTGCCTCGGCTGAGGCCCCTTTTGGGAGAATGGTTCTCCCAAGCAGTGGTGCCTTCCGTTTAGGTTCCTTGTCTTGTCCCTCCTGTATCATCTGTGTACTCTAGCTTGAGTATTGATTCCCAATAGTAATTAAGATGTTCCGTGGACTCATCATGTCATTAAAAAGGAAAGAAAATTTATGCTTACCTGACTTATTTCTTTTTTGACACGATGAGTCCACGGCCTGCCCTGTTCTTGTAAGACAGGTTATGGATTTTTTTAAACTTCAGACACCTCTGCACCTTGTTACTTCCTTTCTCTCCTTTACTTCGGTCGAATGACTGGGTTGGGAGGGAAGGGAGGTGATATTTAACAGCTTTGCTGTGGTGCTCTTTGCCGCCTGCTGCAGGGCAGGAGTGGTATTCCCAATAGTAATAGATGATCCGTGGACTCATTGTGTCAAAAAGAAATACATTTATCAGGAAAGCATAAATGTTCTTATTTTTTTATCACTATAACAATTTTGAACATCTGATAGTAGCAATTGTTGCATACACCTGACGCGGTCTTGTTCCAGTGTCAATAACACCAATATACAATACACAATATAAGATCTAGCACAGCCTAGCCTATACATCATTAGAGTAAACCACTAGTGGGAACGGTTAGTTTGTGAATACTCACGTTTCTTCCCCTTTTTCCCTTTTATTTTGAATAGGGCCTGCTGTATTCTTTCTGTATTACTTAGTATTTCTGTACTGCAACTCTCAATTAGTTATACCATTTCAGAAAGGACTGTGACAGCTGCACCTAGATCATTATGGATGAAGGTAACAATCCCACAGGGGTAGTAGACATAGATGGAAGAAAGCACATAATGAGCGTAGCTTTAAAAGGTGACTCCCTCACAACAGATGTTGTAAAAGGGGATCTTACTACCATTTTCTCCAATTCAGAGAATAAGAAATACAAGGAACGCAACCTTTGGTGGGATATAGAATTTTTAGAACTGTATATCAGTGAGAAGAAGGTCCCAAGGGGACTGAGGATTAAGAAGTACCCATCATTTGCACTACACATCCCTGAAATTATGGAAGAGTGGAATGATAATCTCACCAACTACTCCATTATTCTAATGAAACAGTTACTGAGACACAAGAAAGAGGAAAGGGATAATCTGCTAGTGCAAATAGATGCGATACTCCACACCCTTAAACCCTTCGAAAAAACAAAAAAATATATGGACTATAAGACACAACTAGACACAACCATGCAAGAACTAGATTCAATTTTGTCTTAGAGAAAAGTCAATAAATGTCAGACGTTCAAGACTACAAATTAGTAGTAGTAGCAAAAGATCAAACCTTGTAGACATAAGACTGACAAACAAGGTAAAGCCAAAAATAAAGACCAGAATAAAATAAAAAAGGCAAATTCCAACATACACCAAATGTCAAACGAGTAACCTTCTCAAGCATTTACACAGTCAATACCGGGTTTGCCTCCGCTATAGAGGACACTGACGCACAAACCTCCAAGTCTAGTGAAGAATCTGACAGCCCCAGCACCACACAAGGGAGAACTAAATTGACAACACTTGTTAAAACACCAATAGTAAGTTGCACTCCAAAAAAGGATCAACCACTGCGCTACCCAAGCAGAGTGAAAGAGAACGCAAAAGAAATAGGGTCAGACATCAACTTATCAAACACATTACTCACGAATTCACAAGTTTCACTACTAAAAGGTTTATCTTTCTTTTTTAAGACATGGTGAGTCCACGGATCATCCTCAATTACTGTTGGGAATATCACTCCTGGCCAGCAGGAGGAGGCAAAGTACACCACAGCAGAGCTGTTAAGTATCACTTCCCTTCCCGCAAACCCCAGTCATTCTCTTTGCCTCTAGTGCAAGGAGGAGGTGAAGTAATTTGGTGTCTGATAAAGATTCTTCTATCAAGATTTTTTTGTTTTGAAGTCAGGGCAGGCTTGCTCTGATCTTCCATCACAGTCTGGGTCTAGCTGTACTCCACGTTAGTCTCTTCAGTAGGGCAGTGGTAGCTTTAAAGCAGTTAGGAAAACTCAGCAAGGCCCACCTCACAAGTTCCTAACATGTTGTTGCCCTGGTATAGAAAGCTTGAGTAGGTTTACTCTGTCTTTATTTCACAGGTTTCTGTGAGGAGCAGCATCCTCGCATGCCGGGTGAGCTATTCTCCTTCGGGACGGCTAGATGCAGATAAATGCTTGGTCTTCTATGTTTGGGGGACATGCACTTCTAAAGGGTTCATGCTGCATTTTGTCTGGGACACTATATATATATATATATATATAGCTAGCTAATTTGTTTCTGATGCCATTGTTCATTTGACTAAACTAACGGCTAAGAATTCCGGATTCGCCATCCAGGCGCGTAGGGCGCTATGGCTTAAATCCTGGTCAGCTGACGTGACTTCAAAGTCTAAATTGCTCAACATTCCTTTCAAGGGGCAGAGCTTATTCGGGCCTGGCTTGAAGGAAATTATTGCTGACATTACTGGAGGCAAGGGTCATACCCTTCCTCGGGACAGGGCCAAATCAAAGGCCAAACAGTCTAATTTTCGTGCCTTTCGTAATTTCAAGGCAGGAGCAGCATCAACTTCCTCCGCTTCAAAACAAGAGGGAACTGTTGCTCATTCCAGACAGGCCTGGAAACCTAACCAGTCCTGGAACAAGGGCAAGCAGGCCAGAAAGCCTGCCGCTGCCGCCAAGACAGCATGAAGGAACGGCCCCCTATCCGGAAACGGATCTAATGGAGGGCAGACTTTCTCTCTTCGCCCAGGCGAGAGATGTTCAGGATCCCTGGGCGTTTTAGATCATATCTCAGGGATATCTTCTGGACTTCAAAGCTTCTCCACAAGGGAGATTTCATCTTTCAAGGTTATCATCAAACCAGATAAAGAAAGAGGCATTCCTAAGCTGTGTGTAAGACCTCCTAGTAATGGGAGTGATCCATCCAGTCCCGCGGACGGATCAAGGACAGGGATTTTATTCAAATCTGTTTGTGGTTCCCAAGAAAGAGGGAACCTTCAGACCAATCTTGGATCTAAAGATCTTAAACAAATTCCTCAGAGTTCCATCATTCAAAATGGAAACTATTCGGACCATCCTACCCATGATCCAAGAGGGTCAGTACATGACCACAGTGGACTTAAAGAATGCCTACCTTCACATACCGATTCACAAAGATCATCATCGGTTCCTAAGGTTTGCCTTTCTAGACAGGCATTACCAATTTGTAGCTCTTCCCTTCGGGTTGGCCACTGCCCCGAGAATTTTTACAAAGGTTCTGGGCTCACTTCTGGCGGTTCTAAGACCGCGAGGCATAGCGGTGGCTCCGTATCTAGACGACATCCTGATACAGGCGTCAAGCTTTCAAATTGCCAAGTCTCATACGGAGATAGTTCTGGCATTTCTGAGGTCGCATGGGTGGAAAGTGAACGTGGAATGAGTTCTCTATCACCACTCACAAGAGTCTCCTTTCTAGGGACTCTTATAGATTCTGTAGAGATGAAAATTTACCTGATGGAGTCCAGGTTATCAAAACTTCTAAATGCTTGCCGTGTCCTTCATTCCATTCAACGCCCGTCAGTGGCTCAGTGCATGGAAGTAATCGGCTTAATGGTAGCGGCAATGGACATATTGCCATTTGCGCGCCTGCATCTCAGACCGCTGCAATTATGCATGCTAGGTCAGTGGAATGGGTATTACTCAGATTTGTCCCCTCTACTAAATCTGGATCAAGAGTGGCTTTCTCGGGTCCATCTGTCCAAGGGTATGACCTTTCGCAGGCCAGATTGGACGATTGTAACAACAGATGCCAGCCTTCTAGGTTGGGGCGCAGTCTGGAACTCACTGAAGGCTCAGGGATCGTGGACTCAGGAGGAGAAACTCCTCCCAATAAATATTCTGGAGTTAAGAGCAATATTCAAGGCTCTTCTAGCTTGGCCTCAGTTAGCAACACTGAGGTTCATCAGATTTCAGTCGGACAACATCACGACTGTAGCTTACATCAACCATCAAGGGGGAACCAGGAGTTCCCTAGCGATGTTAGAAGTCTCCAAGATAATTCGCTGGGCAGAGTCTCACTCTTGCCACCTGTCAGCGATCCACATCCCAGGTGTAGAGAACTGGGAGGCGGATTTTCTAAGTCGTCAGACTTTTCATCCGGGGGAGTGGGAACGCCATCCGGAGGTGTTTGCTCAACTGGTCCATCGTTGAGGCAAACCAGAACTGGATCTCATGGCGTCTCGCCAGAATGCCAAGCTTCCTTGTTACGGATCCAGGTCCAGGGACCCGGGAGCAACGCTGATGCTCTAGCAGCTCCTTGGTTCTTCAACCTGGCCTATGTGTTTCCACCGTTTCCTCTGCTCCCTCGACTGATTGCCAAAATCAAACAGGAGAGAGCATCAATGATTCTGATAGCGCCTGCGTGGCCACGCAGGACCTGGTATGCAGACCTAGTGGACATGTCATCTCTTCCACCATGGACTCTGCCTCTGAGGCAGGACCTTCTAATACAAGGTCCTTTCAATCATCCAAATCTAATTTCTCTGAGACTGACTGCATGGAGATTGAACGCTTGATTCTATCAAGGCGTGGCCTCTCCGAGTCAGTCATTGATACCTTAATACAGGCTCGGAAGCCTGTCACCAGGAAAATCTACCATAAGTTATGGCGTAAATATCTTTATTGGTGTGAATCCAAGAGTTACTCATGGAGTAAGGTTAGGATTCCTAGGATATTGTCCTTTCTCCAAGAGGGTTTGGATAAAGGCTTATCAGCTAGTTCTTTAAAAGGACAGATCTCTGCTCTGTCTATTCTTTTGCACAAGCGTCTGGCAGAAGTTCCAGACGTCCAGGCATTTTGTCAGGCTTTGGTTAGGATTAAGCCTGTGTTTAAAACTGTTGCTCCCCCGTGGAGCTTAAACTTGGTTCTTAAAGTTCTTCAGGGAGTTCCGTTTGAACCCCTTCATTCCATTGATATTAAACTTTTATCTTGGAAAGTTCTGTTTTTGATGGCTATTTCCTCGGCTCGAAGAGTCTCTGAGTTATCTGCCTTACATTGTGATTCTCCTTATCTGATTTTTCATTCAGACAAGGTAGTTCTGCGTACCAAACCTGGGTTTTTACCTAAGGTGGTTTCTAACAGGAATATCAATCAAGAGATTGTTGTTCCATCATTGTGTCCTAATCCTCCTTCAAAGAAGGAACGTCTTTTGCATAATCTGGACGTAGTCCGTGCCTTGAAGTTTTACTTACAGGCTACTAAAGATTTTCGTCAAACATCTGCCCTGTTTGTCGTTTACTCTGGACAGAGGAGAGGTCAAAAAGCTTCGGCAACCTCTCTCTCCTTTTGGTTTCGGAGCATAATACGCTTAGCCTATGAGACTGCTGGACAGCAGCCCCCTGAAAGGGTTACAGCTCTTTCTACCAGAGCTGTGGCTTCCACCTGGGCCTTTAAAAATGAGGCCTCTGTTGAACAGATTTGCAAGGCTGCGACTTGGTCTTCGCTTCACACCTTTTCAAAATTTTACAAATTTGACACTTTTGCTTCTTCGGAGGCTGTTTTTGGGAGAAAGGTTCTACAGGCAGTGGTTCCTTCCGTTTAAGTTCCTGCCTTGTCCCTCCCATCATCCGTGTACTTTAGCTTTGGTATTGGTATCCCACAAGTAATGGATGATCCGTGGACTGGATACACTTAACAAGAGAAAACATAATTTATGCTTACCTGATAAATGTATTTCTCTTGTAGTGTATCCAGTCCACGGCCCGCCCTGTCCTTTTAAGGCAGGTCTAAATTTTAATTAAACTACAGTCACCACTGCACCCTATGGTTTCTCCTTTCTCGTCTTGTTTCGGTCGAATGACTGGATATGGCAGTGAGGGGAAGAGCTATATAGCAGCTCTGCTGTGGGTGATCCTCTTGCAACTTCCTGTTGGGAAGGAGAATATCCCACAAGTAATGGATGATCCGTGGACTGGATACACTACAAGAGAAATAAATTTATCAGGTAAGCATAAATTGTTTTCTTGGAACTAACACATTTTCTCCTTACCCATAACTACTTTGTCTTCGAGGGCCACTATTGCTTTCAGAAATGTGGCACAGCTATGGGGGCTAAATTCTCCCCCTCATATGCCAATTTATACATGGGATATTTTGAAACCCAGTTTGTATTTGGAGGAGGTTTGGCCCTCGAGGACAAAGTAGTGATATATGGAAGATTTGATAGATCTCATCCTCATCTACAAAGACAATCAAGAATTGCCTATTGATGAAATCATTGAATATTTCCACAATAACAATTTAAGCCTAAGATTCACATTCATGACTAAGAAGACAAGCATTTATAGAAAACCATTGTCTAGGAACACTATCCTAAGAGCAGACTCTTGTCATGCCCCACACATGCGTAAAGGTATCCCTAAGGGCCAATATTTGCGAATTCGGAAGAATTGCACCTCTTTGAATTTATACAACAAGCAAGCAAATTAATTGACACAGAGAATAATAACAAGAGGATATAATAAGAATACACTATACAATATCGGACAACAAGCAGCAAGACTTGACAGACAAACCCTTTTGAATAAGAGTAATAAAAAAAGCCCAACATGAAATGCATAAGAATACAGAAATTGAAGAAATACCCAAAGAAAAGAGATACTCTACGACTAAATATAGCAACCAATTTTACACCATTTCTAATATTAAGAAATACCTACCAGTATTGGTGATATCTCCTTAAGAAACAAATTTGAAAATGGCATTAAATACGTAGCCAAAAGGGCACCAACTATTCGAGACATGGTCACCAAGAAATTTCACAAAAGAACGGACATCACCACTAATTGGCTGACATCCATTAAAGGTCATTACAGATATGGACGAGTCCCATGTAGAAGCTGTTTATACACTAAAAAGAGCCTGACATTCAGCTCTATTCAATCAAATGAAGCATATCATATTAGCTAGAGAATGGATTGCACATCCACACACATAATATACTTAAAGGGACAGTCAACACCCTCTCTTTATTAACCATTCCCCAGTTTTGCATACCCAACACGTTTATAATAATACATGTTTTATCTATGTAATTACCTTGTATCTAAGCCTCTGCAGACTGCCCCTTTATTTCAGTTAATTTGACAGACTTGCATTTTAGCCAATCAGTGCTCACTCTTCGGTAAATTCACGTGTATGAGCTCAATGTTATCTATGTGAAATACATGAACTAATGCCCTCTAGTGGTGAAAAACTTCGGTAAATTCACGTGTATGAGCTCAATGTTATCTATGTGAAATACATGAACTAATGCCCTCTAGTGGTGAAAAACTTCGGTAAATTCACGTGTATGAGCTCAATGTTATCTATGTGAAATACATGAACTAATGCCCTCTAGTGGTGAAAAACTGTCAATGCTTTCAGATTAGAGGCGACCTTCAAGGTCTAAGAAATTAGCATATAAACCTCCTAGGTTTAGCTTTCAACTAAGAATACCAAGAGAACAAAGCAAAATTGGTAATTAAAGTAAATTGCAAAGTTGTTTAAAATTACATGCCCTATTTGAATCATGAATGTGTTTTGTTTTTTTACTTGACTGTCCCTTTAATTACATGCAAACAATGTTTGCAACAATATACAGATATTACCACTTGCCCCCTGAAGGATAGAATTAGAGAACATCCTAATTCAATAGAAGAAATACCCAGGACTCCTGTAGCTAAACATTTCCATTCACATGAACAAGGGCTATCTAATTTCTCTTTCACAGCCATAGAACATATAGAAAAAGGTCTATTGGGAGGTGACCGGGTTAAGAAACTTCTCAAGAGAGAAGTATACTGGATCTTTACACTACAAACTAGATCCCCCAAAGGTATTAACAGAAGATATGTCAACCTATTTATAGAGTGAATCAAATAATGAGATTCATTTAATTAAAAGTAATGTTGCCTTTATGTCTATGCCACAATTGACACTATAGCCAATAAGACATGACATCAGATTCATACAATTAACGGACACCTAGATTACGAGTTTTGCGTTAGAGGCTGTGCGGTGCTAACAAGCAGTTTATGCTCACCGCTCACTTACAGACGGCGCTGGTATTACGGGTTTTTACAAACCAGACAAGAAGTGAGCATTGAGCAAAATTTTGCTCATTACCGCACTCCAATACCAGCGCTGCTTACATTAGCGGTGAGCTGGTGTAACGTGCTCGTGCACGATTTCCCCATAGGAATCAACGGGGAATGACTGCTGAAAAAAAGTCTAACACCTGCAAAAAAGCAGCGTAAAACTCAGTAACGCAGCCCCATTGATTCCTATGGGGAAATAAAATTTATGTTTACACCTAACACCATAACATGAACCCTGAATCTAAACACCCCTAATCTTACACTTATTAACCCCTAATCTGCCGCCCTCGACATTGCCGATACCTACATTATAACTATTAACCCCTAATCTGCCGCTCCGGACACCGCCACATTATACTTATGAACCCCTATTCTGCTGCCCCCAACATCGCCGCCACCTACATTATATTTATTAACCCCTAATCTGCCGCCCCCAACGTTGCCGCCACTATTCTAAATGTATTAACCCCTAAACCTAAGTCTAACCCTAAAACCCCCTTAATTAAATATAATTTAAATAAATCTAAATAAAATTCCTATCATTAACTACATTATTCCTATTTAAAACTAAATACCTATAAAAAATAAACCCGAAGCTAGCTACAATATAACTAATAGTTACATTGTAGCTATCTTAGGTTTTATTTTACAGGCAAGTTTGTATTTATTTTGACTAGGTAGAATAGTTATTAAATAGTTACTATTTAATAACTACCTAGCTAAAATAAATACAAATTTACCTGTAAAATAAAACCTAACCTAAGTTACACTAACACTACACTATAATTAAATGACTTCCCTAAATTAACCTCTTAAGGACATATGACGGAATTTTTCCGTCATAAAACAATTGAGCAAACTGAAAGCTGTGTCCTTAAAGGGTTAAATACAATTAAATAAAATTAGCTAAAGTACAAAAAAAACACTAAATTACGGAAAATAATAAACAAATTACAACATTTTTAAACTAATTACACCTAATCTAATCCCCCCCCTAACAAAATAAAGCGCCCTACCCTACACTAAATTACAAATAGCCCTTAAAAGGGCCTTTTGCGGGGCATTGCCCCAAAGTAATTAGCTCTTTTTCCTGTAAAAAAAGAAATTACAAATCCCCCCCCCCCCCCAACATTAAAACCCACCACCCACACAACCAACCCTACTCTAAAACCCACCCAATACCCCCTTAAAAAAAAACTAACACTAACCCCTTGAAGATCACCTTACCGGGAGAAGTCCTCAACGAAGCTGGAAGAAGTCTTCATCCAAGCCGGGCGAAGTGGTCCTCCAGACGGGAAGAAGTCCCGTCTGGAGGACTTAAATCCTATTGGCCGATTGCATCAGCCAATAGGATTTTTTTTCTACCTTAATTCTGATTGGCTGATAGAATTCTATCAGCCAATCGGAATTGAAGGGACGCCATCTTGGATGACGTCATTTAAAGGAACCTTCATTCAGTGTTAGCCGTCAGAAGGAAGAGGATGCTCCGTGTCGGATGTCTTGAAGATGGACCCGCTCCGCGCCTGATGGATTAAGATAGAGGATGCCGTCTGGATGAAGACTTCTGCCCGTCTGGAGGACCACTTCGCCCGGCTTGGATGAAGACTTCTCCAGGCTTCGTTGAGGACTTCGGCCCGGTTCGATGAAGACTTCTCCCGGTAAGGTGATCTTCAAGGGGTTAGTGTTAGGTTTTTTTAAGGCGGTATTGGGTGGGTTTTAGAGTAGGGTTGGTTTTGTGGGTGGTGGGTTTTAATGTTGGGTGGGGGGATTTGTAAAAATTTTTTACAGGTAAAAGAGCTGATTACTTTGGGGCAATGCCCCGCAAAAGGCCCTTTTAAGGGCTAGTGTAGGGTAGGGCTTTTTTATTTTGGGGGGGGGGTGGCTTTTTATTAGGCGGATTAGATTAGGTGTAATTAGTTTAAAAATCTTGTAATTTGTTTATTTTCTGTACTTTAGCTAATTTTATTTAATTGTATTTAATTTAGGGAATTAATTTAATTATAGTGTAGTGTTAGTGTAACTTAGGTTATGTTTTATTTTACAGGTAAATTTGTCTTTATTTTAGCTAGGTAGTTATTAAATAGTTACTATTTAATAACTATTCTACCTAGTTAAAATAAATACAAACTTGCCTGTAAAATTAAAAATAAATCCTAAGCTAGATACAATGTAACTACTAGTTATATTGTAGCTAGCTTAGGGTTTATTTTATAGGTAAGTATTTAGTTTTAAATAGGAATTATTAAGTTAATGAATTTTATTTAGATTTCTTTTAATTTAAGTTAGGGGTTAATAACTTTAGTATAGTGGCGGCGACGTTGGGGGCGGCAGATTAGGGGTTAATAAATGTAGGTAGGTGTTGGCGATGTTAGGGACGGAAGATTAGGGGTTAATATTTAACTATTGTTTGCGAGGCAGCGGTTTAGGGGTTAATATATTAGTGTTGGCGATGTCCTGTTCGGCAGATTAGGGGTTAAAATTTTTATTTTAGTGTTTGCGATTCGGGAGGGCCTCGGTTTAGGGGTTAATAGGTAGATATGGGTGTTAGTGTACTTTTTAGCACTTTAGTTAAGAGTTTTATGCTACAGCATTGTAGTGTAAAACTCTTAACTACTGACTTTAAAATGCGGTACCGCTCACCTTTTGGCAGACTCGTAATACCGGCGCTATGCAAGTCCCATTGAAAAAAGAGGATACGCAATTTACGTAAGTGGATTTGCGGTATTTCTAAGTCTGGCCGAAAAAGTGAGTGGTGAGCCCGTAACTTCAAGACTCTTAATACCAGCCGGCGTTAAAAAGCAGCATTAGGACCGCCTAACGCAAAACTCATAATCTAGGTGAGAGTTAGTCATGCACATAGGACACCTTCACTACATCTAATCTCACCATGTCACATTACCTTGGAGATGTCAACACAGCAAAGCATACATTAAATAAGGTTTAAGTCAGTTGTTTTTAGCTAAGTTAAACTGCAAGTTTAACATGATATTCTCTCCCTGAAACTACAGGAATACAGAGTACTTATATATATATATAGATATAGATATATTTTTTTATATATATAAGGTTTTGTGGAAGTCCTGCGAGTGCATCTATATATATATATTTCAGAACTTTTTCCACCTTTAATGTGACCTATAAACTGTACAACTCAATTGAAAAACAAACTGAAATCTTTTAGGTGGAGGGAAGAAAACAAAAAAAAAACTAAAAATAATGTGGTTGCATAAGTGTGCAGACCCTCTTATAACTGGGGATGTAGCTGTGTTCAGAATTAAGCAATCACATTCAAAATTATGTTAAATAGGAGTCAGCATACACCTGCCATCATTTAAAGTGCCTCTGATTAACCCCAAATAAAGTTCAACTGCTCTAGTTGGTTTTTCCTGAAATTTTCTTAGTCGCATCCCACAGCAAAAGCCATGGTCCACAGAGAGCTTCCAAAGCATCACAGAGATCTCATTGATAAAAGGTATCGGTCAGGAGAAGGGTACAAAAGAATTTCCAAGGCATTAGATATACCATGGAACACAGTGAAGACAGTCATCAAGTGGAGAAAATATGGCCCAACAGTGACATTACCAAGAATTGGACGTCCCTCCAAAATTGATGAAAAGACAAGAAGAAAACTGGTCTGGGAGGCTACCAAGAGGCCTACAGCAACATTAAAGGAGCTGCAGGAATATCTGGCTGTGTGGTACATGTGACAACAATCTCACGTATTCTTCATATGTCTGGGCTATGGGGTAGAGTGGCAAGACGAAAGCTTTTTCTTACGAAGAAAAACATCCAAGCCAGGCTACATTTTGCAAAAATACATCTGAAGTCTCCCAAAAGCATGTGGGAAAAGGTGTTATGGTCTGATGAAACCAAGGTTGAACTTTTTGGCCACAATTCCAAAAGATATGTTTGGCGCAAAAACACTGCACATCACCAAAAGAACACCATACCCACAGTAAAGCATGGTGGTGGCAGCATCATGCTCTGGGGCTGTTTTTCTTCAGCTGGAACTGGGGCCTAAGTTAAGCTACAGGGAATTATGAACAGTTCCAAATACCAGTCAATATTGGCACAAAACCTTCAGGCTTCTGCTAGAAGAGGAACTTAATCTTTCAACATGACAACGACCCAAAGCATGCATCCAAATCAACAAAGGAATGGCTTCACCAGAAGATTAAAGTTTTGGAATGGCCCAGCCAGAGCCCAGACCTGAATCCGATTTGAAAATCTGTGGGGTGATCTGAAGAGGGCTGTGCACAGGAGATTCCCTCGCAATCTGACAGATTTGGAGTGTTTTTGCAAAGAAGAGTGGGCAAATCTTGCCAAGTCAAAATGTGCCATGCTGATAGACTCATACCCAATAAGACTGGGTGCTGTAATAAAATCAAAAGGTGCTTCAACAAAGTATTAGTTTAAGGGTGTGCAACCATATTTTATTTTTATATTTTTTTCTTCCCTCTACCTAAAACATTTCAGTTTGTTTTTCAATTGAGTTGTACAGTTTATTGGTCACATTAAAGGTGGAAATATATATACACACCCTAAGCTCTCTTGCGCGCGCTCTGTGTGTGTGTGTGTATATATATATATATATATATATATATATACACATACATATACACCCTAAGCTCTCTTGCGCGCGCTCTCGCTCTTTTGCTCTCCTTTTTAGAAAATTCATATAGTTTTTATTGCTCGTATTATCAGATATAGATACATTATTTTGTATGTATTTAATGGTATTAGTGTAGGTGTCTGTGCAGGTACATATGTGTATACACTTGTGTGCACATACTTATATAAACATAAGAAATATTAACCTCTATTCTCTTAGCCCCTCAGCATATTTAGCATAATACCCCAATGTTGAGCTTTATATCAATACTTTGTCTAATGTAAACATTTGTAGATCTCCAAAGAAATCATAGTAGATCTTAGTAGCATTTTAATATATTTGTTTTTCAATTAATCTGTTAAGTCCTTTATCATCTGTATCAGCTGCCCACCCCCTCCACTGGACCTTATTTATCAACTTAAATATAAAAATAAATATTTTGATAATCTTAATATTGTCTAGACAACCAATCTAGCTTTACCCTTAAGTTCTCTAAACCTTTAGCCAATTAGATGCACACTAGTCAATAACGTCAGACACCTTAAGCGACTGCCTAAACTTGGCTATTTAAAGCCCCAGTGCAGGTGAGGACATGCGCGAAACATGTCAAAGGGAACACCTTGATCTATGTTAATGGGACACTGAACCCAAAATTTTTCTTTCGTGATTCAGATAGCTCATGACATTTTAAGGCACTTTCTAATTTAATCCTATTATCAAATTTTCTTCATTCTCTTGGTATCTTTATTTGAAATGCAAGAATGTAAGTTAAAATGCCGGCCCATTTCTTCTACATTGGTGTATCCGGTCCACGGCTTCATCCTTACTTGTGGTATATTCTCAATCCCTACAGGAAGTGGCAAAGAGAGCACACAGCAAAACTTTCCATATAGCTCCCCTCAGGCTCCGCCCCCCCCCCCCCCCCCAGTCATTCTCTTTGCCGCTCTAACTAGTAGCATCTCCCCGGGGGTGATAAAGAGTATGTGGTGTTAGTTGTAGTTTTTTATTTCTTCTATCAAGAGTTTATTTTAAAATAGTGCTGGCTTGTACTATTTACTCTGCAGCAGAAAGTGAAGAAGATTTCTGCTAAGAGGACTATGATTTTAGCACCAGTAACTAAAATCCATTGCTGTTCCCACGCAGGACTGTTGAAACCAGATAACATCAGTTGGGGGAACAGTTTGCAGGCTTAACTGCTTCAGGTATGATCAGTCATTTTTCTAACAAGACCCAGTAATGCTAGAAGACTGTCAGAAATTCCCTCTGGGATAGGTAAGCCATTGTTATTAGATTCAGCAATAAAAGGATGGCTTATTTTAAGGGCTTATGCTGGTTGACACTATTGTGGGCTAATCGATTGCTTTTTAGCAAGTTTTCAACTTAAATAGGTGGGGGTTTTTTATCAACTTAAAACACTTTTGGGGATTAATTTGCGCCTGGCACTTAGTTGGACACCTAATCTAGTCAGAAAGGCCCCTCCACTCTGGTATGCAGAGGAAGGATGCCTCATTTTCACGCCTCAATTGTGCACTTGTTTTGACTAGCCAGTTCATGCAGCTTCATGTGGGGAGTCCGGAGGCATCAGGAAGGGCTCCAGGGAGGCTTATATTCTTACCAAAATAACCCTAAGGAAGGTAAAAGCCACTGGGCAAGCTGTGGCAGAGTACTGTAGTGTGTTAACCGGTTAACTGCTGTTATTAGCTCCGGTTTGGGCATTAAGGGGTTAATTAGTCTGAAAATTTGTGTGCAACCTTTTCAAAGCATTATGACACTGTGGTGAAAATTTCATAAAAATCAAATGTGTTTTTGATGGTTTTTTGATGTTTTAGTAATAAAGTGTGCACTTTTATTATTTAAAGAGACAGTAACGTTTTTGTCAAATAAATTTTATTGCATTGAAGTTACTTTTAAGTCTGTTAAACATGTCTGAACCTTCAGATAGCCTATGTTCTTTATGTTCAAATGCCAAGGTGGTTCCCCCATTAAATTTATGTGTGAAATGAGCTATAGCGTCCAAACAGCTTAAGGACGTACAATTACACTTAAAGATATAGCCCAAGATGATTCTTGAAGGGTGTGAAGATAGCTCGCTATCCTCCCCTTCTGTGTCAACACCAGCTATGCCCGCGCAAGCGATGCCCAGTACATCTAACGCACCAATTGCGATTACTATGCAACAGTTAGCGGCAGTAATGGATTATTCTCTCTCAGCATTTTTATCCAAACTGCCAGCTTTTCCTAGGAAGCGTGATTGCTCAGTTTTAAACACAGAAAATGAGCAAGCTGACGCAGAGGATAATTTATCTGTATTGCCCTCACATCAATCTGACTTGGCGGTGAGGGAGGGCCTGTCTGAGGGAGAAATTTCTGACACAGGGAAAGTTTCTCAGCAGGCAGAGCCTGATGCCATAGCATTTACATTTAAGCTAGAACACTTCCGCGCCCTACTTAAGGAGGTCCTAGCTACACTTGATGATTGTGATCCTTTGGTGATCCCTGAAAAATTGTGTAAAATGGACAAATTCTTAGAGGTCCCAGTACACACTGATGCATTTCCGATACCTAAGAGGGTGGCGGATATCGTGACTAAGGAGTGGGAGAAGCCAGGTGTACCCTTTGTTCCCCCTCCTATATTTAAGAAAATGTTCCCAATTGTTGACCCTAGAAGGGACACATGGCAGACGGTCCCTAAGGTAGAGGGGGCAGTTTCAACGCTAGCTAAGCGCACGACTATACCAATAGAAGACAGTTGCGCTTTCAAAGATCCTATGGATAAAAAATTAGGTTTACTTAAGAAAATCTTTGTTCAACAGGGTTTTCTTCTTCAACCAATTTCTTGCATTATTCCTGTAACTACTGCAGCGGCTTTTTGGTTTGAGGAACTAGAACCCAGTTCCAACAGCGGAACAAGGACTGGGTTTTTACTCAAACCTGTTTGTAGTTCCCAAAAAAGAAGGAACTTTCAGGCCAATTCTGGACTTAAAAATTCTAAACAAATTCCTCAGAGTTCCATCATTCAAAATGGAAACCATTCGGACAATTTTACCAATGATCCAGGAGGGTCAATACATGACTACCGTGGACTTAAAGGATGCGTACCTGCATATTCCTACCCACAAAGATCACCATCAGTTCCTGAGGTTCGCTTTTCTGGACAAACATTACCAGTTCGTGGCTCTTCCGTTCGGTTTAGCCACTGCTCCCAGAATTTTCACAAAGGTGCTAGGGTCCCTTCTAGCGGTGCTAAGGCCGAGGGGCATTGCAGCAGCACCTTACCTAGACGACATTCTAATACAAGCGTTGTCACTTCCCAAAGCAAGGGCTCATACAGACATTGTTTTAGCCTTTCTCAGATCTCACGGGTGGAAGGTGAACATAGAAAAAAGTTCCCTGTCCCTGTCCACAAGGGTTCCCTTTCTGGGAACAATAATAGACTCCGTAGAAATGAAGATCTTTCTGACAGAGGTCAGGAAGTTAAAGCTTCTGAACGCTTGTCGAGTTCTTCAATCCATTCCTCAGCCCTCCATAGCTCAGTGCATGGAGGTAATAGGACTAATGGTTGCGGCAATGGACGTGGTTCCTTTTGCTCAAATTCATTTAAGACCATTGCAACTGTGCATGCTCAAACAGTGGAATGGGGATTATGCAGACTTGTCTCCCCAGATTCAAATGGACCAGAAAACCAGAGACTCACTCCTCTGGTGGCTGTCACCTGTCTCAGGGAATGAGTTTCCGCAGACCGGAGTGGATCATAGTCACGACCGACGCCAGTCTTTTGGGCTGGGGCGCGGTCTGGGAGTCCCTGGAGGCTCAGGGTCTATGGTCTCGGGATCTCTTCTCCCGATAAACATATTGGAATTGAGAGCGATATTCAATGCGCTCCAGGCATGGCCTCAACTAGCGGAGGCCAGATTCATCAGATTTCAGTCGGACAACATGACTGTAGCGTACATCAATCATCAGGGGGGAACGAAGAGTTCCCTGGCGATGAGAGAGGTATCCAAGATCATCAAATGGGCTCGCTCCTACCATCTATCAGCAATTCACATCCCAGGAGTGGACAACTGGGAAGCGGATTATCGGAGTCATCAGACTTTCCATCCGGGGGAGTGGGAACTTCACCCGGAGGTTTTTGCCCAGTTAACTCAACTATGGGGCATTCTGGATCTGATGGCGTCACGTCAGAACTCAAAAGTTCCATGTTACGGGTCCAGGGATCCCAAGGTGACACTGGTAGATGCCTTAGCAGCGCCTTGGTCGTTCAATCTAGCTTATGTCTTTCCACCGTTTCCTCTTCTCCCAAGGCTAGTAGCCAGGATCAAACAGGAGAAGGCTTCGGTAATTCTGATAGCTCCTGCGTGGCCACGCAGGACTTGGTATGCAGACCTGGTGAATATGTCATCGGTTCCACCATGGAAGCTACCTTTTGAGGCAGGACCTTCTAATTCAAGGTCCATTCGTACATCCAAACCTAGTCTCTCTGCAACTGACTGCTTGGAGATTGAACGCTTGATTCTAGCTAAGTGTGGGTTTTCGGATTCAGTTGTAGATACCCTGATTCAGGCTAGAAAGCCTGTCACTAGGAAAATTTACCATAAGATATGGCGGAAATATCTTTGTTGGTGCAAATCCAAGGGTTACTCATGGAGTAAGATTAGGATTCCAAGGATTTTAGCTTTTCTCCAAGAAGGATTGGAGAAAGGTTTGTCAGCTAGTTCCTTAAAAGGACAGATATCAGCTCTGTCTGTTTTGTTACACAAACGTCTGGCAGCAATTTCAGATGTTCAGGAGTTTGTGCAGGCTTTAGTCAGAATCAAGCCTGTCTACAGACCTGTGGCTCCTCCATGGAGTCTAAATCTAGTTCTTTCAGTTCTTCAGGGGGTTCCGCTTGAACCTCTACATTCCATAGATATTAAGTTACTATCTTGGAATGTTTTGTTTTTGGTTGCTATCTCTTCCGCTAGAAGAGTTTCTGAATTGTCTGCTTTGCAGTGTAATTCACCCTATCTGGTGTTTCATACAGATAAGGTCGTTTTATGTACCAAACCTGGTTTTCTTCCAAAGGTGGTTTCCAATAAGAATATTAACCAGGAAATAGTTGTTCCTTCTCTGTGTCCTAACCCAGCTTCTAACAAGGAACGTCTGTTACACAATCTCGATGTGGTTCGTGCTTTGAAGTTTTACCTAAAAGCAACTAAAGATTTCAGACAAACTTCGTCCTTGTTTGTCGTCTATTCTGGTAAGAGGAGAGGTCAAAAGGCGACTGCGACCTCTGTCTTTCTGGCTGAAAAGCATCATCCGGTTGGCTTATGAGACTGCTGGAAGGCAGCCTCCTGAACGAATTACAGCTCACTCTACTAGAGCTGTGGCTTCCACTTGGGCTTTCAAGAATGAGGCTTCTGTTGAACAGATCTGTAAGGCAGCGACTTGGTCTTCACTGCATACATTTGCCAAATTTTACAAATTTGATACTTTTGCTTCTTCTGAGGCTTTTTTTGGGAGAAAGGTTTTGCAAGCAGTGGTACCTTCCGTTTAGGTTACCTGACTTGTTCCCTCCCTTCATCCGTGTCCTAAAGCTTTGGTATTGGTTCCCACAAGTAAGGATGAAGCTGTGGACCGGATACACCAATGTAGGAGAAAACAGAATTTATGTTTACCTGATAAATTTCTTTCTCCTACAATGTATCCGGTCCACGGCCCACCCTAGCATTTTAGTCAGGTTTAAATTTATTTTTATAAACTACAGTCACCACTGCACCCTATGGTTCTCCTTTTTCTCCTAACTGTCTGTCGAATGACTGGGGGGGCGGAGCCTGAGGGGAGCTATATGGACAGCTTTGCTGTGTGCTCTCTTTGCCACTTCCTGTAGGGATTGAGAATATCCCACAAGTAAGGATGAAGCTGTGGACCGGATACACCGTAGGAGAAAGAAATTTATCAGGTAAACATAAATTCTGTTTTTTGGTGAACAACCTGGGTTGTAATTGCTGATTGGTGAATAAATTCATCTTCCAATAAAAAAGTGATGTCTATAGTACTGACAATAGGAGTAAATTAGAAAGTTGCTTAAAATTGCATTCTCTATCTGAATGAAAGAAAACATTTTGGTTCAGTGTCCCTTTAAGGCCCGTATCCAATAAACTTATGGATATACTCTGGGACTCTCGTATGTTTTTTTTTTTTCTTTCCTCTCTTCAAATTTCACACATTATTTTAAACTGCTCACAACAGGTAGAAATTGCCTAACTTCTATATTTTGAATTGGATAAAGAATGGGGTTATCAGGCCCCTGCAAGTCTACGTGCACTTGATAAAAGCATTATTTTATATATATATATATGTATATATATGTATATGTATATATGTGTGTGTGTGTGTGTGTTTAGCTTTATCTGATTTTTGCTTCTTTTTTTCCGAGTTACATTTCTTTTTTAAAAAGTGTTTACATGCAATAAATATATATGTATATTATAGTTTAATTTAATTTAAACTAGTTTTCTTGTTTGTATTTGAATGCAATTAGCCTGTATTGAACAATGCGATATTTCATGGCCAAAATAGTGATATTCATATTTTCCCATATCCCACAGCCTTAGTTTAAAGCAATACACTTTGTTTTAAAAGAAATCTTCATCCCTGTTATCATTTTCCAACTTGATAAAAACATTCCTAAGTTACTGCTCAGAAATGTTCCAAATTAAATGTCCTTTTCAGTTTATCAAACCGTATTTCTTTAAAAACTGACTTTTTTTTTTTTTTGCTTGCTTCTATCATGTATACATCTAAAGGTGTTTTTTCTTAGTTGTGCAAAGATGTTAGAAGCACCATTCATTCAGACTTATACCCCCCCCCTTCTCTCCGTAGCCAATTCATGATTGAGCTCACATCAATGTTATTGTAATACACAGTTAATTGTTGCTATCCTCTGGACAGGCTAGTGGACAGATACTGTCTTGCTTGAAGACCTTTGAATATAATAGTCAAAATGACCTGCTATAAGAAGTTAGAGCATGTATTTTTTTTTAGTCTAGTGACCCTGCACTGTTTAACCACGCTAAGGGGTTAAACACACAGAAGTACAGCTCAGAAACCGCAGAGCACTGCTGGTCTCACAAACTCTTGCAGGAGTGCCCAAGGTGTGGTGCTCATAAATTTGCTGGCACTTTGCCTGTGGGCTACCACCATAATACTTGGTTTCATTGGCTGCAATAGTAGTTCTTAGTGGTTTTTTTTTTTTTTTAACATGTATCCATGCTTTTAAATTATTAATATTTATTATGCTTTTAAAGTAATTCTAAAGTTTCTTTAAATCTTTGAAAAGTGTAGCATTGGCACATAAGGCTGTTTTAGGAGAATATCACCAATTGTACACACTGTCACAGATGTGTCAACCTTGTCCTAGAATTTATTTAAAAAAATAAATAAACCTTGATTTTTTGCCTTAAAGGTGAATTTTAATGCAAAAATTACATGCTCTAATTCATTAAAGCATGCAAGTTTTTGCATTACTCCTTATGTGTTTACATATTCAAATTAAACCCTTTTACGAGGGTTAAAGTCCCACTCGGTAGCCAAAAGCATTACACCTCTGAGCGGAACATGACCAGTGAGCCAATCAAGAACATTGTTTGTACATAACCATGAACTGCTAAGAAGCTGTAAAAGCTTGTGGCTCACTGTTGGAATTTTACCTGTTTTGAACTGCTTTGCAGGGGTTTAGCACAAAGCCAGATTACAAGTGGTGTGCTACTTAGCGGTTTCACTAGTGCTCAAACACAGCCAGAAGTAAACTTTTAATGCTTTCGATAGGACAGCAGGCGAGGAGGACATCTCCAACCAGTTTACAAGCACAAGCTTGCTTCTTGTTCTGCTGCAGCCATCCTGTTGGCTTATGATTCGGCAGCTTTAGAAACCAGGGAGCGCCATGTTGTCCGGATTATTGCGCTCTGTTCCCAGAAATAAACATTGATGTCAAATACTTTGAGAGCGGCTTTAAGAGTGTCTTTAAAGCGCTTCTTTTGACCTCCTTGAGATTGCTGACCTTGCTTCCGCTTGCAATAGAAGAATCTCTTTGGAAATCGATGGTCTGACATATGGACTACATTCCCTATCCAGCGTAACTGTTACTGCATCAAGATGGTAAAGTTGCTTGGTAGGTTTGCTTGAGCAAGTACCTCAGTGTCGGGAATGTTGTCCTGCCACTGTATGTTGAGGATTTTTCTGAGGCTTGTTGTATGGAAATGGTTCAGCTTCTTGGCATGGCGCTGATACACGTTTGAGGTTTCGCTAGCATAAATTAGTGTAGGGAGAACAGCCCTGTATACTCTCAGCTTTTTTCGAGGTGGTGATGCTTCTTCTGTTCCAGACATTGGCATGTAATCTGCCAAAGGCTGCACTGGCTCTAGTGATCCTGATATTTACATCATCATCTATGGTGGCATGTTGGGAGTTCTACCAAGGTATGTGAATCTGTTCACTATATTTAGTCTCTGGCCATCAGTGTTGGTTAGGCTCAACAAAGGGCCTCCCAAAGGGTGGCAGATACAGAACTTCACTCTGCTTTGTATTGATGGTTAGACCAAAGTTTTTGCAGGCATTTGAAAATGTGTCTACGCTGCGTTGCATGTCAATTTCTGAACCAGCGTTTAGGGCACAGTTGTCAGCAAACAGAAAGTCTCTGATATCTGTCATAACCTTGGTTTTTGCATAAAGCCTCCTTAGGTAGAAAAGTTGACACTCATCGCAGTACCTGATGCCAATTCAAACGTCTCCGTCTCTTAACGCGTTGGTCAACATTGCAGAAAAGGTTATGCTGAAGAGTGTAGGTGCCAGGTCACAGCCCTGCATCACACCATTTGTAATGGAGAATGGCTCAGATAATTTGCCATTATCTTGGACCCGTACCTGCATGCCGCATGGAGTTTAACCATGAAGAGGAAATTATTAGTCATCCGTACTTGGCCATGATCTTCAAAAGGGCCCTCTCTAAAAATTGTTTTGAAAGCCTTAGTCAAGTCGACATAGGTGGAGAACAAGTCGGAGTTTTGCTCCTGACACTTCTCTTGTAATTGTCTTGCAGCAGACACAATATCAGTGGTCCCACGCTCTTTCCGGAATCCCCACTGAGTTTCTGGCAGAAGCCCCTCTGGTCAAGGTGCGCGGTTAGGCGTTTCAACAGAATCCTGGTAAATATCTTGCTTGCGATAGAGATTAGGGATATACAGTACCTCCTGTAGTTATCACAGGCCTGCTGGTTCCCTTTCCTATTGTACAGGTGTACGATGGAGGCATCTTTGAACAGCTGATGGAGCTTTTCAGTCAGGACAGTGCCACCTTCCTTGTAGACCTCAGCTGGAATTAGATCAGAGCCAGGAGCTCTGCAACTCAAGAGGCGATGGATCGCTTTGAGTTTATAGGTCCGTACACTTCTTTGAGGGCGTCATAGAAATTCTTCATGTCATGCTTATCAGCATACTCTTGAATCTCATCAGCTTTTCTGCTGAGCCAACATAGTAATGCAATGGAGAGCTCTACATCTTTGTAGAGGGCACTTAGCATTAAAGATTGTGTGCAGCAGTGAACTCTGAAGTTTTATCCGTCAAAGAATGAACAAAAGCATTTCACTGTTGAGTAGAATAATTTTTGCAATACTTTTTTTAATAAAAGCGGTCATCGTGTATGCAATTTATGGATCATATCTTCACTGTATGCATCTGTTCAGCAAGATGGCAGCGATGCAAGCAAGTGAAATCTTGAATGATGGTGAATGAAGCATAAAGAAACAATCTTTACTTTAATTATTTTGCTAATGTTTGTGTGTTAAATACCTTTTAATCAAAATTGTAATGCGCTCATGCATTTTTAACTAAAATGTAATAAATGTTCTAATTTCCATTACTGTTGTGTGGGGTTGTTGGGTTTTTTTTTCTAACAAGCAAATTTAATTCTAGCTCTGTTAGCTAAGGAAATGATTCTTTGGATGATCGTGGAACTTTTTGTGATGTTATGGAAACATCTGAACTCAAAAGGACATTTTTGTTCGGTCTTATCCTGTATATAGGGATGCACCAAAATGAAAATTCTGGACCGAAACCGATACTGAAAATTCAGGATGCCCCTGGCCGAAAACCGAAACGAAACCGAAATTGTTTTTTTGTTTTTTTTTCCTTTTTTAACTACAGTGTGTGTGTGTGTGTAGCTGAGAGAGCTTGTAGGTGGAAAAGCTCCAACAAATGGGCGTGGTCACTTGTACTGTAGGGTGTGATCTGTAGTGAAACTGGTGGAGCTCTACAAGGGAGAGCGTGGTTATAGCCAGACAACAATACGAGGTGGACATGTGTTTTGTTTTTGGGTGTAGTTATCCGTGCAATGGGCGTGGCTGCACCTGATCGTCTCTTATTGTATCTCCGCCTAGTTCCTGGTTCAGGTCTCACACTGACCCGTCAGATTATATGTCCGGAGCCGCAAATGGAGTCTGCCTATCACCAGGGCCACCGGACTTAGCTACAACCTTACGTGCAAGGTGGTTATAGAAAGTTACTGTTCTTTTTTTGTATACACTGTCTGGTGGGTTCTAATTTGTACCATCTGTGTGCAAGCTTGGGGCTTATGCATATATAGTGTGCACGCATATTTGACTCAGGCAAATAGAATGTCTACGCACATGAGGCTTATGTATGAGCACTGTATATAAGGCTTATACATATTCACTGTATGTACTTAGCGGTGTGTCTGATAATATGAAGTGTTTATAAACATGTTACTTATCCTCCTTTGAATACTGTATTCAGAACTTTTGATTTCCTTCTAAAAAAAAAAAAAGGCCACTGCTGGTTTCAAATATCATCATGTCATGGTACTTATATGTGTGCTCTGTGTATAATGCCAGTGCTGTGCTGCTCACCTTATGCTAAGGATAGACATGCAACTCAATAGAACAGGGGAGGGCTGTACTTTTTTTGCCATTTTGTTCCTCTTTGGGCCGAAATTGGAGTTGCACATTTTCGGCGGCCCAAATTTTGGTGCATCGCTAGTAGTTTTCTTTATTTAGTTCTGTGTAACAGAATCAGATTTAACCATGTTTGTTTTTTTTTTGTTTTTTTTACCAATTGTGAAAATAAAGTATAGTCCTAGAAAAGTAGTATTATATGCAAAACAGTAAGTCAAGTAATGAACTCAAACAGCAGCTCTAGGCTGACATCAAATTGGGCTACTAATTTTATTTCAACAGCATTATGCCTTTTCTTGCAGATTTCTGGAAAGTTATATCTTCCTACTTAGAAACTGTTCCTGAATTGCTCAGGCTTAATGCTAATTCAATGGTCACTAAAAACCTGGTAAGAAGAGCCCATTATTTCAAATGCTGGGAAGCTGGTATAAACTGAATCTGCTTCCTTTGCCATTTTAAAAATTCCATGTTATTTGGAATCATATACTATAAAGTTCTGGTGGTAAGTGAGTTTTCAAAGCCAGTGCTCCATGTTTTCAGGCCTGCCTGAATCTCCGCTTAAAGGAAAAGGATTTGGTTGAGTTTCCTCAGCTAAACCCCAATGACATAATTGTGATCTAGGCATTTCCAGTTTGAAGTTGGCTCACCCACTTTTTTTAGATGCCTAGGAAAAGTCCATTAGAGATAAGTGGGCATTCCAAATAATCACTCAAGGTTATGGGCTTGAGTTTTCTGTGATTCCATCCCTTTCTCGTTATGTGAACTTTTTTTTTCTTTTCTGGGAAATCCGGATAAAACTGCTTTCAGACAATGTCATTCCAGTAGAGCGTTGTCAGGGATTTTGCTCTTGACTCTATGTAGTGGGGGGAAAAAAGAGATCAGTCCTGAAATTAAGGCACATGAATAGTTACCTGAAAATACACGGGTTCAAAATAAAATCATTTACTGATGTTAATCTACCAGGTTCTGAAAATTTTCTTTGCCCATAGAACTGCAAGATGCCTTTTTTTCATGTTCCGTTTGCATGGGTCCACAGTCAATTCCTCTTTATAGCACTACCATTTGGAATAGCCACAGCTCCAAAAGTGTTCTAGCTTCTATTTCAAATTCTGCCTATTCTCAAACCAAAGGGTATATATATATATATATATATATATATATATATATATATATATATATATATATATATATATATATCTATCCTTCACTATTTGGATAACTTTCTTCTGACCTTTTAACAAGCATGCATTCACAGGGATCTGGCCGTGTCTCTGATAAAACAGTTGGATAGTTAATACAAATAAGTCATCTTGTTACAACCCAGTGTCTGATGGTATTTAGGAACTGTATTAAACACTAGGAAAGGAATGGCTTTCCTACTTGACAGAATAAATATTATCTGCCAATTCTTCCACAGGAGGCTGCAGTCAGCAAGAGTACGGTATCAGTTGGTAGGTAAAGTGACAACCACCATGTATATTCTCTAGTGGGCAAGATAGCACAGAATTACTTTCTGCAGAGGTGGATAAGAGATCAAAGTTTAATTTCTTCAGCCTTGAGCGTCTATTGCATTTGTGGTTGAATTCATGTAACCTGTCCCAAGGGGCTTCCACTCTCTGATTCAGAGTTGTCCAGTGTGAAGACAAATTCAAGCGGTACTTTGAGAAATAGCTCAATTTTCTTTGGGTGCAGTATGATCCCTTGTATCTGATGGCAGACTATCTTCCTGGAGTACAGAACTGTAAAGAGGATTCTCAGTTGCAGGCCTTTGTAACAAATGGAATGGAGATGAATGTTCATCTCTTCAATCAAGTTCTTTCCTGATGGTGTGCTGAGATGTTGACCTGATGGTATTCAGCTGCAATCACCAGCTGCCCCACTGTATTGGCTGCTTTTATTTTAGATATGGGCTTGCTAGAATGTCTGCATGAAGGCTATCTATAAGGTCTTGGTCCTCAGTTTCTGAAGATTCATTTTTATTCCATGTGGTTTCTGTGTTTTTCCCAGCACTTACTCCTATCCTACCTGTTTAAGAGATTGGTGGTACCTCCCATGGAGGTTCCCTTTGCCTTGGATGCTATGCTTGATTCACCTTTTGGCACCTTTTGAGGGAGGTTTTGTTCTGATTCAACACTTTAAAAAAAATATATATATATATTCATCAAATATATCTGCTCAGCGAATTTAAGAATTTCAAGCATGACCTTCAGAAGATCCATCAGGACAAGGTGGTTCTGTGACCATATCTGACTTTCTCTAAAGGTGATTTCTCAGTTCCACTCCTCACAAGATATCATTTTTTACTTCCTTCTATTTCAGCAAGCAGTTCATGCAGGAAAGGTGTCCTAACAGATTACATGTAGTTTGATGTCTCAATTTATATCTTAAGCAGACCTAAATAATTAAGAAAATTAAAAAGCTGTTGGTTGCCTGCCAAAACTACCATTTTTTAATTGATAATCCAGGCCATATCTAAGCCCTATAAACAGAAAGTGGTTCCTGTTCCAGATGGGCTCAAGGCACTGTCGTATATGGCCGGGTTATAATCCAATATATTTAATAATTATTCTTTAAAATAAACCCCCAATAAACATGCATATACCAAACAATAAAATTAATGTAAATTCCTAAATTCTAATTAAAAAATGTATAGACATATTAAAATATATTTGTAAAAACCCAGATCTGAATCAAACTATACACGTTTAAACTGTAATATGCCTTATTTATTAACCTTATTCGCAGTTGAATTTCATTAAAATACCACAATGAGATACCAAGATATGAGCCACTAACTTTAACAGTGCTTAGTTAAACAATAGAACAATACACTTTACCAGGAATTTTCTATGCTAAGTTATCTGAGATGAAATAAATTCTTTAGCAGCAATAAAGTAAATTCTAAAATATAGGTATATATTTGCAAAGATAAATTACTTAGCATACAAAAGACAAGCTTAACACTATACAGGACTATGAAACACAAGGTTAAAATACAATTTGTTCTTTTAAATCTGCTATTTGTTCTATATTTTAATATTTAAATCAAAAGGTATTTAGTAACTATAGTCAATCATACATCACCAACTTTAACCAATAAATGTTTTTTCTTGTTTCACCTCATGAACATAAGGGTATTTGCAATATTGGATCAAAAGAAGTAGCCCAATTTGCTTAAAAATGACTGTATACCAACGCAACAAGTTTTCAGTCACTAGCCTTAGCAAAAAGTTTAGTCAGCCTCCTTTCTCCTCTTGCATTCAGCTTATATATCTTAATCATTGGTGAAACAATATGGGAGGCCCTACGGTGCTTGTCTTATCGGATTGGCCCTTCAGATGCTAAGCATTGATTGGTTACTGGGGTTTGCATATATTCTAATAGATAATTCATTTGGCTGTCATACCATTCCAATCCCCTAGGGGGCAGCAGACAACCAGCAATAGTCTCACCATTAATCACTGCTAATCCAAATATCCCCCTATATAATTATTTTTAGCATATTATAATCTCTTGTATTAATAAATCATACGTTTCATATATGGTCCGCACAGTGTCACTTCCTCTGATCATTTAAAGACCAAACGTGAATATACTCCACTCATAATATATTAAAATGCATTTAAAATCATATTTTCTATGAAACGATTTAAGGATTATAATATCTTCATCATGGGTTTAATTACTTTTTTTTTTTTGTCATCTCAATATGACACACATACCTTGAGATCAGCAAATATAGGTCATATTCACACAACTATGTCTACATTGGATTATTATCCCATACAGATTAATATTTCATATCTGTATATCTCTTCTTGAGAGTATAACATACATAGGATATTATTTAAAATACCAATTATATATATACTACTTAGATGCCTGAAATTAAAGAAATAAGGTTGTTAAAAATGTTCATTTTAAATCCTTAAAACATTCTATGCTTCTTAAAGTACATAGGTTAAGACATGCTGGAATCTTAACTCAGGTTCATATTTAATGTGTCTGCTGTGTTTTTATATGAATATAAGGGAATACTCAAATGAACATGCATATTCAGATTACATATTTTATATAGTATTTCTCCTGTTAAGTGTGGTCAGTCCACGGGTCATCATTACTTCTGGGATATTAACTCCTCCCCAACAGGAAGTGCAAGAGGATCACCCAGCAGAGCTGCTATATAGCTCCTCCCCTCTACGTCACACCCAGTCATTCTCTTGCACCCAACTAATAGATAGGATGTGTGAGAGGACTGTGGTGATTATACTTAGTTTTTATATCTTCAATCAAAAGTTTGTTATTTTAAAACAGCACCGGAGTGTGTTGTTACTTCTCAG
This sequence comes from Bombina bombina, assembly GCF_027579735.1. Classification (NCBI taxonomy): domain Eukaryota; kingdom Metazoa; phylum Chordata; class Amphibia; order Anura; family Bombinatoridae; genus Bombina; species Bombina bombina. Next base: position 782,604,374 of record NC_069500.1, on the reverse strand, counting down.
GTAGAATTTGAAGAAGAATCTACCTGAGTTTTTGTATGATTTTAGCCGGCGTAGTTAAGATCATTTTGCTGTTCTCGGCCATCTGAGGAGTGAGGTAAACTTCAGATCAGGGGACAGCGGGCAGGTTCACCTGCAAAGAGGTATGTAGCAGTATATTATTTTCTGAGGAATGGAATTGACTGAGAAAATACTGCCAATACCGATATAATGTAAGTTCAGCCTTAAATGCAGTAGTAGCAACTGGTATCAGGCTGTCATGTATGTATATTTACACTTCAGTATTCTGGGGAATGGCACTTCACTGGGATAATACTGTATGCATAAAAAATTTTTTATCCTAACTTGCAGTGGGAACGACTAGCAACAGGCTTTCTAATGACACTTCATTTATTTGTTGTTAAACGTTTTGCTGGCATGTTAAATCGTTTAATTATCTGAGGTACTGGGTGAAAAATTGTTTTGGGCACTTTTTTTTTTTTTTCCACTTGGCGGTAGTTTTATTTAATTTAAGACAGTTTACTGATCTCCCTCACTGATGTGTGTGAGGGGGAGGGGCCTATTTTGGCGCTTTTGCTACGCATCAGAAATTCAGTCACAAGTCTGTTTTCTTCCCTGCATGATCCGGATCGTCTCTACAGAGCTCAAGGGTCTTCAAAAATTATTTTGAGGGAGGTAATCACTCACAGCAGACCTGTGAGATTGTGCTTTGACTGTGATAAAAAACGTTTTTATTATGTACATTTTTTCTGCTATGTAAGGGTTTGTTATTCATTACTATGGGGGCAATCCTTTGCTAAATTGTGTTTTTACCGGAAAGAATTTGAATTTATAATTTCTCCGGTTCATTGTTACTCAACTGTCATAATTTTTTTCTGTGCTTCTTAAAGGCACAGTACGTTTTTCATATTACTTGTAAATTGAGTTGAAAAGTATTTCCAAGTCTGCTAGTTTATTTGCTAGTGTGTTAAACATGTCTGACTCAGAGGAATATCTCTGTGCTATATGTGCTAAAGCCAAAGTGGAGCCCAATAGAAATTCATGTACTAATTGCATTGATGCTACTTTAAATAAAAGTCAATCTGTACAAATTGAACAACATTCACCAAACAACGAGGGGAAAGTTATGCCGACTAACTTGCCTCACGTGTCAGTACCTGCATCTCCCGCTCGGGAGGTGCGTGATATGGTAACGCCGAGTACTTCAGGGCGGCCATTACAAATCACATTACAGGACATGGCTCATGTTATGACTGAAGTTTTGTCTAAATTACCAGAACTTAGAGGTAAGCGTGATTACTCTGGGGTGAGAAGTGCGCTGATAATAATAGGGCCATGTCAGATACTGCGTCACAATATGCAGAACATGAGGACGGAGAGCTTCAATCTGCAGGTGACGGTTCTGATCCCAATAGAGTGGATTCAGACATTTCTAACTTTAAGTTTAAGCTTGAAAACCTCTGTGTACTGCTAGGGGAGGTATTAGCGGCTCTGAATGATTGTAACACCGTTGCAATTCCAGAGAAATTATGTAGGCTGGATAGATACTATGCGGTACCGGCGAGTACTGACGTATTTTCTATACCTAAGAGGCTTACAGAGATAATTACTAAGGAGTGGGATAGGCCCGGTGTACCCTTTTCCCCCCCTCCTGTATTTAGAAAATGTTCCCAATAGACGCCACCACACGGGACTTATGGCAGACGGTCCCTAAGGTGGAGGGAGCGGTTTCTACTCTGGCTAAGCGTACCACTATCCCAGTGGAGGATAGCTGTGCCTTTTCAGATCCAATGGATAAAAAATTAGAGGGTTACCTTAAGAAAATGTTTGTTCAACAAGGTTTTATATTGCAACCCCTTGCATGTATTGCGTCTGTCACGGCCGCGGCCGCTTTTTGGTCCGAGTCCCTGGAAGAGACTCTTGACTCAGTAACTATAGATGAGATCTCAAACAAGCTTAAAACTCTTAAGCTAGCTAATTCATTTGTTTCAGATGCCGTAGTACATTTAACTAAACTTACGGCTAAGAATTCCGGATTCGCCATTCAGGCACGCAGAGCACTGTGGCTAAAATCCTGGTCAGCTGACGTTACTTCTAAATCTAAATTACTTAACATACCTTTCAAAGGGCAGACCTTATTCGGGCCCGGTTTGAAAGAAATTATCGCTGACATTACTGGAGGTAAGGGCCATGCCCTACCTCAAGACAGAGCCAAACCTAGGGCTAGACAGTCTAATTTTCGTTCCTTTCGTAATTTCAAGGCAGGAGCAGCATCAACTTCCTCTGCACCAAAACAGGAAGGAGCTGTTGCTCGCTACAGACAAGGCTGGAGACCCAACCAGTCCTGGAACAAGGGCAAGCAGGCTAGAAAACCTGCTACTGCCCCTAAGACAGCATGAAGTGAGGGCCCCCGATCCGAGAACGGATCTAGTGGGGGGCAGACTTTCTCTCTTCGCCCAGGCTTGGGCAAGAGATGTCCAGGATCCCTGGGCGTTAGAGATCATATCTCAGGGATATCTTCTGGACTTCAAATCCTCTCCCCCAAAAGGGAGATTTCATCTGTCAAGGTTGTCAGCAAACCAAATAAAGAAAGAGGCGTTTCTACGCTGTGTGCAAGATCTTTTACTAATGGGAGTGATCCATCCGGTTCCGCGGTCGGAACACGGACAGGGGTTTTACTCAAATCTGTTTGTGGTTCCCAAGAAAGAGGGAACCTTCAGACCAATCTTGGATTTAAAGATCCTAAACAAATTCCTAAGAGTTCCATCGTTCAAAATGGAAACTATTCGGACAATCCTACCCATGATCCAAAAGGGTCAGTACATGACCACAGTGGATTTAAAGGATGCTTACCTTCACATACCGATTCACAAAGATCATTACCGGTATCTAAGGTTTGCCTTCCTAGACAGGCATTACCAGTTTGTAGCTCTTCCATTCGTATTGGCTACGGCTCCAAGAATCTTCACAAAGGTTCTGGGTGCTCTTCTGGCGGTACTAAGACCGCGAGGAATTTCGGTAGCTCCGTACCTAGACGACATTCTGATAAAAGCTTCAAGCTTTCAAACTGCCAAGTCTCATACAGAGTTAGTACTGGCATTTCTAAGGTCGCATGGATGGAAGGTGAACGAAAAGAAGAGTTCTCTCTTTCCACTCACAAGGGTTCCCTTCTTGGGGACTCTTATAGATTCTGTAGAAATGAAGATCTACCTGACAGAAGACAGGTTAACAAAGCTTCAAAATGCATGCCGTGTCCTTCATTCCATTCAACACCCGTCAGTGGCTCAATGCATGGAGGTGATCGGCTTAATGGTAGCGGCAATGGACATAGTACCCTTTGCACGCCTACATCTCAGACCGCTGCAATTGTGCATGCTAAATCAGTGGAATGGGGATTACTCAGATTTGTCCCCTACTCTGAATCTGGATCAAGAGACCAGAAATTCTCTTCTATGGTGGCTTTCTCGGCCACATCTGTCCAGGGGGATGCCATTCAGCAGGCCGGATTGGACAATTGTAACAACAGACGCCAGCCTACTAGGTTGGGGCGCTGTCTGGAATTCTCTGAAGGCTCAGGGATCATGGACTCAGGAGGAGAGTCTCCTGCCTATAAACATTCTGGAATTGAGAGCAGTTCTCAATGCTCTTCTGGCTTGGCCCCAGTTAACAACTCGGGGGTTCATCAGGTTTCAGTCGGACAACATCACGACTGTAGCTTACATCAACCATCAAGGAGGGACAAGAAGCTCCCTAGCGATGATGGAAGTATCAAAGATAATTCGCTGGGCAGAGTCTCACTCTTGCCACCTGTCAGCAATCCACATCCCGGGAGTGGAGAACTGGGAGGCGGATTTCCTAAGTCGTCAGACTTTTCATCCGGGGGAGTGGGAACTTCATCCGGAGGTCTTTGCCCAAATACTTCGACGTTGGGGCAAACCAGAGATAGATCTCATGGCGTCTCGACAGAACGCCAAGCTTCCTTGTTACGGGTCCAGATCCAGGGATCCGGGAGCGGTCCTGATAGATGCTTTGACAGCACCTTGGACCTTCGGGATGGCTTATGTGTTTCCACCCTTCCCGATGCTTCCTCGATTGATTGCCAGAATCAAACAGGAGAGAGCATCGGTGATTCTAATAGCGCCCGCGTGGCCACGCAGGACTTGGTATGCAGATCTAGTGGACATGTCATCCTGTCCACCTTGGTCTCTGCCTCTGAGACAGGACCTTCTGGTCCAGGGTCCTTTCAAACATCAAAATCTAATTTCTCTGAAGCTGACTGCTTGGAAATTGAACGCTTGATTTTATCAAAACGTGGATTTTCTGAGTCAGTAATTGATACCTTAATACACGCCAGGAAGCCTATTACCAGAAAGATTTACCATAAAATATGGCGTAAATACTTATATTGGTGCGAATCCAACAATTACTCATGGAGTAAGGTTAGGATTCCTAGGATATTGTCTTTTCTACAAGAAGGTTTAGAAAAGGGTTTATCCGCTAGTTCCTTAAAGGGACAGATCTCAGCTCTGTCCATTCTTTTACACAAACATCTGTCAGAAGTTCCAGACGTTCAGGCTTTTTGTCAGGCTTTGGCCAGGATTAAGCCTGTGTTTAAAACTGTTGCTCCACCATGGAGTTTAAACTTAGTTCTTAACGTTTTACAGAGTGTTCCGTTTGAGCCCCTTCATTCCATTGATATCAAATTGTTATCTTGGAAAGTTCTGTTTTTAATGGCTATTTCCTCGGCTCGGAGAGTCTCTGAGTTATCTGCCTTACATTGTGATTCTCCTTTATCTGATTTTTCATTCAGACAAGGTAGTTCTGCGTACTAAACCTGGGTTCTTACCTAAGGTGGTCACTAACAGGAATATCAATCAAGAGATTGTTGTTCCATCCTTGTGTCCTAATCCTTCTTCAAAGAAGGAATGTCTTCTACACAATCTAGATGTAGTCCGTGCCCTGAAATTTTATTTACAGGCAACTAAAGATTTTCGACAAACGTCTTCCCTGTTTGTCGTTTATTCTGGTCAGAGGAGAGGTCAAAAAGCTTCTGCTACCTCTCTCTCTTTTTGGCTTCGTAGCATAATACGTTTAGCTTAAGAGACTGCTGGACAGCAGCCTCCTGAAAGAATTACAGCTCATTCTACTAGAGCTGTGGCTTCCACTTGGGCCTTTAAGAATGAGGCCTCTGTTGAACAGATTTGCAAGGCTGCAACTTGGTCTTCTCTTCATACTTTTTCCAAATTTTCCAAATTTGACACTTTTGCTTCTTCGGAGGCTGTTTTTGGGAGAAAGGTTCTTCAGGCAGTGGTTCCTTCCGTATAAGATCCTGCCTGTCCCTCCCGTCATCCGTGTACTTTAGCTTTGGTATTGGTATCCCAGAAGTAATGATGACCCGTGGACTGACCACACTTAACAGGAGAAAACATAATTTATGCTTACCTGATAAATTCCTTTCTCCTGTAGTGTGGTCAGTCCACGGCCCGCCCTGTTTTTTATGGCAGGTCTAAATTTTTAAATTATACTCCAGTCACCACTGCACCCTTTAGCTTCTCCTTTCTCGTTGGTTCTCGGTCGAATGACTGGGTGTGACGTAGAGGGGAGGAGCTATATAGCAGCTCTGCTGGGTGATCCTCTTGCACTTCCTGTTGGGGAGGAGTTAATATCCCAGAAGTAATGATGACCCGTGGACTGACCACACTACAGGAGAAAGGAATTTATCAGGTAAGCATAAATTATGTTTTTTAAGATTATACCAGCTGTATTTCAAACATGAATTCAAACAGCTACAATGTAACATGTGTCTCTGCCTGGCCAACTTTCATTGTCTAGAATTTGTGGATTCAAACACAATAGGGGGCACTTAACACCTTGCATACACTTAGGCCATGTCTGATAAGTTTATCACTCATCTTGGGCATACACATCTGAGGGATCTCAAAATGATAATTTCGCTTTGAAGTAACTGTCTGATCTAAGATCTGGAATACACAGAATATACAGGTGACTATCTTTTTGAAACAATTTTTCTTTGAAATGACTGCCTGAACTTAACTAGACTACATTTCTTTTCTTTGTTCTCACCTGGATGCATTGCAATTTGGAAGGAGGGGGTTGGTTTACACACAGTGACATTGGGAGTTTTACCAATTAAATTATTTGGTGTACACAATCATAGATTTATTAAATAATATAAATATATATGTGTATATTGTTTAATAATACTCTGATACCTTGACAGCACACTCTACAAGGGCTGTGTCTACTTTATGAGCTTTCCAGGCAGATGCTTCATTGGCAGAGCTTTGTCAAACTGCGGTTTGGAAATCTCCATAGTTTCATAAATACACTTTGTATTGAGCTGTGCCTTTAGTATTACTCGTCTCTTTTGCTTTCCCACCCATTATACATCTCCTTGCCATTTTGTTTCATTTGTCTAATTCATTTTTATTAGCCAGGGAGAGCCAAGATAATTAGAAATTAACACCAAAATACATACATTTCTTTATCTTGGTTCTGGATAATAATCACTGTTTCCCTCCCTTGCTCTTTCCTGTGTTTCTGGATGTATTTTAGAATAGGGACGGGTCTGGGGTTAAACTGTTCATTATATAGTGGGCAGTGGTCCCAACATGGGAGTAGGGTTCTCATTGGGGATTATTATCCAGGGATATAAACCAAGACATAGAAATTTTGGTATGTTTGGTGTTAATTTCTTACTGTTCCAAGACGGGAGTGTGCTCCACATGATAAAGGCCTACCTACTACAGGATTCCGTAAAGCATGAAGGCAGACTCTAAAACAGTAGTATGTTCCTAGCTAGCAGACCCTAGTGCCTTGAATGGCTACAGTATGGTCAAAACATACCTTCATGAATCACTATAGATTAAATATAATCCACTGATAAACGTTTTGGTTGTAGAATGTTTTATTTTGTCTTGCAATTTTGCTAAATACAAATTTATTTTGTGGGGGGGGGTCTCCTTATTTTAGCAACTTTTCATTTTCTTCCTAAGATAGGGAGAGTGCATGGCTTCATTCCTTCCTGTTGGGAAATGCAACACCTGGTCGGTCACCAGAAGGAGGCAAAGGCACCCCAGCCATAGCTTAAATATCCCTCCCACTTCCTTATTACTGCAGTCATTCTTTGCTTTTCGTCACGTTAGGAGGTGGCAGAGAAGTGTCAGAAGATTGAGTCCTGAAAAAGGGTATTTCCCCTTCGAGATAGGACTGGAGTTTTAAGTAGTCATATCAACCTCTCAGTGAGAGTATTGATGAAATTTTGAGTCTGGAGATGCAGGGAAAGTTTTCTCCAACATAGGTGTGTCCGGTCCACGGCGTCATCCTTACTTGTGGGATATTCTCTTCCCCAACAGGAAATGGCAAAGAGCCCAGCAAAGCTGGTCACATGATCCCTCCTAGGCTCCGCCTACCCCAGTCATTCTCTTTGCCGTTGTACAGGCAACATCTCCACGGAGATGGCTTAGAGTTTTTTAGTGTTTAACTGTAGTTTTTATTATTCAATCAAGAGTTTGTTATTTTGAAATAGTGCTGGTATGTACTATTTACTCAGAAACAGAAAAGAGATGAAGATTTCTGTTTGTATGAGGAAAATGATTTTAGCAACCGTCACTAAAATCCATGGCTGTTCCACACAGGACTGTTGAGAGCAATTAACTTCAGTTGGGGGAACAGTGAGCAGTCTCTTGCTGCTTGAGGTATGACACATTCTAACAAGACGATGTAATGCTGGAAGCTGTCATTTTCCCTATGGGATCCGGTAAGCCATGTTTATTACGATCGTAAATAAGGGCTTCACAAGGGCTTATTAAGACTGTAGACTTTTTCTGGGCTAAATCGATTCATTATTAACACATATTTAGCCTTGAGGAATCATTTTATTTGGGTATTTTGATATAATAATATCGGCAGGCACTGTTTTAGACACCTTATTCTTTAGGGGCTTTCCCAAAGCATAGGCAGAGCCTCATTTTCGCGCCGGTGTTGCGCACTTGTTTTTGAGAGGCATGGCATGCAGTCGCATGTGAGAGGAGCTCTGATACTTAGAAAAGACTTTCTGAAGGCGTCATTTGGTATCGTATTCCCCTTTGGGCTTGGTTGGGTCTCAGCAAAGCAGATACCAGGGACTGTAAAGGGGTTAAAGTTCAAAACGGCTCCGGTTCCGTTATTTTAAGGGTTAAAGCTTCCAAATTTGGTGTGCAATACTTTTAAGGCTTTAAGACACTGTGGTGAAAATTTGGTGAATTTTGAACAATTCCTTCATGTTTTTTCGCAATTGCAGTAATAAAGTGTGTTCAGTTTAAAATTTAAAGTGACAGTAACGGTTTTATTTTAAAACGTTTTTTGTACTTGTTATCAAGTTTATGCCTGTTTAACATGTCTGAACTACCAGATAGACTGTGTTCTGAATGTGGGGAAGCCAGAATTCCTATTCATTTAAATAAATGTGATTTATGTGACAATGACAATGATGCCCAAGATGATTCCTCAAGTGAGGGGAGTAAGCATGGTACTGCATCATTCCCTCCTTCGTCTACACGAGTCTTGCCCACTCAGGAGGCCCCTAGTACATCTAGCGCGCCAATACTCCTTACTATGCAACAATTAACGGCTGTAATGGATAATTCTGTCAAAAACATTTTAGCCAAAATGAACACTTATCAGCGTAAGCGCGACTGCTCTGTTTTAGATACTGAAGAGCATGACGACGCTGATAATAATGTTTCTGAAGGGCCCCTAACCCAGTCTGATGGGGCCAGGGAGGTTTTGTCTGAGGGAGAAATTACTGATTCAGGGAACATTTCTCAACATGCTGAACCTGATGTGATTACATTTAAATTTAAGTTGGAACATCTCCGCATTCTGCTTAAGGAGGTATTATCCACTCTGGATGATTGTGACAAGTTGGTCATCCCAGAGAAACTATGTAAAATGGACAAGTTCCTAGAGGTGCCGGGGCTCCCAGAAGCTTTTCCTATACCCAAGCGGGTGGCGGACATTGTTAATAAAGAATGGGAAAGGCCCGGTATTCCTTTCGTCCCTCCCCCCATATTTAAAAAATTGTTTCCTATGGTCGACCCCAGAAAGGACTTATGGCAGACAGTCCCCAAGGTCGAGGGAGCGGTTTCCACTTTAAACAAACGCACCACTATACCCATAGAGGATAGTTGTGCTTTCAAAGATCCTATGGATAAAAAATTAGAAGGTTTGCTTAAAAAGATGTTTGTTCAGCAGGGTTACCTTCTACAACCAATTTCATGCGTTGTCCCTGTCGCTACAGCCGCATGTTTCTGGTTCGATGAGCTGATAAAGGCGGTCGATAGTGATTCTCCTCCTTATGAGGAGATTATGGACAGAATCAATGCTCTCAAATTGGCTAATTCTTTTACCCTAGACGCCACTTTGCAATTGGCTAGGTTAGCGGCTAAGAATTCTGGGTTTGCTATTGTGGCGCGCAGAGCGCTTTGGTTGAAATATTGGTCGGCTGATGCGTCTTCCAAGAACAAGCTACTTAACATTCCTTTCAAGGGGAAAACGCTGTTTGGCCCTGACTTGAAAGAGATTATCTCTGATATCACTGGGGGTAAGGGCCACGCCCTTCCTCAGGATCGGCCTTTCAAGGCAAAAAATAAACCTAATTTTCGTCCCTTTCGTAGAAACGGACCAGCCCAAAGTGCTACGTCCTCTAAGCAAGAGGGTAATACTTCTCAAGCCAAGCCAGCTTGGAGACCAATGCAAGGCTGGAACAAGGGAAAGCAGGCCAAGAAACCTGCTACCAAGACAGCATGAAATGTTGGCCCCCGATCCGGGACCGGATCTGGTGGGGGGCAGACTCTCTCTCTTCGCTCAGGCTTGGGCAAGAGATGTTCTGGATCCTTGGGCGCTAGAAATAGTCTCCCAAGGTTATCTTCTGGAATTCAAGGGGCTTCCCCCAAGGGGGAGGTTCCACAGGTCTCAGTTGTCTTCAGACCACATAAAAAGACAGGCATTCTTACATTGTGTAGAAGACCTGTTAAAAATGGGAGTGATTCATCCTGTTCCATTAAGAGAACAAGGGATGGGGTTCTACTCCAATCTGTTCATAGTTCCCAAAAAAGAGGGAACGTTCAGACCAATCTTAGATCTCAAGATCTTAAACAAGTTTCTCAAGGTTCCATCGTTCAAGATGGAAACCATTCGAACTATTCTTCCTTCCATCCAGGAAGGTCAATTCATGACCACGGTGGATTTAAAGGATGCGTATCTACATATTCCTATCCACAAGGAACATCATCGGTTCCTAAGGTTCGCATTCCTGGACAAGCATTACCAGTTCGTGGCGCTTCCTTTCGGATTAGCCACTGCTCCAAGGATTTTCACAAAGGTACTAGGGTCCCTTCTAGCTGTGCTAAGACCAAGGGGCATTGCTGTAGTACCTTATTTGGACGACATTCTGATTCAAGCGTCGTCCCTTCCTCAAGCAAAGGCTCACACGGACATAGTCCTGGCCTTTCTCAGATCTCACGGATGGAAAGTGAACGTGGAAAAGAGTTCTCTATCTCCGTCAACAAGGGTTCCCTTCTTGGGAACAATAATAGACTCCTTAGAAATGAGGATATTTCTGACAGAGGCCAGAAAAACAAAGCTTCTAGACTCTTGTCGGATACTTCATTCCGTTCCTCTTCCTTCCATAGCTCAGTGCATGGAAGTGATCGGGTTGATGGTAGCGGCAATGGACATAGTTCCTTTTGCGCGCATTCATCTAAGACCATTACAACTGTGCATGCTCAGTCAGTGGAATGGGGATTATACAGACTTGTCTCCGAAGATACAAGTAAATCAGAGGACCAGAGACTCACTCCGTTGGTGGCTGTCCCTGGACAACCTGTCACAAGGGATGACATTCCGCAGACCAGAGTGGGTCATTGTCACGACCGACGCCAGTCTGATGGGCTGGGGCGCGGTCTGGGGATCCCTGAAAGCTCAGGGTCTTTGGTCTCGGGAAGAATCTCTTCTACCGATAAATATTCTGGAACTGAGAGCGATATTCAATGCTCTCAAGGCTTGGCCTCAGCTAGCGAGGGCCAAGTTCATACGGTTTCAATCAGACAACATGACAACTGTTGCGTACATCAACCATCAGGGGGGAACAAGGAGTTCCCTAGCGATGGAAGAAGTGACCAAAATCATTCTATGGGCGGAGTCTCACTCCTGCCACCTGTCCGCTATCCACATCCCAGGAGTGGAAAATTGGGAAGCGGATTTTCTGAGTCGTCAGACATTGCATCCGGGGGAGTGGGAACTCCATCCGGAAATCTTTGCCCAAGTCACTCAGCTGTGGGGCATTCCAGACATGGATCTGATGGCCTCTCGTCAGAACTTCAAAGTTCCTTGCTACGGGTCCAGATCCAGGGATCCCAAGGCGGCTCTAGTGGATGCACTAGTAGCACCTTGGACCTTCAAACTAGCTTATGTGTTCCCGCCGTTTCCTCTCATCCCCAGGCTGGTAGCCAGGATCAATCAGGAGAGGGCGTCGGTGATCTTGATAGCTCCTGCGTGGCCACGCAGGACTTGGTATGCAGATCTGGTGAATATGTCATCGGCTCCACCTTGGAAGCTACCTTTGAGACGAGACCTTCTTGTTCAGGGTCCGTTCGAACATCCGAACCTGGTTTCACTCCAGCTGACTGCTTGGAGATTGAACGCTTGATCTTATCGAAGCGAGGGTTCTCAGATTCTGTTATCGATACTCTTGTTCAGGCCAGAAAGCCTGTAACTAGAAAGATTTACCACAAAATTTGGAAAAAATTATATCTGTTGGTGTGAATCTAAAGGATTCCCTTGGGACAAGGTTAAGATTCCTAAGATTCTATCCTTCCTTCAAGAAGGATTGGAAAAAGGATTATCTGCAAGTTCCCTGAAGGGACAGATTTCTGCCTTGTCTGTGTTACTTCACAAAAAGCTGGCAGCTGTACCAGATGTTCAAGCCTTTGTTCAGGCTCTGGTTAGAATTAAGCCTGTTTACAAACCTTTGACTCCTCCTTGGAGTCTCAATTTAGTTCTTTCAGTTCTTCAGGGGGTTCCGTTTGAACCCTTACATTCCGTTGATATTAAGTTATTATCTTGGAAAGTTTTGTTTTTAGTTGCAATTTCTTCTGCTAGAAGAGTTTCAGAATTATCTGCTCTGCAGTGTTCTCCTCCTTATCTGGTGTTCCATGCAGATAAGGTGGTTTTACGTACTAAACCTGGTTTTCTTCCAAAAGTTGTTTCTAACAAAAACATTAACCAGGAGATTATCGTACCTTCTCTGTGTCCGAAACCAGTTTCAAAGAAGGAACGTTTGTTGCACAATTTGGATGTTGTTCGCGCTCTAAAATTCTATTTAGAAGCTACAAAGGATTTTAGACAAACATCTTCCTTGTTTGTTGTTTATTCCGGTAAAAGGAGAGGTCAAAAAGCAACTTCTACCTCTCTCTCTTTTTGGATTAAAAGCATCATCAGATTGGCTTACGAGACTGCCGGACGGCAGCCTCCCGAAAGAATCACAGCTCATTCCACTAGGGCTGTGGCTTCCACATGGGCCTTCAAGAACGAGGCTTCTGTTGATCAGATATGTAGGGCAGCGACTTGGTCTTCACTGCACACTTTTACCAAATTTTACAAGTTTGATACTTTTGCTTCTTCTGAGGCTATTTTTGGGAGAAAGGTTTTGCAAACCGTGGTGCCTTCCATTTAGGTGACCTGATTTGCTCCCTCCCTTCATCCGTGTCCTAAAGCTTTGGTATTGGTTCCCACAAGTAAGGATGACGCCGTGGACCGGACACACCTATGTTGGAGAAAACAGAATTTATGTTTACCTGATAAATTACTTTCTCCAACGGTGTGTCCGGTCCACGGCCCGCCCTGGTTTTTTTAATCAGGTCTGATAATTTATTTTCTTTAACTACAGTCACCACGGTACCATATGGTTTCTCCTATGCAAATATTCCTCCTTAACGTCGGTCGAATGACTGGGGTAGGCGGAGCCTAGGAGGGATCATGTGACCAGCTTTGCTGGGCTCTTTGCCATTTCCTGTTGGGGAAGAGAATATCCCACAAGTAAGGATGACGCCGTGGACCGGACACACCGTTGGAGAAAGTAATTTATCAGGTAAACATAAATTCTGTTTTTCTGCAAAACCATCCAGACTAGTAACAGCTCCTAAGTAATCAGTGTTGACGAGTTTCACTGCCTGCTTTCTTTCACTCAAGTCCATGTCAGGAGCGCTGCTATAAGACAGTCACACTTGAGAGGCTGTGTTCTGTTCCACAGCATGGATCCTGGAGGAAAGATTGTTTCAATTTTTACACATAAAATGCTACAACAGGTCACAGTGTGGCTATTTTATACCTTGATAGGATCCAGGGTTAATATTCTCTGAAATTATTGAACAATTGGGGTTAATTAATCAGTATATTTACATGCTGCTTTGTGTGATTTTCTTTCCTGGGCTAATGGACTGTGTGTTTTTGGCTGGAACTAACAGGTTTCACTTTTGTTTTCGAAAGTGTTGCACAGCTCCTATTACTTGTAATAACAGGGAAAGTACTGTCTTGCACTCCATGTGACTGGGTGTGGTCTATGTTAATTTCCTCCATTCCGGCTGAGACTTGAACCTGAGGAGAGCATTTCCTCTGTTAACTGTCTGGGTCTAGGAGGTGGTGGTGCCCCAGCCATTGGGAGTATAAAGGTGCAGTTTTATATAATAAACGTTTTTATGTGTGTCCTTCTGTGGGTAAAACCTGAGCTATGGAGGACTCTGACATGTTAGAAGGTACTCCTTCTGTACTAATTCATACCTGTTTATATTGTGAGGAGGCAGTGGTTTTTCCGCCCACTCAATTATGTTCCACATGCCTTAACACTGTTATAAAGTCTACGAAGGGTGGCAAGCCTGCTAAGGCTCTTAGTCCCTCTGACCAGTCTACCTCTCAGGACTCGTCTTCCCATGAGATTACTACCCTTGCTACATTGTCCAATCCAGATGCAGTGTCCCGTAGTACATCTAATCCTGCATCCATAGGTGACCTTCCTGCGGACTTTGCTGTGCAGTTACAAACGGCGATGTCTGTGGCCCTCAGTGCATTACTTCGCTCTAACTAACGCAAGAGAAAGGTTAAACATAGCTCTCCTGACCCGGAGCTATCTAAATATCGGATTTAGCTATTAGGTCCCAGTTATGCGATGAGTTAACCTCTGTAGCTTCAGAGGGTTAACTTTGAGTCGGAGTCCTTAGCATCTAAGCCTCCTGCTGCAGAGGAACCATCATTTAGATTTAAGATTGAGCACTTGCGCTATTTATTAAAGGCGGTTCTGTCTACATTAGAGGTTCCAGAGGCCACGCTGCCTGAAGAACCTATGCTACCTAAAATATACAGAGTTTACGAAGACAGGAAAAAGTTCCTTTTGACTTTTCCTATGCCGGTTAAGATGGCGAACATTATTAAGAACGAAATAGAAAGAACTGGTTCTTCCTTTTCCCCCTCGTCTACTTTTAAAAAGTTGGTCCCAGACTCTCAACTGGATTTGTGGGGCTCCATTCCTAAGGTAGATGGTGCTATCTCTACGCTTGCTAAACGTACTACTATACCTCTTGAGGGATAGTTCTTCGTTCAGAGAGCCGATGGATAAGAAAATGGAAACCTTTCTGAGAAAGATGTTTCAACATATGGGATTTGTTTCAACCGGCGGCTGCAGTTGCTGCGGTTACCGGAGTGGCTACCTACTGGTGCGACTTTGTCGGAACTCATTGAGGTGGAGTCTCCCCTTGAGGATATTCAAGACCATTAAAGCTTTGAGACTTGCTAATTCTTTTATCTGTGATGCGAACATGCAAATTATTTGCCTCAATGCAAAGGCCTCTGGCTTTATGGTCCTAGCCCACCGGGCGCTCTGGTTGAAATCTTGGTCTGCGGGTATGACTTCTAAGTCCAGACTTTTTTTTTTTTTTTTTCTCTTTCCTTCAATGGAAAGATTTTATTTGGTCCAGGCCTGGACTCCATTATTTCTACAGTTACCGGAGGCAAGGGTGCCTTCCTACCGCAAGTTAAGATTAAGTCTAAGGGACAACAATCTTTTAATTTTCGTTCTGACAAATCCCAACAACAATCCTCCCCCAAGCCAGAGCAACCCTAGAGTACTTGGAAGCCGGCTCAGTCCTGGAATAAATCCAAGCAGAATAAGAAGCCCGCAGAAGAAAAAAAAAAATCTGCATGAAGGGACGGCCCCCGATCTGGGATCGGATTGTGTAGGGGGTAGACTGTTTCTTTTTCAGACGCCTGGTTCAAGAATGTACAGGATCTGTGGGTCCTGGAGGTGGTATCTCAGGGATACAAAATAGGCTTAAAATCTCATCCACCAAGGGGCAGATTCCTTCTCTCGAATCTGTCTACAAGACTAGAAAAGAGGGGTGCCTTTCTAGGGGTGCATTCAGGATCTATCCTCCTTAGGAGTTGTTGTCCCAGTGCGTATCGAAGAAAGACGTTTGGGGTTTTATTCAAACCATTTTGTGTTGCCAAAGGAGGAGAGAACTTTTTGTCCAATTTTGGACCTAAAGTGCTTAAACAAATTTCTCAGTGTCCCGTCAAGATGGAGACGACAAGGTCCATCCTTCCATTAATTCAGGCAGGCCAGTTTGACCACTATAAATCTGAAGGATGCTTACCTTCATGTTCCAATCCACAGGGAACACTTTCAGTTCCTGAGGTTTGCATTCCTGGACCAGCACTTCCAGTTTATTGCCGTTCCGTTTGGCCTAGCTACTGCTCCAAGAATCTTTACGAAATGTTCTGGGGGCTCTTCAAGCCATTGCCAGAACTCAGGGTATTGCAGTAGCCCCATACTTGGACGATATTCTGGTGCAAGTACCATCCTTCTCAGTCTTCTTGGATCACATGGAAGATAAACTTGGAAAAGCATTCTCTTATCCCAAGTACTAGGGTGGAATTCCTGGGTACTATAATAGACTCCATATCTATAAGGTTATTGCTAAAAGAAAGTCCTTGAGTCCCTCTGTGGCTCAGTGTATGGAGGTGATTGGTCTCATGGTGTCCTGCATGGACATCATTCCTTTTGCCAAGTTCCGTCTCAGACCTTTACAACTGTGCATGCTGAGGCAGTAGAACGGCGATCATTCAGATCTGTCTCAGCAGATTGTATTAGACAGCCAGTCGAGAGAATCGCTCTCTTGGTGTGTCTGTCCAGATCATCTGAGGGACATCCTCCTTAAGACCATCTTGGGAGATATGTGACAATGGACGCAAGCCTATTCGGATGGGGAGCTGTTTGGGGTGCGAGGAAGGCACAGGGGTTGTGGACTCAGGAGGAGTCCTCCCTCCCGATCAATATTTTGGAACTAAGGGCAATCTTCAAGGCCTTGAAGACTTGGCCATTTCTGGGTTCGTCCCAGTTTATCAGATTCCAATCAGACAATATAAACTTGGTGGTTTACATCAACCATCAGGGGAGAACAACAAGTTTCTTGGCGATGAAGGAAGTATCTCAGATTCTGGAGTGGGTGGAGGCACACAGCTGTTTGCTGTCAGCGATCCACATTCCGGGTGTGGACAACTGGGAGGCGGATTTTCTCAGCAGGCAATCCTTCCATCCAGGGGAATGGTCTCTCCATCCTCCTGAGGTGTTTGCAGAGAGATGCAGCAAGTGGGGGACGCCGCAGATAGATCTCATGGCATCCAGTCTCAATACCAAGCTACCCAGGTAGAGGTTGAGGAATCCCCAAGCGGATCTAATAAATGCACTAGCAGTTCCCTGGAGGTTCAAACTCATGTATCTTTTTCCTCAATTACCGCCTCTTCCTTGAGTGGTGGCCCGCATCAAGCAGGAGCGGGTATCGGTAATCCTGATTGCTCCATTGTGGACGTGGTTCGTGGATCTAGTGGGGATGTCCTCATCTCCTCCGTGGAAGTTACCTTGTCGCAGATGCCTGCTGATACAAGGCCCATTTGTTCATCAAAATTTAGATTCTCTGAGGCTGACTGCGTGGAGATTAAACGCTTAGTCTTAGCCAAGAGAGGTTTCTCTAAGAGTGTCCTTGATACTCTTATTCAAGCTAGTAAATCAGTGACTCTGTATCTACCACAAGGTGTGGAGGACCTACTTATTCTGGTGTGAAGAGCGTGGTTTTTCCTGGCACAGAATAAAGGTTGCCAGGATTTTGTCTTTTCTCCAGGATGGGCTGGGAAAGGGCCTTTCTGCTAGTTCCCTGAGTGGACAGATTTCGTCCCTGTCTGCTTTATTGCACAAAAGACTGGCTGAGCTTCCAGAAGTGCAATCCTGTGTTTAGATCTGGGGCTCCTCCTTGGAGCCTAAATCTTATTCTTCGGGTTTTGCAACAGGTTCCGTTTGAGCCTCTGAATTCCATTGACATTAAATTGTTATCTTGGAAGGTTCTCTTTTTATTGGCTATTAACTGCGAGTTTCTGAGATCTCTGCTTTGCAGTGTGAGCCCCTTATCCGATTTTTCCTGCAGATAAGACATTTTTACGTACTAAATTGGGTTTCTTCCTAAGGTTGTGTCAGATCAATCAGGAGATTGTGGTTCCTTCCTTGTGTCCTAATCCTCCATCGAAGGAACGCTTACTTCACAATTTGGCTGGGGTTCATGCCTTGAAGTTCTATCTTCAGGCTACTAAGGAGTTTAGACAATCTGCCTCTGTTTGTTGTGTATTTGGGGAAGCGTAAGGGGCAGAAGGCTACTTGGACGTCCCTATCTTTTTGGTTAAGGAGTGTCATCCGCTTAGCTTACGAGACGGCGGGACATCGTCCTCCTGAGAAGATAACAGCTTATTCCACTAGAGCAGTGGCTTTCTCTTGGGCCTTTTAAAACAAGGCCTCTATGGATCAGATTTGTAAGGCGGCTACCAGGTCCTCCTTGCATACTTTCGGGAGAAAAGTTTTGCAGGCTGTGGTGCCCTCAGAATAGGGTCCGCCTCTTCCTTTTTGTTCCCTCCCGTTCATTCAGTGTCCCCTGGAGCTTGGGTATAGTTTTCCCAACAGTAAGGAATGAAGCCATGGACTCCCTATCTTAGGAAGGAAAACCTAATTTATGCTTACCAGATAAATTCCTTTCCTTCCGGATATGGAGAATCCCCGGCCCCTGCACGTTTTTTTTTTTTTTTTGTTTGTTTTTCTGGTCTATGGGCGGTCCCCTGTTTTTATTCTTCTGGCACCTTTTATACCCTAATGTTGTTCCTACTTTTCCTTGTTCCTTCGGCAGAATGACTGGGGTAATGAGGAAGTGGGAGGGAGATTTAAGCCTTTGACTGGGGTGTCTGCCTCTTCCTGGTGGCCAGGTGTTGTATTTCCTAACAGTAAGGAATGAAGCCGTGGACTCTCCCTATCCGGAAGGAAAGGAATATATCTGGTAAGCATAAATGTATGTTCTTGTTGGCAACTTGGCTTAACTTGTGATTAATTAAATATAAGTTTAACTTTTTATATTTGGTTCATTTGATATTTCTTCACTATGAACATTTTATTTTTATATCCTCCCTTTATATATTTTTAATGTATGTCTTGTTTTGAGCTCTAGTACCTCATGAGAACCCTGTTAGTCCTTTAAAGCTTCCTGAGAATATTTAGGCTGGATGCCCTGGCATTTAAGATCAATGTGTAATGGGAGTGCTTATTCCTATATGGAATGACAAAAATAAAGAAATAATTAGACACACAATTAGTATGCTATTATACATTATTCACACATGCACATAAATACATTTACATCCAATATTTAAGTTATTTTATGTGTAGCTTTTGGTTCCTTTTTTTTCTCAATTCAAAATATCTCTATATGCTATAATATTGTTACATTCTGTAAAGTAGAACCTTGAATTGTGAACCATTTCATATGAATAGACCGTCCCCCGTTTCCCCCCCCCCCTTTTTTATGTTGATTCGGCTATGAAGAGAATTTATCAATGTGTTTTCAATTATCTTTTTTCCAGGTGTCTTTGGTGGACGAGGGCGAGGCGGTCCAGGTGGTGGCAGAGGGCAGCAGGATAAGAAGCCAGGTCGACAAGCTGGAAAACAGTGAGGTCTTGCCCCACTCAGTGCTTTCTCCCACTAGGGACAATAACACATCAATGCCAGTCTGGTCCTCTGTGAAACCTGCTTAATGTTTGATGTTATGTCTCCAAAAACACCAGCACAGTTCAAAAAAACATTGGGTTTTTTTTTTGTTTGTTTTTGTTTTTTTTGGGGGGGGGATTTCTGGTCTAATACCGATGCTCCTCACCTCCTTGATGACAAACCATTTTGAAAGGCATGTTATTTGCAAGAACAGAGACAATCCAGAACCAGATGTCAAACACATGATTAATGCCTGTTCTGTTTTTTTTTTTTGTTGTTTTTTTTTCTTTACTTACTAACCTGTATATGAACTTTGCTTGAGGCATCAGGGGGTGAATGGGGGTGTAATTGCCAAGCAGAGAGGAGTGGTTAGCTTATCCTCATACACATCACTTGTAAGAACTGTGCAGCCTGCAAGTTTTCATAAAGTTAACAAAATTGGTCTATAAGAGTGCAAATGTTTTGACTGAAAATGTGGACTTTTTTTCTTTCTGGCAAAGTAGTTAAATATCTGGCTGCGTTGCTAACCAGACATCACTTGGAGAAAGCAGAGTTAATTTTGGCACTGTTTCTGCTTACATATTTATAGTTGTTAGCTTCAGAGACAAAGTCTTGCTAAGTTGCTCTAGCAGAGAACATCAAAGTGAAATCGAATACGGACTAAACACTAATGAAAAAAATATCAATGTGTTCTACTTGGGATGAATGACAATAGCATTTTATACCAGTGCTTAAGTATTGAGCTTTCTGGTTATTCTCATAATTCAGAAACCCAGTTCCCTTGAGGGTTAGTGTTCACTAAAATAAAAAAATGCCTTCACAGAGAACATCAAAAGCACATTTTCTTCAAATGTATCTGGTTAAAGAATGTTTGTAACCAAAAGAGGTTAAAGCTTCTCCATTGCATTGTATTTTGTGTTAAAATATTTTTGCTGTTGTCATGGCAACTCACAGCATTCTTTTTTTTTTTAATGTTCAGTATTTTGTTTTTTTAAAAACTTTTGCATTTTTGAGAAGTTATTTGTTAACAAATAGCTACAATTGCGTTATCACATTTGACAACCAAAGTTTGTGTTTCAATATTAATGCATTAAGGTACAATATTAAGTTTGTTTATTTTTAAGCCTAATTTGTGCAAGCACTTACAGAACTGTTTAACTGTATTTAAAGGAATGCTGTTTGTAATATAATTCCAATTACACAAGGCAAGAAAGAAAATGTTAAACAAGTGGGCATAAATTTGTTTTTATTGGAAATGTTGTGTAAGTGCACATTGACTATTTTTTTCTTTTGTTTTTGAAAAAGTAAATGCTAATAAAAATTTTGGGTTTTGCAGACACTGACTAATAGTTGGTTACATTTTTACAGTTTGTAGTATGGTTTATTTTCACCCGAATACTTTTGTCAAGCAAAACAATCTGATAAAAGGGTCAGTCTATTTTATTCTTTCCAAGATTAAATTTGATTGCAGAACACCTAGGATAGGTTAGTCAATGAAAGTTTTTTAAATTGGTTATATTGAGGTGACACAGCTACACCTTTTTCAGGGTGGATTTGATTTTAAATTAAATTAATTTAAATCACTGGTCAGTAAGACTTAATTTAAGTCAATTGTTTTCTGCATAAAGGTTTCATTTATTTTTAAAGACCCGATGAGTCCACAGATCATCATCCTTACCTGTGGGATTTCACCTCCTGGTCAGCAGGAGGAGGCAAAGAGCACCACAGCAGAGCTGCTATATATAGCTCCTCCCAATTCAATCATTCTCTTTGCCTACATTAGTGATTGGAAGAGGTAAAGTGAAGTGTTAGTTTTAGATTCTTCAATCAAGAGTTTATTTTAAAGTAGTGCCAGAGAGTGCTACTTTGTTCTGGGGTGTAGCCTGGTTTCATTTCAGTCTCTACCGTAGAGCTTTGGTGGCTTTAGAGCAATGGGAACTTGTGGGACATAATTCTCACTGCGCCTCCCATATTTGTGCTGCCATATCTCCTTCAGTCTTAGGTACTTCTTGACTCAGCATGTATTTATTTCTCGGGCCAATGTGAGGAAGAGGACCTCTCAAACTTGGGAACTGCCTTCCTCCCAGGCAGTGTTTAAAGTAAGTGCTGCCTTTTTTCTGGGACCTAAGGAGACTCAGTATGTTTGTGTACAAACAGCACTATGGAACATAAGGGGTTAATGGTTAAAGCCTTTATGTTGGGGCTCGTTTTAACTTTCAAGTGAACGTTTTTTTGGGGGCAGTGACACATTGCAGGCACTGGGGCTGGAGATAGGTTGCTTTTGTTTGGGGAAGGCTCCGGTGGTTTCACTATTTCTTTCACGGAGCAGACACATTGATATTTAGGTAATGCCCACGATGGGCGGGACTTACTGTTTTTTGCGCGCCTTTCTGTAGAGCGCTCTTTTCCGGGTTTTTAGCTACGACATTGAGCTGGACAAGTTGCTTATCTGTTCTAGAGCGGCATGCAATGTAATATCATGCGTTTCTAGTACAGATGAGTTAAGACCATTCCGGCGTTTCCTGGCAGTGTGACAGTTATCTGATCAATAGCAGAGGGATCCGGGGTCATTTATCACGGTAGGAGCACCTCAGCAGGCTGTTGAGGTGTATTTATTTAGCCTTTTTTCTTTAAACATTAGGCTTAAGAATAGATTCTGATATTTTGCAGGAAAATAGTGAAACCGTTTGTATTTAAAGGGACAGTAATGTTTTTTTTTATAATTATCTTTGATATTTATCATTTTTTCTATTTTTTGTTTGAAAATTTGTGATGAAAGATGGACCAAGAGGGTGTACAATATGTTACATGTGCTTTGTGTGTTGATGCAAATGTGGAACCACCAATCCCTTTCTGTCCTACATGTGTTGAAAGGACTAAGTTTTAGGGATAAAAAAAATTCTGAGCCAATCTCCTCTCAGGCAGGTGTTGTCCAGACGTCTTCTGATGAGGGTCAATTTATGCCGCAACTTTCTCCCCAAGCGTCCCAAAAATTAACGCCCCCACCAGCAGTGCCCTGCACTTCTGCTCTAGCACCTGCTAGAGTTACTTTAAAAAACATAGCATTGGTTATGTCTTCCACAATTTCTGATGCGTTGTCTGCTTTTCCTATGCTTCAAGGCAAGCACAAGAGGACAGACAAGCATGTTATTAGTGAGGTTTCTGATGCCATGGTGGCAGTCTCAGAGGTACCCTCCCAGGGAACTGAGATGGAGGTTTTATCAGATGGCAAGATTCAGAACCTTTGACTTATTCAGAGGTTGTTTCTTTCCGATTTAAACTAGAACACCTCTGTCTGTTACTCAGGGAGGTGTTGGTTACCTTAGATGACTGTGATTCCACAGTAGTAGTCTCTCCTGTGAAGGCGAGTAAATTGGACAAATATTTAGAAGTTCCAACTTTCTCAGATGTTTTTCCAGTCCCTATGCGAACTTTGGAGATTGTTTCTAAGGAATGGGAGAGACCAGGTATTCCCTTCTCTCAGTCTCCTATTTTCAGAAAGATGTTTCCTATAGCTGACACTATCAAGGAAGCTTGACAAAGAGTTCCTAAGGTGGAAGGGGCTATCTCCACCTTAGCCAAGCAAACTACTATTCCTATTGAGGATAGTTGTGCCTTTAAAGACCCCATGGACAAGAAGTTGGTGGGTCTACTTAAAAATGTTCAATAGGGTCTGCTGTTGCAGCCGGCTGCGTGCATTGCTACTGTCACTAGTGCAGCAGCTTATTAGTTTGATGCTCTGTCTGAGTCTCTTAAGTCTGAGACTTCATTGGAGGAGATCCAAGATAGGATTAAAGCTCTGAAGTTAGCCAATGCTTTTATTATGGATGCTTCTCTGCAAATTACTAAATTAGCAGCTAAGAGTTCAGGGTTCTATCTCCTAGCCCGCAGAGCTCTATGGTTAAAACCTTGGTCTGCAGACGTTTCATCTAAGTCTAAGCCAGGTCCATGCAAGGTCTTTCCCTTGTAAGGATTAGCTAGAAGCTTAAAGGAAATCATCTCTGACATCATAAATAAACAAAAAGGACATCAAAATAATTTCCGTTCCTTTTGCAATTTCAAGGGAGATTCCTTCTCTTCCTCCTCTAAACAGGAAAGAAACTATTTGCAGTTTAAGCCCACTTGGAGACCCAACCAGCCTTGGAACAAGGGTAAACAGTCCAAGAAGCCTGCTGCTGACTCCAAAACAGCATGAAGGGCATGCCCAGGACCGGATCTGGTGGGGGGCAGACTTTCTTTCTTTGTTCAGGCTTGGGTACGAGACGTTCAGGATCCCTGGGCTATAGAAATAGTGTCCCAGGGATACAAACTGGAGTTCAAAAATGTTCCTCCTCAAGGAAGATTTCTTCTTTCATGATTATCTGCAAACCAGATAAAAAGAGAGGCGTTTTTACATTGTGTAAGTTACCTCTCCTCCCTGGGAGTGTTTACTCCCGTTCCTGTACAGGAACACGGGCAGGGTTTTTATTCAAATCTGTTTGAAGTTCCCAAGAAGAAGGGGACTTTCAGACCTATTTTAGACCTTAAGAGTCTGAACAAGTTTCTCAGAGTTGCGTCTTTCAAGATGGAAACTATTCGTACCATTCTTCCGTTGATTCAGGAGGGTCAATTTATAACAGTGGACTTAAAGGATGCATATCTACATGTTCCTATCCACAGAGATCATCACAAGTTCCTAAGGTTTGCCTTTCTGGACAGACACTTTCAGTTCGTGGCTCTTCCTTTCGGGCTGGCCACGACACCCAGAATTTTCACAAATGTTCTGGGGTCTCTACTGGTGGTTTTAAGACTACGGGGCATTGCGGTGGCGCCTTATCTGGATGATATTCTAATCCAGGTGCCATCTTGTCAACAAGCAAGGTCGCATACCGATATTGTACTATCCTTCCTGAGAACTCACAGGTAGAGGGTGAATCTGGAAAAAAGTTCCTTAATCCCGAAAGCAAGGGTGACTTTCATGGGAACTGTAATCGATTCTATATCTGAGGATTTTTCTGACAGAGGTCAGGAAATCAAAGATTCTAGATGCCTGTCGAGCCCTTCAGTTCAATTCTCGACTGTCAGTGGCCCAGTGCATGGAAGTAATCGGACTGATGGTGGCGACAATGGACATCATCCCGTTTGCTCGGTTTCACCTCAGACCTCTGCAGTTAAACATGCTCAGGCTGTGGAATGGAGATTATGCAGACTTGTCTCCTCGAATAACTCTGGAGCAGGAGTCAAGGGATTCTCTTTAATGGTGGTTGTCTCTGGATCATCTATCCCAGGGAACATGCTTTTGCAGACCATCCTGGGTGATTGTGACAACAGATGTCTGGGGTCCTCTAAAGGCTCAGGGAGTGTGGACTCCAGCAGAGTCTGTTCTTACTATAAACATCCTGGAACTGAGAGCAATCTTCAATGCTCTTCTGGCCCGGCCTCAGTTGGCTTCGGCCCAGTTCATCAGATTCCAGACGGACAACATAACGACAGTGGCTTACATCAATCATCAGGGAGGAACGAGGAGTTCCTTAGCAATGACAGAGTTAGCCAAGATAATCCGGTGGGCGGAGGCCCATTCTTCCCATCTGTCAGCGATCCACATCCAAGGGGTGGACAACTGGGAGGCGGACTTTCTGAGCTAGCAGACTTTTCATTCGGGAGAATGGGAACTACATCCGGAAGTATTCTCCAACCTGATTCTCAAATGGGGTCGGCCAGAGTTAGATCTCATGGCATCTTGTCAGAATGCCAAGCTCCCGAGATACGGGGCAAGGTCCAGGGATCCTCAGGCGGAGCTGATAGATGCTCTAGCAGTTCCTTGGTCCTTCAACCTAGCATATCTTTTTTCCCCCATTTGCTCTTCTTTCTCGGGTCATTGCTCGAATCAAACAGGAGAAGGCATCCGTGATTCTCATTGCTCCTGCATGGCCTCGTAGGATTTGGTATGCCGATCTGGTGGACATGTCATCCCTGCCACCTTGGAGACTATCATTGAGGAAGGATCTTGTCATTCAAGGACCCTTCCTTCATCCAAATCTAATTTCTCTGAAGCTGACTGCTTGGAGTTTGAACGCTTAATTCTATCCAAGCGGGGGTTTTCTGACTACGTCATAGAGACCTTGATTCAGGCACGTAAGCCTTTAACTAGAAAGATTTATTATAAGATATGGTGTAAATATCTTTATTGGTGTGAATCCAAGGGCTACTCATGGAGTAGAGTTAGGATTCCCAGAATTTTGTCTCTTCTCCAAGAAGGACTGGAAAAGGTTTTATCTGCAAGTTCTCTAAAGCAGTGGTTCTCAACCAAAGTGGGCTCAAGGCCCAGTAAATTGTAGCTAGACATGTCCAAGGCCCGGTAGTATGTATATATATATATATATATATATATATATATATATATATATATATATATATATATATATATATATATATATATATATATATATATATATATATATATATATATATATATATATATATATATATGTGAGCAGCAGGGGCGGGCTGATCAGTCAGGTAAATAGGACCTGGGCTGAGCTACCAGCAAGTAGGGGGGCCCACAAATGACATCTCCACGGATCCTTGTGCATTCCTTAAGCTGGAGTTTTCAGTTGCCCTATCAGTAACTAAGCAAATAAGTGTGGGTTTAGTGGGGACCCTGGCGGGGGTCTGTGGCTGTGAGGGCCATAGAGTGTGGGGTCTGGCCCTGGAGGTTGGGTGCCATTTCTCTGGACCTTTATGTTGGGGGTCCTGGCTCTGGAGGTTGAGGGGCCTGTTGGGGGCAGGTCAGGGAGGCTACCATATTCATTTGCATAAAATTTAATACATTTTGGTCAGTGTGAGACAGTGTTCCTGGGGCCTTGATTGGTCTCAGTCTGCCCCTGGTGTGCAGTGGGGTAAGAGTGTGCAGTGGGTGCATGACAGGTCGGGGCCCACCAGCAAGGGTTATCACGGCCCGGTACTGGGCCACGGCCCGGCTGTTGAGAAACCAGGCTCTAAAGGGTCAGATCTCTGCCTTATCTATTTTGTTACACAAACGTCTGGCTGATGTTCCAGATGTTCAATCTTTTTGTCAGGCCTTGTTTAGGATCAGGCCTGTTTTCAAACCAGTTTCTCCTCCATGGAGTTTGAATTTAGTTCTTAAGGTTCTTCAAGGGGCTCAGTTTGAGCCAATGCATTCCTTAGATATTAAGTTTTTATCTTGGAAAGTTTTATTTCTTGTTGCTATTTCTTCAGCTCGAAGTGTGTCTGAACTTTCGGCGTTGCAATACAATTCGCCTTACCTTATTTTCCATTCGGATAAGGTTGTTTTATGTACTAAACTAGGGTTCCTTCCTAAGGTTGTTTCAGACAGGAACATTAATCAGGAGATTGTTGTTCCTTGTGTCTTAATCCTTCTCAGAAGGAAAGGCTTCTGCATAAATTGGACGTAGTCCATGCTTTGAAGTTTTACTTACAAGCAACTAAGGACTTTCGTCAGTCTTCTCTGTTTGTAATTTTCTCTGGAAAATGTAAGGGTCAGAAAGCTACGGCTACCTCTCTTTCTTTTTGGCTGAGGAGTATCATCCACTTTGCATATGAGACTGCTGGACAGCAGCATCCTGAAAGAATTACGGCTCATTCCACTAGAGCGGTTGCTTCCTCATGGGCATTCAAAAATGAAGCTTCTATGGAACAGATTTGCAAGGCTGCAACTTGGTCTTCTCTTTTTCAAAATTTTACAAATTTGATACTTTTTCCTCGGCTGAGGCTGTTTTTGGGAGAAAGGTTCTTCAAGCAGTGGTGCCTTCCGTTTAGGTTTCCTATCTTGTCCCTCCCTTATCATCCGTGTACTCTAGCTTTGGTATTGTATCCCACAAGTAAGGATGATGATCCGTGCACTCGTGTTTTTAAAAAGAAAAGAAAATGTATTCTTACCTGATAAATTTGTTTCTTTTTAGACACGATGAGTCCACGGCCCGCCCTGTTCTCTTAAGACAGGTTGTTAATTTTTGTAATCTTCAGACACCTCTGCACCTTAGCTTTTCTTTTCTATTCCTAACTTCGGTCGAATGACTGCAGTGGGAGGGAAGGGAGGAGCTATATATAGTAGCTCTGCTGGGGTGCTCTTTGCCTCCTCCTGTTGACCAGGAGCTGAAATCCCACAAGTAAGGATTATGATCCGTGTCTAAAAAGAAACAAATTTATCAGGTAAGCATAAATTTCTCCAACATAGGTGTGTCCGGTCCACGGCGTCATCCTTACTTGTGGGATATTCTCTTCCCCAACAGGAAATGGCAAAGAGCCCAGCAAAGCTGGTCACATGATCCCTCCTAGGCTCCGCCTTCCCCAGTCATTCTCTTTGCCGTTGTACAGGCAACATCTCCACGGAGATGGCTTAGAGTTTTTTAGTGTTTAACTGTAGTTTTTATTATTCAATCAAGAGTTTGTTATTTTAAAATAGTGCTGGTATGTACTATTTACTCTGAAACAGAAAAGAGATGAAGATTTCTGTTTGTAAGAGGAAAATGATTTTAGCAACCGTTACTAAAATCGATGGCTGTTTCCACACAGGACTGTTGAGAGGAATTAACTTCAGTTGGGGGAACAGTGAGCAGACTTTTGCTGCTTGAGGTATGACACATTCTAACAAGACGATGTAATGCTGGAAGCTGTCATTTTCCCTATGGGATCCGGTAAGCCATTTTTATTACAGAAAGAAAAAAAGGGCTTCACAAGGGCTTTTTAAGACTGTAGACATTTTCTGGGCTAAATCGATTTATATATAAACATATTTTATACTCCATAGCCTTGAGGAATTATTTTAATCTTGGGAATTATGTAAAATAACCGGCAGGCACTGTATTGGACACCTTATTCTCTAGGGGCTTTCCCTAATCATAGGCAGAGTCTCATTTTCGCGCCTCTATTGCGCACTTGTTTTTGAGAAGCATGACATGCAGATGCATGTGTGAGGAGCTCTGATACATAGAAAAGACTTTCTGAAGGCGTCATTTGGTATCGTATTCCCCTTTGGGCTTGGTTGGGTCTCAGCAAAGCAGATACCAGGGACTGTAAAGGGGTTAAATACAAAAACGGCTCCGGTTCCGTTATTTTAAGGGTTAAAGCTTCCAAATTTGGTGTGCAATACTTTTAAGGCTTTAAGACACTGTGGTGAAATTTTGGTGAATTTTGAACAATTCCTTCATACTTTTTCGCAATTGCAGTAATAAAGTGTGTTCAGTTTAAAATTTAAAGTGACAGTAACGGTTTATTTTAAAACGTTTTTTGTACTTTGTTATCAAGTTTTTGCCTGTTTAACATGTCTGAACTACCAGATAGACTGTGTTCTGAATGTGGGGAAGCCAAGGTTCCTTCTCATTTAAATAGATGTGATTTATGTGACACAAAATTTAGAGAAAATGATGCCCAAGATGATTCCTCAAGTGAGGGGAGTAAGCATGGTACTGCATCATCCCCTCCTTCGTCTACACCAGTCTTGCCCACACAGGAGGCCCCTAGTACATCTAGCGCGCCAATACTCCTTACTATGCAACAATTAACGGCTGTAATGGATAATTCTATCAAAAACATTTTAGCCAAAATGCCCACTTATCAGCGAAAGCGCGACTGCTCTGTTTTAGAAAATACTGAAGAGCATGAGGACGCTGATGATATTGGTTCTGAAGGGCCCCTACACCAGTCTGAGGGGGCCAGGGAGGTTTTGTCTGAGGGAGAAATTTCAGATTCAGGGAAAATTTCTCAACAAGCTGAACCTGATGTGATTACATTTAAATTTAAATTGGAACATCTCCGCGCTCTGCTTAAGGAGGTGTTATCCACTCTGGATGATTGTGAGAATTTGGTCATTCCAGAGAAACTATGTAAAATGGACAAGTTCCTAGAGGTCCCGGGGCCCCCCGAAGCTTTTCCTATACCCAAGCGGGTGGCGGACATTGTAAATAAAGAATGGGAAAGGCCCGGTATACCTTTCGTCCCTCCCCCCATATTTAAAAAATTGTTTCCTATGGTCGACCCCAGAAAGGACTTATGGCAGACAGTCCCCAAGGTCGAGGGGGCGGTTTCTACTCTAAACAAACGCACCACTATACCCATAGAAGATAGTTGTGCTTTCAAAGATCCTATGGATAAAAAATTAGAAGGTTTGCTTAAAAAGATGTTTGTTCAGCAAGGTTACCTTCTACAACCAATTTCATGCATTGTTCCTGTCACTACAGCAGCGTGTTTCTGGTTCGATGAGCTAGAAAAGGCGCTCAATAATAATTCTTCTTCTTATGAGGAGATTATGGACAGAATTCATGCTCTCAAATTGGCTAATTCTTTCACCCTAGACGCCACTTTGCAATTGGCTAGGTTAGCGGCGAAAAATTCTGGTTTTGCTATTGTGGCGCGCAGAGCGCTTTGGTTAAAATCTTGGTCAGCGGATGCGTCTTCCAAGAACAAATTGCTTAACATTCCTTTCAAGGGGAAAACGCTGTTTGGCCCTGACTTGAAAGAGATTATCTCTGATATCACTGGGGGCAAGGGCCACGCCCTTCCTCAGGATAGGTCTTTCAAGGCCAAAAATAAACCTAATTTTCGTCCCTTTCGCAGAAACGGACCAGCCCCAAGTGCTACGTCCTCTAAGCAAGAGGGTAATACTTCTCAAGCCAAGCCAGCCTGGAGACCAATGCAAGGCTGGAACAAAGGAAAGCAGGCCAAGAAACCTGCCACTGCTACCAAGACAGCATGAGATGTTGGCCCCCGATCCGGGACCGGATCTGGTGGGGGGCAGACTCTCTCTCTTCGCTCAGGCTTGGGCAAGAGATGTTCTGGATCCTTGGGCACTAGAAATAGTCTCCCAAGGTTATCTTCTGGAATTCAAGGGGCTTCCCCCAAGGGGGAGGTTCCACAGGTCTCAATTGTCTTCAGACCACATAAAAAAACAGGTATTCTTACATTGTGTAGAAGACCTGTTAAAAATGGGAGTGATTCATCCTGTTCCATTAGGAGAACAAGGGATGGGGTTCTACTCCAATCTGTTCGTTGTTCCCAAAAAAGAGGGAACATTCAGACCAATCTTAGATCTCAAGATCCTAAACAAGTTTCTCAAGGTTCCATCGTTCAAAATGGAAACCATTCGAACAATTCTTCCTTCCATCCAGGAAGGTCAATTCATGACCACGGTGGATTTAAAGGATGCGTATCTACATATTCCTATCCACAAGGAACATCATCGGTTCCTAAGGTTTGCATTCCTGGACAAGCATTACCAGTTTGTGGCACTTCCGTTCGGATTAGCCACTGCTCCAAGGATTTTCACAAAGGTACTAGGGTCCCTTCTAGCGGTGCTAAGACCAAGGGGCATTGCAGTAGTACCTTACTTGGACGACATTCTGATTCAAGCGTCGTCCCTTCCTCAAGCAAAGGCTCACACGGACATTGTCCTGGCCTTTCTCAGATCTCACGGGTGGAAAGTGAACGTAGAAAAAAGTTCTCTATCTCCGTCAACAAGGGTTCCCTTCTTGGGAACAATAATAGACTCCTTAGAAATGAGGATTTTTCTGACAGAGGCCAGAAAATCAAAACTTCTAAGCTCTTGTCAAATACTTCATTCTGTTCCTCTTCCTTCCATAGCGCAGTGCATGGAAGTAATAGGTTTGATGGTAGCGGCAATGGACATAGTTCCTTTTGCGCGAATTCATCTAAGACCATTACAACTGTGCATGCTCAGTCAGTGGAATGGGGACTATACAGACTTGTCTCCGACGATACAAGTAGATCAGAGGACCAGAGATTCACTCCGTTGGTGGCTGTCCCTGGACAACCTGTCACAGGGGATGAGCTTCCGCAGACCAGAGTGGGTCATTGTCACGACCGACGCCAGTCTGGTGGGCTGGGGCGCGGTCTGGGGACCCCTGAAAGCTCAGGGTCTTTGGTCTCGGGAAGAATCTCTTCTCCCGATAAATATTCTGGAACTGAGAGCGATATTCAATGCTCTCAAGGCTTGGCCTCAGCTAGCAAAGGCCAAGTTCATACGGTTTCAATCAGACAACATGACGACTGTTGCGTACATCAACCATCAGGGGGGAACAAGGAGTTCCCTGGCGATGGAAGAAGTGACCAAAATCATTCAATGGGCGGAGACTCACTCCTGCCACTTGTCTGCAATCCACATCCCAGGAGTGGAAAATTGGGAAGCGGACATGGATCTGATGGCCTCTCGTCAGAACTTCAAGGTTCCTTGCTACGGGTCCAGATCCAGGGATCCCAAGGCGACTCTAGTAGATGCACTAGTAGCACCTTGGACCTTCAAACTAGCTTATGTATTCCCGCCGTTTCCTCTCATCCCCAGGCTGGTAGCCAGGATCAATCAGGAGAGGGCATCGGTGATCTTGATAGCTCCTGCGTGGCCACGCAGGACTTGGTATGCAGACCTGGTGAATATGTCATCGGCTCCACCATGGAAGCTACCTTTGAGACGAGACCTTCTTGTTCAAGGTCCGTTCGAACATCCGAATCTGGTCTCACTCCAACTGACTGCTTGGAGATTGAACGCTTGATCTTATCAAAGCGTGGGTTCTCAGATTCTGTCATTGATACTCTTGTTCAGGCCAGAAAGCCTGTAACTAGAAAAATTTACCACAAAATATGGAAAAAATATATCTGTTGGTGTGAATCTAAAGGATTCCCTTGGGACAAGGTAAAAATTCCTAAGATTCTATCCTTTCTTCAAGAAGGTTTGGAGAAAGGATTATCTGCAAGTTCCTTGAAGGGACAGATTTCTGCCTTGTCTGTGTTACTTCACAAAAAGCTGGCAGCTGTGCCAGATGTTCAAGCCTTTGTTCAGGCTCTGGTTAGAATCAAGCCTGTTTACAAACCTTTGACTCCTCCTTGGAGTCTCAATTTAGTTCTTTCAGTTCTTCAGGGGGTTCCGTTTGAACCCTTACATTCCGTTGATATTAAGTTATTATCTTGGAAAGTTTTGTTTTTGGTTGCAATTTCTTCTGCTAGAAGAGTTTCAGAATTATCTGCTCTGCAGTGTTCTCCTCCTTATCTGGTGTTCCATGCAGATAAGGTGGTTTTACGTACTAAACCTGGTTTTCTTCCGAAAGTTGTTTCTAACAAAAACATTAACCAGGAGATAGTCGTGCCTTCTTTGTGTCCGAATCCAGTTTCAAAGAAGGAACGTTTGTTGCACAATTTGGATGTTGTTCGTGCTCTAAAATTCTATTTAGATGCTACAAAGGATTTTAGACAAACATCTTCCTTGTTTGTTGTTTATTCTGGTAAAAGGAGAGGTCAAAAAGCAACTTCTACCCCTCTCTCTTTTTGGATTAAAAGCATCATCAGATTGGCTTATGAGACTGCCGGACGGCAGCCTCCTGAAAGAATCACAGCTCATTCCACTAGGGCTGTGGCTTCCACATGGGCCTTCAAGAACGAGGCTTCTGTTGATCAGATATGTAAGGCAGCGACTTGGTCTTCACTGCACACTTTTACTAAATTTTACAAGTTTGATACTTTTGCTTCTTCTGAGGCTATTTTTGGGAGAAAGGTTTTGCAAGCCGTGGTGCCTTCCATCTAGGTGACCTGATTTGCTCCCTCCCTTCATCCGTGTCCTAAAGCTTTGGTATTGGTTCCCACAAGTAAGGATGACGCCGTGGACCGGACACACCTATGTTGGAGAAAACAGAATTTATGTTTACCTGATAAATTACTTTCTCCAACGGTGTGTCCGGTCCACGGCCCGCCCTGGTTTTTTAATCAGGTCTGATAATTTATTTTCTTTAACTACAGTCACCACGGTATCATATGGTTTCTCCTATGCAAATATTCCTCCTTTACGTCGGTCGAATGACTGGGGAAGGCGGAGCCTAGGAGGGATCATGTGACCAGCTTTGCTGGGCTCTTTGCCATTTCCTGTTGGGGAAGAGAATATCCCACAAGTAAGGATGACGCCGTGGACCGGACACACCGTTGGAGAAAGTAATTTATCAGGTAAACATAAATTCTGTTTTTCTTAGAATTTAGAATAACTTTTCAGATTATTCCAGTTATATCACAAATTTAGTGTATGTGTAATAATAATTTAAAATAATACTTTTAAGATTTGCATTATATAACCTTCAGATGTATTGGCAATATTCTTTCTTGAGTAGAAACAAAATTTATGCTTACCTGATAAATTAATTTTTCTTGTGGTGTATCCAGTCCACGGATTCATCCATTACTTGTGGGATATTCTCCTTCCCAACAGGAAGCTGCAAGAGGATCACCCACAGCAGAGCGGTCTATATAGCTCCTCCCCTACCTGCCACCTCCAGTCATTCGACCGAAGACAAGCAAGAGAAACTATAGTGTGCAGTGGTGACTGTAGTTTAAAAATAAAAAACACCTGCCTTAAAATGACAGGGCGGGCCGTGGACTGGATACACCACAAGAGAAATAATTTTATCAGGTAAGCATAAATTTTGTTTTCTCTTGTAAGGTGTATCCAGTCCACGGATTCATCCATTACTTGTGGGATACCAAAGCTATAGGACACGGATGAAGGGAGGGACAAGGCAGGCGCTTAAACGGAAGGCACCACTGCCTGTAAGACCTCCCAAA
This sequence comes from Bombina bombina, assembly GCF_027579735.1. Taxonomy (NCBI): domain Eukaryota; kingdom Metazoa; phylum Chordata; class Amphibia; order Anura; family Bombinatoridae; genus Bombina; species Bombina bombina. The sequence continues at coordinate 782,570,677 of NC_069500.1, read as the reverse complement.
AATAGCCTCTGAAGAAGCAAAAGTATCAAATTTGTAGAACTTAGAAAAAGTATGAAGTGAAGACCAAGTCGCCGCCTTACAAATCTGTTCAACAGAAGCCTCATTTTTAAAAGCCCATGTGGAAGCCACCGCTCTAGTGGAATGAGATGTAATTCTTTCAGGAGGCTGCTGGCCAGCTGTCTCATAAGCTAAGCGGATTATACTTCTAAACCAAAAGGAAACAGATGTTGCTGAAGCTTTTTGGCCTTTCCTCTGTCCAGAGTAGACAACAAACAATGCAGATGTTTGACGAAAATCTTTAGTAGCTTGTAAATAAAACTTTAAAGCACGAACCACGTCAAAATTGTGTAAAAGACATTCTTTCTCCAACATAGGTGTGTCCGGTCCACGGCGTCATCCTTGTGGGATATTCTCCTCCCCAACAGGAAATGGCAAAGAGCCCAGCAAAGCTGGTCACATGATCCCTCCTAGGCTCCGCCTACCCCAGTCATTCTCTTTGCCGTTGTACAGGCAACATCTCCACGGAGATGGCTTAGAGTTTTTTAGTGTTTAACTGTAGTTTTTATTATTCAATCAAGAGTTTGTTATTTTAAAATAGTGCTGGTATGTACTATTTACTCAGAAACAGAAAAGAGATGAAGATTTCTGTTTGTATGAGGAAAATGATTTTAGCACCGTAACTAAAATCCATGGCTGTTCCACACAGGACTGTTGAGAGCAATTAACTTCAGTTGGGGGAACAGTGTGCAGTCTCTTACTGCTTGAGGTATGACACATTCTAACAAGACGATGTAATGCTGGAAGCTGTCATTTTCCCTATGGGATCCGGTAAGCCATGTTTATTTAGATAGTAAATAAGGGCTTCACAAGGGCTTATTAAGACTGTAGACTTTTTCTGGGCTAAATCGATTCATTATTAACACATATTTAGCCTTGAGGAATCATTTATTCTGGGTATTTTGATATGATTATATCGGCAGGCACTGTTTTAGACACTTTATTCTTTAGGGGCTTTCCCTAATCATAGTCAGAGCCTCATTTTCGCGCCGGTATGGCGCACTTGTTTTTGAGGACAGCATGGCATGCAGCTGCATGTGTGTGGAGCTCTGATACATAGAAAAGTCTTTCTGAAGGCATCATTTGGTATCGTATTCCCCTTTGGGCTTGGTTGGGTCTCAGTAAAGCAGATTCCAGGGACTGTAAAGGGGTTAAATATAAAAACGGCTCCGGTTCCGTTATTTTAAGGGTTAAAGCTTCCAAATTTGGTGTGCAATACTTTTAAGGCTTTAAGACACTGTGGTGAAATTTTGGTGAATTTTGAACAATTCCTTCATACTTTTTCGCAATTGCAATAATAAAGTGTGTTTAGTTTAAAATTTAAAGTGACAGTAACGGTTTTATTTTAAAACGTTTTTTGTGCTTTGTTATCAAGTTTATGCCTGTTTAACATGTCTGAACTACCAGATAGATTGTGTTCTGACTGTGGGGAAACCAAGGTTCCTTCTCATTTAACTATATGTATTTTATGTCATAAAAAAATTTAGTAAAAATGATGCCCAAGATGATTCCTCAAGTGAGGGGAGTAAGCATGGTACTGCATCATCCCCTCCTTCGTCTACACCAGTCTTGCCCATACAGGAGGCCCCTAGTACATCTAGTGTGCCAATACTCCTTACTATGCAACATTTAACGGCTGTAATGGATAATTCTATCAAAAACATTTTAGCCAATATGCCCACTTATCAGCGAAAGCGCGACTGCTCTGTTTTAGAAAATTCTGTAGAGCATGAGAACGCTGATGATATGGTTTCTGAAGGGCCCCTACACCAGTCTGAGGGGGCCAGGGAGGTTTTGTCTGAGGGAGAAATTTCAGATTCAGGAAACATTTCTCAACAAGCTGAACCTGATGTGATTACTTTTAAATTTAAGTTGGAACATCTCCGCGCTCTGCTTAAGGAGGTGTTATCCAATTTGGATGATTGTGATTATCTGGTCATTCCAGAACCACTATGTAAAATGGAAAAGTTCTTAGAGGCCCCGGGGCCCCCCGAAGCTTTTCCTATATCCAAGCGGGTGGCGTACATTGTTAGTAAAGAATGGGACAGGCCCGGTATACCTTTAGTACCTCCCCCCATATTTATAAAATTGTTTTCCTATAGTCGACCCCAGAAAGGACTGATGGCAGACAGTCCCCAAGGTCGAGGGGGCGGTTTCTACTCTACACAAGCGCGCCACTATACCCATAGAAGATAGTTGTGCTTTCCAAGATCCTATGGATAAAAAATTAGAAGGTCTGCTAAAGATGTTTGTTCAGCAAGGTTCCCTTCTACAACCAATTGCATGCATTGTCCCTGTCACTGCAGCCGCGTGTTTCTAGTTTGATGAGCTAGGAAAGGCGATTATTAGTAATTCTTCTTCTTATGAGGAGATTATGGACAGAATTCGTGCTCTTAAATTGGCTAATTCTTTCACCCTAGACGCCACCTTGCAATTGGCTAGGTTAGCGGCGAAAAAATTCTGGGTTTGCTATTGTGGCGCAGAGCGCTTTGGTTAAAATCTTGGGCAGCGGATGCGTCTTCCAAGAACAAATTGCTTGACATTCCTTTCAAGGGGAAAACACTCTTTGGCCCTGACTTGAAAGAGATTATCTCTGATATCACTGGGGGCAAGGGCCACGCCCTTCCTCAGGATAGGTCTTTTCAAGACCAAAAATAAACCTAAGTTTCGTCCCTTTCGCAGAAACGGATCAGCCCCAAGGGCTACGTCCTCTAAGCAGGAAGGTAATACTTCTCAAGCCAATCCAGCCTGGAGACCTATGCAAGGCTGGAGCAAAGGAAAGCAGGCCAGGAAACCTGCCACTGCTACCAAGACAGCATGAAATGCGGGCCCCCGATCCGGGACCGGATCTGGTGGGGGGCAGACTCTCTCTCTTCGCTCAGGCTTGGGAAAGAGATGTTCTGGATCCTTGGGCGCTAGAAATAGTCTCCCAAGGTTATTCTCTGGAGTTCAAGGGGCTTCCTCCAAGGGGGAGGTTCCACAGGTCTCAGTTGTCTTCAGACCACATAAGAAGACAGGCATTCTTACATTGGGTAGAAGACCTGCTAAAAATGGGAGTGATTCATCCTGTTCCATTAGGAGAACAAGGGATGGGGTTCTACTCCAATCTGTTCATAGTTCCCAAAAAAGAGGGAACGTTCAGACCAATCTTAGATCTCAAGATCTTGAACAAGTTTCTCAAGGTTCCATCGTTCAAGATGGAAACCATTCGAACACTTCTTCCTTCCATCCAGGAAGGTCAATTCATGACCAAGGTGGATTTCAAGGATGCGTATCTACATATTCCTATCCACAAGGAACATCATCGGTTCCTAAGGTTTGCATTCCTGGACAAGCATTTCCAGTTCGTGGCATTTTCTTTCGGATTAGCCACTGCTCCTAGGATTTTCTCATAGGTACTAGGGTCCCTTCTGGCGGTGCTAAGACCAAGGGGCATTGCTGTAGTACCTTACTTGGACGACATTCTGATTCGAGCGTCGTCCCTTCCTCAAGTAAAGGCTCACACGGACATTGTCCTGGCCTTTCTCAGATCTCACGGATGGAAAGTGAACGTGGAAAAGAGTTCTCTATCTCCGTCAACGAGGGTTCCCTTCTTGGGAACTATAATAGACTCCTTAGAAATGAGGATTTTTCTGACAGAAGCCAGAAAAACAAAACTTCTAGACTCTTGTCGGATACTTCATTCCGTTCCTCTTCCTTCCATAGCGCAGTGCATGGAAGTGATAGGTTTGATGGTAGCGGCAATGGACATAGTTCCTTTTGTGCGCATTCATCTAAGACCATTACAACTGTTCATGCTCAGTCAGTGGAATGGGGACTATTCAGACTTGTCTCCGAAGATACAAGCAAATCAGAGAACCAGAGACTCATTCCGTTGGTGGCTGTCCCTGGACAACCTGTCACAAGGGATGACCTTCCGCAGACCAGAGTGGGTCATTGTCACGACCGACGCCAGTCTGATGGGCTGGGGCGCGGTCTGGGGATCCCTGAAAGCTCAGGGTCTTTGGTCTCGGGTAGAATCTCTTCTACCGATAAATATTCTGGACCTGAGAGCGATATTCAATGCTCTCAAAGCTTGGCCTCAGCTAGCGAGGGCCAAGTTCATACATCAACCATCAGGGGGGAACAAGGAGTTCCCTAGCGATGGAAGAAGTGACCAAAATCATTCTATGGGCGGAGTCTCACTCCTGCCACCTGTCTGCTATCCACATCCCAGGAGTGGAAAATTGGGAAGCGGATTTTCTGAGTCGTCAGACATTGCATCCGGGGGAGTGGGAACTCCATCCGGAAATCTTTGCCCAAGTCACTCAACCGTGGGGCATTCCAGACATGGATCTGATGGCCTCTCGTCAGAACTTCAGAGTTCCTTACTACGGGTACAGATCCAGGGATCCCAAGGCGGCTCTAGTGGATGCACTAGTAGCACCTTGGACCTTCAAACTAGCTTATGTGTTCCCGCCGTTTCCTCTCATCCCCAGGCTGGTAGCCAGGATCATCAGGAGAGGGCGTCGGTGATTTTGATAGCTCCTGCGTGGCCACGCAGGACTTGGTATGCAGATCTGGTGAATATGTCATCGGCTCCACCATGGAAGCTACCTTTGAGAGACCTTCTTGTTCTAGGTCCGTTCGACCCACTCCAGCTGACTGCTTGGAGATTGAACGCTTGATCTTATCAAAGCGAGGGTTCTCAGATTCTGTTATTAATACTCTTGTTCAGGCCTGAAAGCCTGTAACCAGAAAAATTACCACATAATTTGGTATATCTGTTGGTGTGAATCTGCAGGATTCCCTTGGGACAAGGTTAAGATTCCTAAGAGTCTATCCTTCCTTCGAGAAGGATTGGAAAAAGGATTATCTGCAAGTTCCTTGATGGGACAGATTTCTGCCTTGTCTGTGTTACTTCACAAAAAGCTGGCAGCTGTGCCAGATGTTCTAGCCTTTGTTCAGGCTCTGGTTAGAATCAAGCCTGTTTACATAATTTTGACTCCTCCTTGGAGTCTCAACCTAGTTCTTTCAGTTCTTCAGGGGGTTCCGTTTGAACCCTTACATTCCGTTGATATTAAGTTATTATCTTGGAAAGTTTTGTTTTTGGTTGCAATTTCTTCTGCTAGAAGAGTTTCAGAATTATCTGCTCTGCAGTGTTCTTCTCCTTATCTGGTGTTCCATGCAGATAAGGTGGTTTTGCGTCCTAAACCTGGTTTTCTTCCAAAAGTTGTTTCTAACAAAAACATTAACCAGGAGATAGTTGTGCCTTCTTTGTGTCCTAATCCAGTTTCAAAGAAGGAACGTTTGTTGCACAACTTGGATGTAGTTCGTGCTCTCAAATTTTACTTAGCAGCTACTAAGGATTTCAGACAAACTTTGTCTTTGTTTGTTGTTTATTCTGGTAAACGGAGAGGTCAAAAAGCAACTTCTACCTCTCTCTCCTTCTGGATTAAAAGCATTATCCGATTGGCTTATGAGACTGCCGGACGGCAGCCTCCTGAAAGAATCACAGCTCACTCCACTAGGGCTGTGGCTTCCACATGGGCCTTCAAGAACGAGGCTTCTGTTGATCAGATATGTAAGGCAGCGACTTGGTCTTCACTGCACACTTTTTCTAAATTTTACAAATTTGATACTTTTGCTTCTTCTGAGGCTATTTTTGGGAGAAAGGTTTTGCAAGCCGTGGTGCCTTCCATTTAGGTGACCTGATTTGCTCCCTCCCTTCATCCGTGTCCTAAAGCTTTGGTATTGGTTCCCACAAGTAAGGATGACGCCGTGGACCGGACACACCTATGTTGGAGAAAACAGAATTTATGTTTACCTGATAATTTTCTTTCTCCATGGGTGTGTCCGGCCCACGGCCCGCCCTGGTTTTTTTAATCAGGTCTGATAATTTATTTTCTTTAACTACAGTCACCACGGTAACATATGGTTTCTCCTATGCAAATATTCCTCCTTAACGTCGGTCGAATGACTGGGGTAGGCGGAGCCTAGGAGGGATCATGTGACCAGCTTTGCTGGGCTCTTTGCCATTTCCTGTTGGGGAGGAGAATATCCCACAAGTAAGGATGACGCCGTGGACCGGACACACCGTTGGAGAAAGAAATTTATCAGGTAAACATAAATTCTGTTTTCTTTGAAGAAGGATTAGGACACAGTGACGGAACAACAATCTCCTGATTGATATTCTTATTAGATACCACCTTAGGAAGAAACCCAGGTTTGGTACGCAAAACTACCTTATCTGCATGAAAGATCAGATAAGGGGAATCACACTGCAAGGCAGATAACTCTGAAACTCTTCGAGCTGAAGAGATAGCTACCAGAAACAGAACTTTCCAAGATAAAAGCTTGATATCTATGGAATGCAGAGGTTCAAACGGAACCACTTTAAGAACTAAATTTAAACTCCAAGGCGGAGCAACAGGTTTAAACACAGGCTTGATTCTAACTAAAGCCTGACAAAAAGCCTGAACGTCTGGAACATCTGCCAGACGCTTGTGCGAAAGAATAGACAGAGCAGAAATCTGTCCCTTTTAAGGAACTAGCTCACAATCCCTTCTCCAATCCTTCTTGGAGAAAAGATAATATTCTGGGAATCCTAACTTTACTCCATGAGTAACCCTTGGATTCACACCAATGAAGATATTTACACCATATCTTATGATAAATTTTCCTGGTGACAGGCTTTCGAGCCTGAATTAAGGTATCAATGACCGACTCGGAGAAACCACGTTTTGATAAAATCAAGCGTTCAATCTCCAAGCAGTCAGACGCAGAGAAATTAGATTTGGATGGTTGAAAGGACCCTGAAGTAGAAGGTCCTGTCTCAGCGGTAGAGTCCATGGTGGAAGGGATGACATGTCCACCAGATCTGCATACCAAGTCCTGCGTGGCCACGCAGGTGCTATCAAAATCACAGAAGCTCTCTCCTGCTTGATCTTGGCAATCAGACGAGGGAGCAGAGGAAACGGTGGAAACACATAAGCCAGGTTGAAAGACCAAGGCGCTGCTAGAGCATCTATCAGCGCTGCTTTGGGAACCCTGGACCTGGATCCGTAACAAGGAAGCTTGGCGTTCTGATGAGACGCCATGAGAACCAGTTCTGGTTTGCCCCAAAGTTGAATCAACTGTGCAAACACCTCCGGATGGAGTTCCCACTCCCCCGGATGAAAAGTCTGTCGACTTAGAAAATCCGCCTCCCAGTTCTCTACTCCTGGGATATGGATAGCTGATCGATGGCAAGAGTGAACCTCTGCCCATAGAATTATTTTTGAAACCTCCAACATTGCTAGGGAACTCCTTGTTCCCCCTTGATGGTTGATGTAGGCTACATTCTTCGTTCACTTTCCACCCATGCGACCTCAGGAATGCCAGAACAATGTCTGTATGGGACCTGGCGATTTGAAAATTTGACGCCTGTATTAGAATGTCGCCTAGGTAAGGGGCTACTGCTATACCCCGCGGCTTTAAGACCGCTAGGAGTGACCCCAGAACCTTCGTAAAGATTCTTGGTGCCGTAGCTAACCCAAAGGGAAGAGCCACAAACTGGTAATGCCTGTCTAAGAAGGCGAACCTGAGAAACCGATGATGATCTTTGTGTATCGGAATGTGCAGATAAGTATCCTTTAAGTCCACGGTAGTCATATATTGACGCTCCTGGATCATAGGTAGGATGGTTCAAATAGTCTCCATCTTGAAGGATGGGACCCTGAGAAATTTGTTTAGGATCTTGAGATCTAAGATTGGTCTGAAGGTTCCCTCTTTCTTGGGAACCACAAACAGATTTGAATAGAAGCCTTGCCCCTGTTCCTCCTTTGGAACTGGGTGGATCACTCCCGTAACTAGGCGGTCTTGAACACAATGTAAGAATGCCTCTCTCTTTATCTGGTTTGCAGATAAATGTGAGAGGTGAAATCTTCCTTTTGGGGAAGAAGCTTTGAAGTCCAGAAGATATCCCTGGGACACGATTTCCAACGCCCAGGGATCCTGGACATCTCTTGCCCAAGCCTGGGCGAAGAGAGAAAGTCTGCCCCCTACTAGATCCGTTACCTGATCGGGGGCTGATCTTTCATGCTGTCTTAGAGGCAGCAGCAGGTTTTTTGGCCTGCTTTCCTTTGTTCCAAGCCTGGTTAGGTCTCCAGACCGGCTTGGACTGGGCAAAATTTCCCTCTTGTTTTGTATTAGAGGAAGTTGAAGCTGCGCCACTCTTGAAGTTTCGAAAGGCACGAAAATTAGACTGTTTGGTTCTTAATTTGTTGGACCTATCCTGAGGAAGGGCGTGACCTTTTACTCCCGTAATATCAGAAATGATCTCCTTCAGTCCAGGCCCGAATAGGGTCTGCCCCTTGAAGGGAATGTTGAGAAGCTTAGACTTTGAAGTAACGTCAGCTGACCAGGATTTAAGCCATAGCGCTCTACGCGCCTGAATAGCAAAACCTGAGTTCTTAGCCGTTAGTTTGGTTAAATGAACAATGGCATCAGAAACAAATGAATTGGCTAGCTTAAGAGCTTTACGCTTGTCAAGGATATCATCCAATGGGGTTTCTACCTGTAGAGCCTCTTCTAGAGACTCAAACCCGAAGGCCGCAGCAGCAGTGACAGGGGCAATGCATGCAAGGGGCTGGAGAATAAAACATTGTTGAATAAAAATTTTCTTAAGGTAACCCTCTAATTTTTTGTCCATTGGATCTAGAAAAGCACAACTGTCCCCGACAGGGATAGTTGTATGCTTCGCTAGAGTAGAGACTGCTCCCTCCACCTTAGGGACCGTTTGCCACAAGTCCCGTGTAGCTGCAACTATGGGAAACATCTTTTTAAAAACAGGAGGGGGAGAGAACGGTACACCTGGTCTATCCCATTCCTTAGTAATAATTTCTGAAAACCTCTTAGGTATTGGAAAAACATCAGTGTTAACAGGCACTGCGTTATATTTATCCAATTTACACAATTTCTCTGGTACTACAATGGCGTCACAGTCATCCAGAGTTGCTAAAACCTCCCTGAGCAACATGCGGAGGTGTTCAAGCTTAAATTTAAATGTAGACATATCAGAATCAGGTTGAAGTGTCTTCCCTGAGTCAGAAAAATCACCCACAGATAGCTCTCCTTCTTCGGCTTCTGCACATTGTGAGGGTATATCGGACATAGCTACTAAAGCGTCAGAGAGCTCTATATTTGTTCTAGCCCCAGAGCTGTCTCGCTTTTCTTGTAACCCTGGCAGTTTGGACAATACCTCTGTAAGGGTATGATTCATAACTGCCGCCATGTCTTGTAAAGTATACGCAATGGGCACGCTAGATGTACTTGGCGCTTCTTGAGCTCTGACACGTGGGGAGAGTTAGTCGGCAAAACTTCCCCCTTGTCAATTTTCTCTGGTGATAAATCTTTTATAGGCAGAATATGGTCTTTCTAACTTATAGTAAGATCAGTGCATTTGGTACACATTCTAAGAGGAGGTTCCACAATGGCTTCTAAACATAATGAACAAGAAGTCTCCTCTGTCAGACATGTTTAACAGACTAGTAATGAGTCCAGCAAGCTTGGAAAACACTTTAATTAATGTGAAAAAGCAGATTATAAAAAACGGTACTGTGCCTTTAAGGGAAAAAAAGAAACACAAAAACAGTGAAAAAAAGCAGTTAACTTTATGAAATTTTTACAGTGTATATAATAGACTAAAATAGTGTTGCACCCACTTGCAAATGGATGAGTAACCCCTCAGGTTCAAAAACGAAGCAAAAAAAACGGTAAAAACCGTTAAAACAGTCACAAGCAAACTGCCACAGCTCTACTGTGGCTCCTACCTTCCCATTAAACGACTTTTGTAGGCACAAAAACCCTTTACAGAGGCCCAATATGTCAGGGGACTTCTTCAGGGAAGCTGGATGTCTCAGAATGTCAAAACAACTGCGCAATTAGAGCGTGAAAATAGTCCCCTCCCACCATGCACTCAAAGTCAGAGGGCCTTAAAAAACTATTCCTAGGAGTAAAATAACAGCCATGTGAAAAACTTGGCACCAAACAAAGATTTATCACCTCAGTAAAAAACGTTCTTTATATAAATGCAAACGTTTTACATACTAAGCCATAATAGAAAGTAATATGAAAATTACTTTTTACTGCAAGCATGATGCCAGTCGTTTATTAAATCACTGCAATCAGGCTTACCTTAACTATATCAGGCACTGTCAGCATTTTCTAGTTCTTATCCTCTAGAAAATAATATACTGAACATACCTCAGGGCAGTTAATTCTGCAGGCCGTTCTCCCAGCTGAAGTTTCCTCATACTATTCAGTTATGTGTGAGAACAGCAGTGGACCTTAGTTACAACCTGCTAAGATCATCAAAAACCTCAGGCAAATTCTTCTTCTAATTTCTCCAACATAGGTGTGTCCGGTCCACGGCGTCATCCTTACTTGTGGGATATTCTCTTCCCCAACAGGAAATGGCAAAGAGCCCAGCAAAGCTGGTCACATGATCCCTCCTAGGCTCCGCCTTCCCCAGTCATTCTCTTTGCCGTTGTACAGGCAACATCTCCACGGAGATGGCTTAGAGTTTTTTAGTGTTTAACTGTAGTTTTTATTATTCAATCAAGAGTTTGTTATTTTAAAATAGTGCTGGTATGTACTATTTACTCTGAAACAGAAAAGAGATGAAGATTTCTGTTTGTAAGAGGAAAATGATTTTAGCAACCGTTACTAAAATCGATGGCTGTTTCCACACAGGACTGTTGAGAGGAATTAACTTCAGTTGGGGGAACAGTGAGCAGACTTTTGCTGCTTGAGGTATGACACATTCTAACAAGACGATGTAATGCTGGAAGCTGTCATTTTCCCTATGGGATCCGGTAAGCCATTTTTATTACAGAAAGAAAAAAAGGGCTTCACAAGGGCTTTTTAAGACTGTAGACATTTTCTGGGCTAAATCGATTTATATATAAACATATTTTATACTCCATAGCCTTGAGGAATTATTTTAATCTTGGGAATTATGTAAAATAACCGGCAGGCACTGTATTGGACACCTTATTCTCTAGGGGCTTTCCCTAATCATAGGCAGAGTCTCATTTTCACGCCTGTATTGCGCACTTGTTTTTGAGAAGCATGACATGCAGATGCATGTGTGAGGAGCTCTGATACATAGAAAAGACTTTCTGAAGGCGTCATTTGGTATCGTATTCCCCTTTGGGCTTGGTTGGGTCTCAGCAAAGCAGATACCAGGGACTGTAAAGGGGTTAAATATAAAAACGGCTCCGGTTCCGTTATTTTAAGGGTTAAAGCTTCCAAATTTGGTGTGCAATACTTTTAAGGCTTTAAGACACTGTAGTGAAATTTTGGTGAATTTTGAACAATTCCTTCATACTTTTTCGCAATTGCAGTAATAAAGTGTGTTCAGTTTAAAATTTAAAGTGACAGTAACGGTTTTATTTTAAAACGTTTTTTGTACTTTGTTATCAAGTTTATGCCTGTTTAACATGTCTGAACTACCAGATAGACTGTGTTCTGAATGTGGGGAAGCCAAGGTTCCTTCTCATTTAAATAGATGTGATTTATGTGACACAAAATTTAGAGAAAATGATGCCCAAGATGATTCCTCAAGTGAGGGGAGTAAGCATGGTACTGCATCATCCCCTCCTTCGTCTACACTAGTCTTGCCCACTCAGGAGGCCCCTAGTACATCTAGCGCGCCAATACTCCTTACTATGCAACAATTAACGGCTGTAATGGATAATTCTATCAAAAACATTTTAGCCAAAATGCCCACTTATCAGCGAATGCGCGACTGCTCTGTTTTAGAAAATACTGAAGAGCATGAGGACGCTGATGATATTGGTTCTGAAGGGCCCCTACACCAGTCTGAGGGGGCCAGGGAGGTTTTGTCTGAGGGAGAAATTTCAGATTCAGGGAAAATTTCTCAACAAGCTGAACCTGATGTGATTACATTTAAATTTAAATTGGAACACCTCCGCGCTCTGCTTAAGGAGGTGTTATCCACTCTGGATGATTGTGAGAATTTGGTCATTCCAGAGAAACTATGTAAAATGGACAAGTTCCTAGAGGTCCCGGGGCCCCCCGAAGCTTTTCCTATACCCAAGCGGGTGGCGGACATTGTAAATAAAGAATGGGAAAGGCCCGGTATACCTTTCGTCCCTCCCCCCATATTTAAAAAATTGTTTCCTATGGTCGACCCCAGAAAGGACTTATGGCAGACAGTCCCCAAGGTCGAGGGGGCGGTTTCTACTCTAAACAAACGCACCACTATACCCATAGAAGATAGTTGTGCTTTCAAAGATCCTATGGATAAAAAATTAGAAGGTTTGCTTAAAAAGATGTTTGTTCAGCAAGGTTACCTTCTACAACCAATTTCATGCATTGTTCCTGTCACTACAGCCGCGTGTTTCTGGTTCGATGAGCTAGAAAAGGCGCTCAATAATAATTCTTCTACTTATGAGGAGATTATGGACAGAATTCATGCTCTCAAATTGGCTAATTCTTTCACCCTAGACGCCACTTTGCAATTGGCTAGGTTAGCGGCGAAAAATTCTGGTTTTGCTATTGTGGCGCGCAGAGCGCTTTGGTTAAAATCTTGGTCAGCTGATGCGTCTTCCAAGAACAAATTGCTTAACATTCCTTTCAAGGGGAAAACGCTGTTTGGCCCTGACTTGAAAGAGATTATCTCTGATATCACTGGGGGCAAGGGCCACGCCCTTCCTCAGGATAGGTCTTTCAAGGCCAAAAATAAACCTAATTTTCGTCCCTTTCGCAGAAACGGACCAGCCCCAAGTGCTACGTCCTCTAAGCAAGAGGGTAATACTTCTCAAGCCAAGCCAGCCTGGAGACCAATGCAAGGCTGGAACAAGGGAAAGCAGGCCAAGAAACCTGCCACTGCTACCAAGACAGCATGAAATGTTGGCCCCCGATCCGGGACCGGATCTGGTGGGGGGCAGACTCTCTCTCTTCGCTCAGGCTTGGGCAAGAGATGTTCTGGATCCTTGGGCACTAGAAATAGTCTCCCAAGGTTATCTTCTGGAATTCAAGGGGCTTCCCCCAAGGGGGAGGTTCCACAGGTCTCAATTGTCTTCAGACCACATAAAAAAACAGGCATTCTTACATTGTGTAGAAGACCTGTTAAAAATGGGAGTGATTCATCCTGTTCCATTAGGAGAACAAGGGATGGGGTTCTACTCCAATCTGTTCGTAGTTCCCAAAAAAGAGGGAACATTCAGACCAATCTTAGATCTCAAGATCCTAAACAAGTTTCTCAAGGTTCCATCGTTCAAAATGGAAACCATTCGAACAATTCTTCCTTCCATCCAGGAAGGTCAATTCATGACCACGGTGGATTTAAAGGATGCGTATCTGCATATTCCTATCCACAAGGAACATCATCGGTTCCTAAGGTTCGCATTCCTGGACAAGCATTACCAATTTGTGGCACTTCCGTTCGGATTAGCCACTGCTCCAAGGATTTTCACAAAGGTACTAGGGTCCCTTCTAGCGGTGCTAAGATCAAGGGGCATTGCAGTAGTACCTTACTTGGACGACATTCTGATTCAAGCGTCGTCCCTTCCTCAAGCAAAGGCTCACACGGACATTGTCCTGGCCTTTCTCAGATCTCACGGGTGGAAAGTGAACGTAGAAAAAAGTTCTCTATCTCCGTCAACAAGGGTTCCCTTCTTGGGAACAATAATAGACTCCTTAGAAATGAGGATTTTTCTGACAGAGGCCAGAAAATCAAAACTTCTAAACTCTTGTCAAATACTTCATTCTGTTCCTCTTCCTTCCATAGCGCAGTGCATGGAAGTAATAGGTTTGATGGTAGCGGCAATGGACATAGTTCCTTTTGCGCGAATTCATCTAAGACCATTACAACTGTGCATGCTCAGTCAGTGGAATGGGGACTATACAGACTTGTCTCCGACGATACAAGTAAATCAGAGGACCAGAGATTCACTCCGTTGGTGGCTGTCCCTGGACAACCTGTCACAGGGGATGAGCTTCCGCAGACCAGAGTGGGTCATTGTCACGACCGACGCTAGTCTGGTGGGCTGGGGCGCGGTCTGGGGACCCCTGAAAGCTCAGGGTCTTTGGTCTCGGGAAGAATCTCTTCTTCCGATAAATATTCTGGAACTGAGAGCGATACTCAATGCTCTCAAGGCTTGGCCTCAGCTAGCAAAGGCCAAGTTCATACGGTTTCAATCAGACAACATGACGACTGTTGCGTACATCAACCATCAGGGGGGAACAAGGAGTTCCCTGGCGATGGAAGAAGTGACCAAAATCATTCAATGGGCGGAGACTCACTCCTGCCACTTGTCTGCAATCCACATCCCAGGAGTGGAAAATTGGGAAGCGGATTTTCTGAGTCGTCAGACATTTCATCCGGGGGAGTGGGAACTCCATCCGGAAATCTTTACCCAAATTACTCAATTGTGGGGCATTCCAGACATGGATCTGATGGCCTCTCGTCAGAACTTCAAGGTTCCTTGCTACGGGTCCAGATCCAGGGATCCCAAGGCGACTCTAGTGGATGCACTAGTAGCACCTTGGACCTTCAAACTAGCTTATGTATTCCCGCCGTTTCCTCTCATCCCCAGGCTGGTAGCCAGGATCAATCAGGAGAGAGCATCAGTGATCTTGATAGCTCCTGCGTGGCCACGCAGGACTTGGTATGCAGACCTGGTGAATATGTCATCGGCTCCACCATGGAAGCTACCTTTGAGACGAGACCTTCTTGTTCAAGGTCCGTTCGAACATCCGAATCTGGTCTCACTCCAACTGACTGCTTGGAGATTGAACGCTTGATCTTATCAAAGCGAGGGTTCTCAGATTCTGTCATTGATACTCTTGTTCAGGCCAGAAAGCCTGTAACTAGAAAAATTTACCACAAAATATGGAAAAAATATATCTGTTGGTGTGAATCTAAAGGATTCCCTTGGGACAAGGTAAAAATTCCTAAGATTCTATCCTTTCTTCAAGAAGGTTTGGAGAAAGGATTATCTGCTAGTTCCTTGAAGGGACAGATTTCTGCCTTGTCTGTATTACTTCACAAAAAGCTGGCAACTGTACCAGATGTTCAAGCCTTTGTTCAGGCTCTGGTTAGAATCAAGCCTGTTTACAAACCTTTGACTCCTCCTTGGAGTCTCAATTTAGTTCTTTCAGTTCTTCAGGGGGTTCCGTTTGAACCCTTACATTCCGTTGATATTAAGTTATTATCTTGGAAAGTTTTGTTTTTGGTTGCAATTTCTTCTGCTAGAAGAGTTTCAGAATTATCTGCTCTGCAGTGTTCTCCTCCTTATCTGGTGTTCCATGCAGATAAGGTGGTTTTACGTACTAAACCTGGTTTTCTTCCGAAAGTTGTTTCTAACAAAAACATTAACCAGGAGATAGTCGTGCCTTCTTTGTGTCCGAATCCAGTTTCAAAGAAGGAACGTTTGTTGCACAATTTGGATGTTGTTCGTGCTCTAAAATTCTATTTAGATGCTACAAAGGATTTTAGACAAACATCTTCCTTGTTTGTTGTTTATTCTGGTAAAAGGAGAGGTCAAAAAGCAACTTCTACCTCTCTCTCTTTTTGGATTAAAAGCATCATCAGATTGGCTTATGAGACTGCCGGACGGCAGCCTCCTGAAAGAATCACAGCTCATTCCACTAGGGCTGTGGCTTCCACATGGGCCTTCAAGAACGAGGCTTCTGTTGATCAGATATGTAAGGCAGCGACTTGGTCTTCACTGCACACTTTTACTAAATTTTACAAGTTTGATACTTTTGCTTCTTCTGAGGCTATTTTTGGGAGAAAGGTTTTGCAAGCCGTGGTGCCTTCCATCTAGGTGACCTGATTTGCTCCCTCCCTTCATCTGTGTCCTAAAGCTTTGGTATTGGTTCCCACAAGTAAGGATGACGCCGTGGACCGGACACACCTATGTTGGAGAAAACAGAATTTATGTTTACCTGATAAATTACTTTCTCCAACGGTGTGTCCGGTCCATGGCCCGCCCTGGTTTTTTAATCAGGTCTGATAATTTATTTTCTTTAACTACAGTCACCACGGTTTCATATGGTTTCTCCTATGCAAATATTCCTCCTTTACGTCGGTCGAATGACTGGGGAAGGCGGAGCCTAGGAGGGATCATGTGACCAGCTTTGCTGGGCTCTTTGCCATTTCCTGTTGGGGAAGAGAATATCCCACAAGTAAGGATGACGCCGTGGACCGGACACACCGTTGGAGAAAGTAATTTATCAGGTAAACATAAATTCTGTTTTCTGCCTGAGGTAAAAAACAGTACAACGCCGGCATGGTTTAAAAATAACAAACTTTTGATTGAAGATAAACTACACTAATTCACCACATCTCTCTAGCTACTTCCCTTGTCAAGAGCTGCAAGAGAATGACTAGAGGTGGCAGTTAGGGGAGGAGCTATATAGACAGCTCTGCTGTGGGTGATCCTCTTGCAGCTTCCTGTTGGGAAAGGAGAATATCCCACAAGTAATGGATGAATCCGTGGACTGGATACACCTTACAAGAGAAAATACATTTAGTGCTGTTAAATACAACCATAATGTTTGTTCTCATGCATTCTCTGCTGTAGGGGGAAGGAGAAGTGTCCGTTGCGATAGTGCGTGTTGTGTTTTTTAACTTTTTTTTTATTTTATTATTTTTATTGAAGACATAAGTAGAAAACAATTTATACAGGCAGAAGTATGAATATCAAATTATACATCAAAAGTCAGATAAAGACCTGTGTTACATAGGATAACATGTACATATGTCCTCTTTTTGCCACCTTACAAGGAGGGACCTCTTTTGGATCCTTAATACGGTATAGAAATGGTAATTTAGGTGTTTTTTCTAGTAAGGCTTACTTATAATATCAAAGCTAAACTATGTTATTTCTTAAGTAAATATATGACATTGTTAACAAAGAGATATATAACACAACCAGAGCTGGACAGCCAAGCAATAGAATAAACCTTTACAGGAAATGTGTGCCTTACCCCATAAAAAAAAAAAAGGAGTGATCTCTGAAAAGTAAGATGTCAGGTTTGTTGGAGAGAATTAAGCTTAGGTCCAAGTCCCATGCTTCATACCACACCGTAGCTATCGTTGCAGTTAGATGCTTTGATATTTGCTATGTTAAGGGGGCCATCTAGTGGCCAAAGAATGAATCAGACTTAGTGGCAAGTTAATTCAGCTGAATTCCCGGTATGTGTGAAAGCAAGGAGGTTTATCAATTAGCGATTGGAAAAAGGTAAATTCTGTATCTTATTGGCTTTTACTGGGAATATGAGAAGGCGTGCTCCCCACCTCCAGGCATATCTAGCTTCGCTAAAATGTTAATACTGCTAAGTATGTTGAAAACGTATGTTAGTGTGATATACCTTTATGGTATCTCCCTGCATGCACTTCACTCCTTTAAAAGGGAGCCTCCTACTTCCAGACCTTGCCTGATTATTGAGAATACAAGCAGCCTTTCGTTTGTAACCTTTTGCCACAACTTCAGGTCCATTACCAATTCCTAGAACCCTCAGGGGATCTCTATCAACTATCCACAGTTTGACCTTGTGGATCTACTTTTGTTCCAGAGTGATTATCTTTATGCCCTATTTACCCGTGCACAACCGCTACTGGAAAATCCATTTGCAGCTCTCCCTTTGCAGCGCCTGTCAGTTTTCATCACTGACCGCGATACCACAGCTACTCTCCAACTTCTGTTTCTGCTAACCGGAAGTGAGTCACACATTCACCGCAAGCCTTCAATACAGCACCTCTGCTCCTCCGTGAAGCCTCTCAGGTAAAACGTTCCTGTAACTTTCTATCTGCTTACAGCTTACTAGGATTTGTCCTCTTACTCAGCTACCATTACTCCAAAGTTAATCCGGACTACCTGCTACTCCTCAGCTCTGTGTAAGTTACATTCCTGTTTCCAGACTCAGCTGTTCATAAGTTTATTTATCAACCTGAGACAGACTGTGTGTTTGAGACTGTAAATATTTTATCGGGTGAATGTGTGTGAAGGATTCTACTTTACTATCTGGAATACAACTGTGACATTTGATTACTATAGTGAATTCATTCAATAACCTTGTTCATTATACTTCCGTTTAGAGGTAATTTGTGTTACCTTGTATCCACTCCTACTGGCAATTAATTGCTCACTGTTTCCTTTTCTGACCAAACTGAGTCTGTGTTTGCAGAAATTGTTAGACAAAAGAGCTACATTTAAACCTTTTTCTGGTAACTGAGCACTGGAATCATTACATAATAATCAGGCCAAGAACAGGTCCTGTTTTGATTATTAAACATGGATCCCACAGTAAAAAATGAATTCAGTAGGGGGCGGAGCTAGCCAGCCTAGGAGATGGCTGCTTTCATCTGAGCTCCTGAGCCCTATCCGTGAGAGAGCGTTAAAGGCTAGTGCCATTCAGTTTACTTTGGCTACCCACAAGCTAATATGTGAGACAGTGACCTATGGAACAAGATAACGGATCACCCGTGGGTCATTTGAGACCTCTTCATGAGTTTGCTGCATACCAAGACATATAGAGCTGCGCCATCACAGCGGTAACATGGAGAAGCTGTGAGATACACAGAGGAGAGCCGCATCAGCCTGAAGTGCTTACCCGACTTCACCTCACAGCCGGACTTACCCCTCAATCTGTTCGTCACCCGACGAACATCTATCACCACGGATCCGGAGCGACCATAAACCTCCCGGTGCAGGCCACAGCCTGTGTTGCAGTGAAGTGCGCGCATCGCTTAAGCGCACCTGAACAGACGCACCGACAAGGCCTGAAATCATCTAAAGGGTGAGATCTGTGACACAGAAAAGTGGAAACTTATATTGTGCAGAAATAAATGTATAAGTCAGCCTTAAGGTTATATATACCGCTTGATAGCAATACCTTTGGATAGCTTAAACCTCACCTACAGAGATACAAAGCACCATTAATAATACAGTGTAAACTGAACTCAAAAATTGTGTTTATGTCTTTACTTGCTTGAGGATGATATCTCCATTTAACTTCTAACTTTAATGCAATAACTAACAGCAAGGATAAAGAGCACAATTAACTTTTTGCTTTCCAACACCTTTTCTAGAGCTTAAAGAAAAGTCGATAAATATACAAGACCCTAGTTAACCCTGGGGGGCTGTCTGTTTGGACTGAGGTTCTATTTCTTACACACACTTCTTTGGGAGTAAATCAATCTGTATGAACTACGTTTATCACACTCTGACCAACTGTGGGTAGTATATTCACACCTAATAATGTCTCCAAAAAAAGGCAGCAAACCAAGTAAAAACATTAAACAGCTGAAGACACCAGCTCACACTGTCAACAACTTCTTTAAGACCTTGGAAGCTAAGGCTCCTAGCCCCACAGATGCAAACCCACCAGACCAAGCATCATATCACAGCTCCTCAGACTCAGACAGTGATCAGACATCTGAATCTATCACAATTCCTAAAGCACTGTTTAACTCTATCCCTTCTAAAAAAGATTTCTCTACATTAATAACTCAGGTTAAACAGTGCATCAAGGACGAAATATCAGACCTCAAAAAAGATATTTCAGAGATTGGAAACAGGGTTGAAACTCTCGAAAATACACAAGATTTACACTCAGAAGCGTTAACTGATTTAAACAACACCATACAGCATCAAGGTGCTACTATCACGGAGTTAGAGGATAAATTAGATGACGCTGAAAATAGAAGCAGACGCCATAATATCCGACTTCGAGGGATTCCAGAGGCTATCTCACCATCAGACCTGGAACAGTACTTACAGGATTTTTTTGGCTTCCTAAAGAAAGAAGAAATACCAATAAAAGTGTACATAGATAGAGCACACAGGGCCCTGCGCCCTAAACCGCAAGTGGGCCAACCGCCAAGAGACGTCATCGTCCGCATAACCAACTTTCAAGTGAAAGAAAACCTCATGAAACTAGCTAGAGAGATGCAACCCATAAGATATGAGAACTCAGAGTTACAAATGTATGCAGATCTTTCCCAGCGTACTCTCTTCAAAAGAAAGGAACTTAAACCACTCACAGAACTGTTGAGGGATAAGAATATCCCATACCGCTGGGGATTTCCGTTTCACCTGGCTATTATATGGAAAGGCAGGCGGCTAACCTGCACATCAGTTAAAGACATTGCGCTCATATGCAAGGACTTGGATATACCTCCTCCTCCAACAGAGGATTTAGCTGCTCATCAAGAAGATCAATCTAAGCGGAGGAAATCCCCACCACCACTTCCTCAAAGAGGGATTTGGCAACAGGCGATCCAAAAGAAAGCACGGAAGTCCGCCATGCCTACATCTCCTGTAATGATGGAAAAAGATTGATAATGGAACCCATTTCATGAATCCCCAATTGACCTTTTTGGTCATGAACTTCCTCATCTTTAAAGGGCACTCTTTAACTGGTGCTGCCTTTTTCTTCAGACTCCTCACTGGACCTAGGGCTTTCCTTCTGCCTCGAAGGCCCTTCATGTGGTATTTATTTTCACCTAAGGTTATCTAATGTTGTCTAATGTTATCTGATATTATACAGTTGTTTTGCATGCCTTCCTGTACTACTCGACTCTCTAGAGAATGTTGAGTTTATCCACAACATTATTCCAAGACTAGGCATGTCAATGGTTGAATGTTAAAAGTTCTTTGTTTGTTGCTAATTGTCCTTACAAGGAAAAAAAAAAAAAAAAATCAATCTTTGCCAAGGAATGATGTCTAATAGAGTTTTGTTGCTCTCTCACGGTCGGGAGATTATCTCCTTGTAGAGAAAATGTTACTCATTGAGTATTTGTTTAGTATTGTAAGTTGTCAATGTGTTTTTTCTTCCTCTTTTTTCTCTCTTTTTTTTTTTCCTCTTTCTCTTCTCCCTTCTCTTTTTCTTTTCTGTACACCAACTGTGCCTACACATCAAACGCAAAATATATCCCAAATCACCAACCAAATTGAGCTTCTATACACTTCCCACACATGAATAGTCATAAACCGCAGGAACTTATTCTTTTTACACAAAATACCAAGGGCTTAAACTGTCCCAATAAAAGGAGAATGGCTATGTTGGACTTCCATAAACAAGGGGGTCACATCCTATTCCTCCAGGAAACCCATTTTAAGGCTAAAAACTACCCTAAATATTTTTCCTCTAATTATCCAGTACATTATCATAGTACCCACCCAAATAAAAAAATTAACGGAGTTAGTATTCTAATTCATAAATCCATCCCCTTTACCAAAACACAATTAATTTCAGACAAAGAGGGAAGCTACTTGTGTTTAAAGGGCCTCCTTTATGGTAAACCAGTAACTCTAATGAATATCTATGCCCCCAACTCACACCAGGATAAATTTATAGCTACGATAACAGATCTATTAGTTGGAGAAGTTACAGGCTCCCTAAAACTAGCAGGAGACATTAATTTTCCACTAGACCCTTCAATGGACTGTTCAAACCCAAACAATAGAGTCAAAACTCCAAACCTTATCAATATATGGGGAAAATTGAAATTACTGGGCTTACACGACACCTGGAGATTCTTTAATCCTCAAAAAAGAGATTACACCTTTTTCTCGCATCCTAACCGCAGTTACTCCAGACTGGACTACATTTTTGTAGACCATCTAATCCTCTCTCACACCAAACACTCAGGCATAAAACATACAGCATGGTCAGACCATTCATTAGCTACCTGTGTTATTAATTGGCCCTCAGCTCCATTCCGGTCTTTCCAATGGAGACTAGATGACTCTATGCTCCTAAACCCAAGTCTGATAAAGCAATTTACAAAACATATAAAATCATATTTCTCTTTAAATAATACATCGGATGTTAACACAGCTACTGTATGGGAAGCACACAAGTGCACCATGAGAGGGGAATTCATCAAAGCCAGAGCACAAATCAATAGGAAAAGTAGGGAAGAGGTAGAAACTATCACCACAGAGTTAGCTGATTTAGACTATGCACATAAAATCAACCCCACAGACAACGCTATCCTTGAACGCATTAAAACATCTAGAGAGAAACTAAACGCCATCCTCCAAACTAAAGCCCAAAAACAGCAACTTCGTATTCAACAAAATTTTTACAGGGAGGGTAATAAACCGGGGAAACTTTTGGCCAGGGCGCTAAAGAACCAACAGCAGAAAACATATATTCACTCCATTAAATCCACTCAGGATAAGCACATAGAAGATACCAAAAACATAGCAAAAGAATTTAAAGAATTTTACCATAAACTTTACAATCTCTTTCCCGCGAGAGACCCCCAAGCCCATTTCCAACTATGTAATCAATATTTAGACCAAATTCCAATACCACATTTAACCTCAGAACAACGCGAACATCTAGATTCACCTATCCAAGCATCTGAGATACAGGATGCAATAAAACAACTAAAGCAAAACAAAGCCCCAGGACCCGACGGCTTCACGGGCCTATACTATAAAACTTTTGCAAAGCTCCTAATACCACATTTAACGTCCCTTTTTAATTCCATCCCAGAACTACTACAATTCCCAGACAACATGCTACAGGCAAATATATCTGTCTTAGCTAAGCCCGGTAAACCCCCAAATACCCCAGCAAACTTCAGACCGATTTCGTTGCTTAATGTCGACCTAAAAATTTATGCTAAGATCCTAGCCACACGACTCAATCAAATTCTCCCAACAATCATCCACCAGGATCAGGTCGGCTTTGTGCCACACAGGGAAGCCAAGGACAATACGGTCAAGGTACTCAATTTATTAGAATATATAACACAAAACAAAATCCCATCCATTTTTCTGTCCACAGATGCCGAAAAGGCTTTTGACCGTTTAGATTGGACATACTTGCAGGCAACCTTACAACATTTTCATATACCAAACTCCTTTATCCACAAAATCTTAGCCCTATATACCAACCCTACAGCATGTATAAAAATCAATGGTACACTCTCTGATCCATTTGAGATTCGGAACGGGTCTAGGCAAGGTTGCCCATTATCCCCGCTTCTCTTCATTATGTCCCTAGAGCCACTAGCTATTAAAATTAGACTCAACAACCAAATCAATGGGATAACTATAGATAACCAGATTCACAAACTCGCCATCTTCGCAGATGACTTACTCCTGACATTAACAGAACCCCTTACGTCCACACAAGTGGCTATTTCAGAACTCACGCAATTCGGCACCATATCCAATTTTATGGTAAACCTGTCCAAATCGGAATATCTACCCATTAACCTCTCCCCTCACTCTTTAGATATATTATCTAGGACATGTCCCCTGAAACAACAGAAAAAATATCTAAAATACCTAGGCATACATATATCCCCAGATAAAACAGATTTAAGAAAACACAATTACGGAAAATTAGTAACAGAATTCCAGACTCTCACGTCCAAATGGCTCCCCAAAAATATATCCTGGCTAGGTAGGATCCAGGCGGTAAAAATGACCCTTCTCCCCAAAGCTCTCTACATCTTACAGACGGTCCCGATCTCGGGTATACAGAAAGACCTCGCTACTATGCAAAAAATTATTAACGACTATATTTGGAGACGTAGGCCACCGCGAATTAATAAAAACACTCTCTTTAAATCCCCCCTGGAGGGAGGACTGGAAGTTCCCCATCTCCTCTCCTATAAACTAGCGATTTCTCTACAGAGAATTTCGGATTGGTGTAGATTTGATGGCCCAAACTCTAGGCGATGGATTCACATTGAAAATGCCCTAGCATCCCCACACAAATTACAAGATATATGCTGGAACCCTGCATGCTTTAATAAGTACACAATCTCTTCTTCTTCAATTACTAACGAAACCTGGTCAGACTGGAGACTAATTCGCAATCCTCCTAATAAAATCTCCTCCAGATATTCACCACTTACCACCTTATTAAATAATCCAGAATTTAACCCAGGTATGTTACCAGAATACCTACATGTCCCTGATCTTCCGCAATCGCTTCCAATACATTCTTTGCTAGAAAATTCTAGTAAAATAAAAGATAAAAACCAACTTAGTTTATTGGATCATCCTTTTCTATCTTCCTGGTTTTGCATACATCAGATGAGGCATTACATAATCTCCCATAAATACAAAAAAGATCTGACTCGCCCTCTTACACCCTTTGAGCAATTATGCATAACCAGAGACCCCACAAAAAGGACGATCTCCAAACTTTATAAAATCGTACTATCAAATACATTCCCTCACCCTCCTACATACACCAAAAGATGGGATAAAGAGCATAATACTAACACATCCTTGAAAGTTTGGGCTCGCAGATTTGCGAACTTAACTCACTCAGGCCACTCGGCGCAAGCAAAAGAGACCAACATTAAAATAATGATGAGGTGGTACCTAACCCCAGCTAGAATTAAATATATCTTCAAGAAATCCTCAGGGATGTGCTGGAGGGGCTGTAGACATGAAGGGCACATCTCACACATATGGTGGGAATGTAGAAACATTAAAACATTTTGGTCCGGGGTCTTTAAGAACATTAATAAAACCTTGAATACAGATATCTCACCATCCCCAGATATAATAATGCTGAGCCATCCCCCCCCCCATTTCCTGCAAAATAAGAAAACATTTGTTTCAGATTCTGCTCAACTCAGCCAATCAGCTGATCCCAAAATTGTGGAAATCCACCCGCATACCCTCGATTTCAGAATGGAAAGATTTAGTCAATAAAAATCTCCTGCTCGAGAGGTTTTACTACCTTAAATTAGGCCAACTTTCACTATTCCAGGACATGGTCTTCCTCTGGGAATCTAATATATATGCAGGTACATAGCTTTTGATTTAGATAAAGGGATATGTACACATTAAATTCTCTCTTGCCCTCTGCACAAATCCCTAACTTGTAATCAAAACAGTCAGTGGTGGGTACAGTTGGTGACTTAATCTAATCTATCTTTCTTTCTTTTCTTACCATTTCTACCTCGTGTAAGTAAGGCTCATTGCGGGCAGGTAGCCAATTGCAATTTCAACTATGAGCAATTCGTGGGGGGAGTCCCACTCCCGGATGCCCAATAATTAAAACATCCTGAGGGCATGATTAGTCTGTTCAATCTTTTTCTTTTCAACTAGAACTCTCAGTACCCATAGCACATATGTGAAGGAATAAGGAAACAAACGGGACATTTGGGGGGGGATGCTTTTCCCTACGTATCATGTCACTTGTTGCTACCTGTCTGTTTTATTGAATGGTGAAATGTAAAAATGGTTTCTTTTCTATGTCTTTTATTGTCTTTTATTGTTATATTTTTACAAAATAAATAAAGATGAATATAAAAAAAAAAAAAAAAAAAAAATGAATTCAGTAATGTGTACCAGAAATTGGAATACTTAGCCCATGCCATACAGGAGATTCAGACACAGAATAAAGCTATAAAAGCTATGATAAAAGACTGTTTAACACCTAAACAAGTGGATATACCATAACCACAAGTACATACACCAACACCTTTCTCTGGGAAAAGATCTGAGTTCCGTGATTTCAAAAATGCTTGCAACCTGTTGTTCTCACTGAAACCACGCACCTACCATTCAGATAGGATTAAGGTCTGCACCACAATTTCTTACTTATTAGGAGAACCACGCACTTGGGCTAACAGATTTTTTGAGCAAAATAACCCCATTTTAGATTCCTTAAATGATTTCTTTGCAGCAATGACAAATCTTTATGAAGACTCAAACAGCCAACTACAAGCTGAGACTAAACTTCGGTCACTCAAACAAGGGAAACGGACTGTAGAGGAATACACTACCGATTTCCAGATGTGGGCCTCTGACTCATGGAATGAGGTAAGCCTCCGTAACCAGTTCCGCCTAGGGTTGTCCGAATCCTTAAAAGATGAACTCTCTCGACTGGAACTTCCTGAAACACTTACTGGTTTAATTAAGTTAAGCACTACGTTGGATAGACGTCTGAGGGAGAGAAAAGCTGAAAAAGGCATGTATGACCCCTCTGTTAAGCGCATCTATCCCTCATTGTACACCCAGGACAGAAATTTGGCTTCCAGCACCCCAATGGAGATTGGGGCAATCAAAGGACCTCTGACTCAAGAGGAGAAAACAAGAAGAAGATTAGGAAATCTATGCCTGTACTGCGCTCACAAGGAGCACACAGTCTCAACTTGCCCCCTCCTAGCAAAACAAAAGAAGGGTAAGGCCATGAATGTAACATCATTATGTAATTTAACTATTGCTACCCAGCTCACTGTTTCTCTCTCCCTACAGTGGGACCGACTCCACATCCAGAGTGAAGCATTAATAGATTCCGGGGCTTCAGGAATATACATTGATGTTGCTTTTGTTAAGAAAAATAAAATTCCCATAGTGTGTAAACAGCAACCGGTTTTTGTGAAGTTAATAGATGGTACTCTGATACAGAAGGGCCCAATTACACACCATACTATTCCCTTACTCACAACAACTAAAGATGGTCACACAGAATATCTTACATATGATATTATTCCTATTGATAGGCACACTGTTATCTTGGGATACAAGTGGTTAAAGACACATAATCCAAGCATTAATTGGTTAAAGGATGAGATAAGTTTAAGATCTGAATACTGCACAAATACATGTTACCCACACTGTTCCATATCTTCTATTGAGAATGGTGTACCAACGGCATATTCTGATTTGGTAGACGTATTTGATATGAAAGAGGCTGAATCTTTGCCACCACACCGTGAATTTGATTGCCCCATAGAAATAATACCAGGATCTCAAATACCCTATGGCAAAATATATCCTCTGTCCCAGGATGAGCTCACTCATTTGCGTTCATACTTAGACGATAACCTTAAAAAGGGTTTTATTTCACACTCCACATCACCAGCTGCAGCTGGTATATTTTTTGTTAAAAATAAAGATTTAAGTTTAAGACCCATAATAGATTACAGAGCCTTAAACGCGATTACAGTTAAAAACCGTTACCCTTTGCCTCTAATACCAGAATTACTGGAAAGACTCACCAATGCCACCATTTATACTAAATTAGACTTAAAGGGGGCGTACAATTTAATCCGGATCAAGAAAGGAGATGAATGGAAAACAGCTTTTCGTACCCGTTATGGGTTATTTCAGTACAACGTTATGCCTTTTGGCTTAAGTAACGCACCAGCAACTTTCCAACACTTCATTAATGAGATATTCCGAGATTTAATGGATATATGTGTTGGGATTTATCTGGATGATATCCTTATCTATTCCACCAACTTACAAGACCACGAGAAACACGTGCGCTGGGTTCTGACCCGCTTAAGACAACATAGATTATTCGCTAAACTGGAAAAATGTAATTTCCATGTCAAGCAAATTAAATTCCTTGGTTATATCCTATCACCTCATATGGTCCAAATGGATCCTGAAAAAATAAAAGCTATCCAGGATTGGACCATACCATGATCTGTTCGAGCACTGCAGAGGTTTCTGGGTTTCTCGAACTTCTACAGAAAGTTCATCAAAGACTTTTCTACTATTGTACGACCATTAACACAACTTACAAGAAAAACACATAAATACCATTGGAATGAAGAAGCTGAAAAAGCTTTCAACAAACTTAAACACTGTTTCTCCACAGCACCGGTACTGACTTTACCGGATTACCAATCCCAATTCATTGTAGAAGTTGATGCCTCCAACACTGGCATAGGAGCAGCGCTATCACAAAAAGGAAAAAGAAATCAAGAAACACACCCTGTGGCCTTTTACTCCAGAACTCTACTTCCAGCCGAATCCAACTATAGCATTGGTGATAAGGAACTTTTAGCAATTAAAAGTTCCTTAGAACATTGGAGGCATTTATTAGAAGGTGCAAAAGAACCTTTTCTCATTTTTACTGACCACAAAAACCTCGAATATTTGAAGAAAAGTAAGACTCTCTCAGCACGCCAAGTCAGGTGGTCTCTCTTTTTGGATCGCTTTAATTTTATGATTACGTACCGACCAGGACACACTAATATTAAAGCGGATGCTCTTTCTAGAATGTCCGATTCAGTGAACCATTCTGAAAACCTCAATCCTATCATTCCAGAAGAGAAATTTATAAGTTCACTTTCTAACCTTGAAAAAGACATACTCCTCGAAACACAGAAAGAGACTGATCACCCAGCAGCTTGTGAGAATGATTCCACAACAGGTTTACTATACCATAATAATAGGATATATGTCCCCAAAGCTCTTAGGAAGGTGATATTGAATCATTTTCATGACAGTGTCTTGTCTGGACATAAAGGAGTACAAAAAACTACTGATTTAATAAAACGATACTTTTGGTGGCCTCAGTTGAAACTAGACGTCATACACCATCTAAAAACATGTGATACCTGTGCAAGAAATAAAGTGGCACACAAAAAACCTATTGGTTTATTAGTTAATCTACCCGTACCAGATATGCCATGGTCCACCATATCAATGGATTTCATTGTAGACCTTCCAGTTTCACGAAACCACACTACCATTCTAGTGGTTATAGATCATTTAACAAAACTTGGTCATTTCATTCCACTTAAGAGTTTACCTACAGCCATCATCACTGCAAAGGTATTTCTCGACAATATAGTCAGATTGCATGGCTTACATACTACTATCATCACTGATCGGGGTACTCAGTTCACCTCAGCATTCTGGAGGTCTCTGTGTAAACTCCTACAAATAGATACACGATACACCACTGCTTTTCATCCTCAGTCAAATGGTCTGACTGAACGGTTGAACCAGACATTGGAACAATTCCTACGGTGTTATCTGAGTCATCTTCAGGACGATTGGGTTGATTACCTTCCGATGGCGGAGTTCTCTTATAATAATTCTATCTCATCTTCAACCAAAGTCATTCTTTGCTACATATGGGTTCCACCCAACCACTATCACATTATCTCCTACTACAGTGAATTGTCCAGGGGCTCAAGAGTTCAGTAACACTTTACAGGATAGACTCCAATTGCTTAAGACGCATCTCTTGGAAGCTCGGGAACATCAAAAGAAGTATTACGACTTACATCATTCCCCAAGTCCCACCTACAAGATAGGTGACATGGTTTTATTGTCTACCAAGTATTTGAAACTTAGTGTACCTTGCAAAAAGTTAGCCAATCAATTTATTGGTCCGTTTCCCATTGAGGCCGTCGTCAACCCGAACGCAGTTCAGTTGAATTTGCCAAAAGATCTAACTGTTCATCCTACGTTTCATGTGTCCTTGATCAAGCCTTATGATGCTGACCTCTCTCTTCGCTAAGGTTCCTCCACCTATCTACCACAAAGATCAGTTGGAGTACGAGGTCGAGTCCATCCTTGACTCCCGAATCCGTCGCGGAATTGTCCAGTACCTGATCCAATGGAAGGGCTATGGCCCTGAAAGCAACTCCTGGGAGTCTCATAAGGATGTTCATGCGCCTGCTCTACTCTCCGCTTTCCATCAACGGTATCCTGGGAAGCCCAGTCACCGTTCTGTTGTCACCTGCCCTTGAGGTGGGGGATATGTGATATACCTTTAAGGTATCTCCCTGCATGCACTTCACTCCTTTAAAAGGGAGCCTCCTACTTCCAGACCTTGCCTGATTATTGAGAATACAAGTAGCCTTTCATTTGTAACCTTTTGCCACAACTTCAGGTCCATTACCAATTCCTAGAACCCTCAGGGGATCTCTATCAACTATCCACAGTTTGACCTTGTGGATCTACTTTTGTTCCAGAGTGATTATCTTTATGCCCTATTTACCCGTGCACAACCGCTACTGGAAAATCCATTTGCAGCTCTCCCTTTGCAGCGCCTGTCAGTTTCCATCACTGACCGGGATACCACAGCTACTCTCCAACTTCTGTTTCTGCTAACCGGAAGTGAGTCACACATTCACCGCAAGCCTTCAATACAGCACCGCTGCTCCTCCGTGAAGCCTCTCAGGTAAAATGTTCCTGTAACTTTCTATCTGCTTACAGCTTACTAGGATTTGTCCTCTTACTCAGCTACCATTACTCCAAAGTTAATCCAGACTACCTGCTACTCCTCAGCTCTGTGTAAGTTACATTCCTGTTTCCAGACTCAGCTGTTCATAAGTTTATTTATCAACCTGAGACAGACTGTGTGTTTGAGACTGTAAATATTTTATCGGGTGAATGTGTGTGAAGGATTCTACTTTACTATCTGGAATACAACTGTGACATTTGATTACTATAGTGAATTCATTCAATAACCTTGTTCATTATACTTCTGTTTAGAGGTAATTTGTGTTACCTTGTATCCACTCCTACTGGCAATTAATTGCTCACTGTTTCCTTTTCTGACCAAACTGAGTCTGTGTTTGCAGAAATTGTTAGACAAAAGAGCTACATTTAAACCTTTTTCTGGTAACTGAGCACTGGAATCATTACAGTTATCTTCCTATGTATGTTAGCATATTGTAATATGTGGTCCACTCTGCAGCCCTGGCCACAGACCACAGAGTGGGGCCACACCTTCCCAAGTCTATAATATAAAAGCATTATTAGGAGGTGAATCTAAGTTCTTAAGCGCATTTTGAGGGATAGATTATGGAACAGGTTTGCGCACTGTCAACAATCAGTCATCCTAAGTGTTATGGAATATAATAAAGTAGCACCAAAATGCCATGAACCGAGTGTGGTATATGAAGTGTATAAACTGATGAGGGACAGAGCGAACCCTTAGAGTATATGAGCTACCATAATGTAGACAAGTGTTGTGTGTCAGATAACCCTTTTTGGCTTGCAGTCTAGGGATGTCACAGCGCAGTTAGACTTATGAATGTCACATTTACACCTTTATATTACATTAATACCTGCTATATATGCATCTTTAATGAATTGATTATCGGTAGCAGGGTGCAACATAGAAATAAAATCCTGCCGGACTAAAGATATATAATTAGCAATTACCCCTACCCTAGGCACGTAAACCACAGGTAAGCATCTTGGAGAACACATTATATACACATAAAATAGAACATAACAGTTTAAAACATCATAAAACATCTTCTTAGACATTTTTTTTACTATTCATTTTGCTTTGTGATCGCCCCCCCAATTCTAATTACAAACTAAGCAGTGTCTCTATGAAGATACCAGGTTTCCATTGCCAAAAAATAATGAGACTGATTTTATGCTCAGCTTTTTCCCTTGAATGCCGGGGAAAAGATGGGTTCTCATATACAATCTCCCTAGTACCGAGTTCAGAGGGGGGATCCCCGCCAATAGTTAGCTGAAGTAAATTGGCCAGAGCATGTCGGGTCTGACTAGATTTAGTACTTATATATGCAAGCGTTCCGGTTTCCCCATATGTCAGTGGTAGTTCCACAGTGAGGGGTTTCTGCACCAATATTGCTAAGTTAATATCCGCATCAGAACCCAACTGTTTGTCGGGGCTAGTCATGGCTGATTTACCAGTATCGGAAGGTATAGGAATGTTCCTGTTCGGCGGCCATGGATTGTATGCTGTCTTTGCTGCCACGCCGGGGCCCTTCAGCGCGGTCTGCAAGTGAAAGTCAATCAAGGCTGCCTCTTTTTTGTAAGGGTCAACTGTATCAGAGGTTTTACTGTACATGGAGGTTTGCTCTTTATTACAATGTCTCTCCTGTCGCCATCTTTGTTTGTGGGTATTGTAGGGGTCTGCACTGGATCTTCTGCAGTTATGTGCTTTATCGGTGGTGGAGTATTTTTTGTGCAGTCCAGCGGGGATGATCGCTGATATATTCTAAGAAGAATAGTCTCCAGTTTAGCAAAATCTGCTCCAGCTCCTGCTCTAAGCTTGTTTCCCATACGGTCACCATCTTAAAATGGTCTTGTCAGCAACGTGGGAATAGGGGTGTGCACTTCTATAGGGTTGTTAGTTGTAAATTGCCTGTTCTGCCCAATATCACTCCAAAGGAGGGCTATGTGATAGTGAAGAATCGGTAAGTCGGAATAGTCCGACAGCACCAGTAACCCTGTTTCTTCCCGGTGGGGGTGGTTACCTAACAGTGGGCCGCCGCCCTAGGCCTTAATGTTCCGAGCCGAGTCCCCAGAGTCATGAAAACAGCAAGAAAAGCAGGTATGGAACCACAACTGCCAGAGTTATGATGTCTTTGTAAGATATATACGTGATCTTGCCGTTAGTATGCAATAACCAGCGGATTACTGTAAATTCGTCCGGAGCCCTCAGAAATTGCTTCCTTCCCTGTATGCTGCACGGACACGCCCCCCCCCCCCCGGTTTTTAACTTTTTTTATATATTAAATATATAAATAAATATATATATTTTTAGAGTTATCCTGTACCTAGACCTTTACAAATTCCAGAATCAGATGATTTAAAAAAGGAAAACAATTCTGTTTCTATATGCATATTAGTCTCCTTTCCTGGCTGCAGTGCATGAGGGTCCACAGGCTTCCTCAGAATGACGACGTGCCCTTATCGCTTAGTGCAGATGATATCCATGATGAAAACTGGTCACCATCCACACCTACCCATTCCTTCTTGTGAGAAGCTCTGCTGAGCTACAAAATTACAAGGGAAAAACAATATTCGATTACTAAAAAATGTTTTTCTTGTTCAAAGTAGAACACCTTTCTCATTCCAAACAGTCAATTTTTTTTTTTTTTTTTAAAACATGCTTTTGTTTGGTTTCACGATCCAGTTAACTTCTTTCCAGATCCTTGCTTGGCCATTTTGTAAACTTATGCTATCAATAATTTTTCGGGTATGTAATCCTAGCACCTGATTCTGTTTCTACCGAGAGGAGTAAAAGTGGAGTTTCCTGTTTCCGAATGTGATTATATTAAAATATTAGTATGAATGCAATCTATAGAAATTAAACTGTAGATTGCAGACAACTATTAATAAACAAAAAGAGAGGCAATCAATTATGGATTGAGCAAAACAGCTGGTTTTATTGACTTGTCATTACCCCAGGACCTTATATAATATATATAATTTTATTCTCTCTAAAATGTGCCC
This sequence comes from Bombina bombina, assembly GCF_027579735.1. Classification (NCBI taxonomy): domain Eukaryota; kingdom Metazoa; phylum Chordata; class Amphibia; order Anura; family Bombinatoridae; genus Bombina; species Bombina bombina. Next base: position 782,537,657 of record NC_069500.1, on the reverse strand, counting down.
TGTATCAGTTTGCCCCATGCAAAAAACAAAACAGTCCAACCCTGAGATACCGCCTGTGGGCCTCATAAGTGTATAAATAAGCCATATCTCCTCTCGACTAGTCATATCATAATTTGCATGTACAAAATGGAAAAAAAAAAGCACTCAAACAAAGAATGTCCAAAAGCATGATAGCTTGTTTTATGGGTGGTGAATAGCCATAGAATCAGCTATTTATGCTTTTGTTTGTACCCTGCTTGAGCGCTAAGCTCATTTTGTACTGCTTAATAAATCTACACAGAGTGACGCATCAGTTACGGGAATTGCAATGATTGCAATTACAGAGAGTGCAAGGATGAAAATTGAAAAAGTTTGTGTTGTAATGGTGAAAAGTAGCAACCATTAAATGGCAAGAAACAGTAGATGAAACGGTCAATGAAAGAACTGGATCAATGCAAATAACAATGTTTAGTTACTGCAAGGGCAAAAAAGAGGTAGTCTGGAGGGAAGAAAGTCATCCATGTGAGAATAAAGAAGTAACTGATATTTCAAGGAAGGTAAATTCGGATTATCCTAAATTGTGAAGGTATAATCTAGATTTTTATTAAAGACAGAGAGACAAGTATTTTGCTTTCTTTCTTTTACTACTTTCAATGCAGTTTTAAAAGTATACAGAAAATAAATACAAATAACTGACAATATTTGAAAATGACAGAAAACATCAGTGTATAGACCAGTGTCGAATAAAAAGGGGAAACTGGTTAGACTAAAACAATCTAACCAATCGGCTTAATCATAGAGACCATAAACTGTCCAATATCAAACAGCAAATCCTCTTTCTTAGAAGCTGTTGGAGGAAAAACAAAGTCCATAACAAACAAATAACTAAGGCCAAAAAGGCAACAAAATGAACTGAAGAGAAGAATCCAGAAGAAGATGACCATCCATAAAGAAGTATCCAAATGATCTGAAGAACTTGAATGAAAACCAACTGGAACGTTGCAAAAACTGTAACGAACTTGATTAAGTGAGGACTTGTAGTTCAAATGAGAAGGAACAAAACCACTTGAAACAATATCCTGATTATGGATTGGTAACTAAAACAAAGGTACAATAAAATATAATTAATAACATGGTAAAACATAAGGGAGGGAAGAAATACAAATCAATGTAGAGGAGGGAAAATACTTGTGTCTGTGTCTTTAATAAAATCTAGATTATACCTTCACAAATTAGGATAATCCGAATTTTATTACAAGACCAGAGACTCATATTTTTCTAGTTTAAAGCAAACTAACAAAATAAATTAAGAGAGGCATGTTCAATGGGTTTAAAATAAAATTGTTTAAATATGGAATCTGAAGAACCAGTCAGCTGCATCCAAAATTTGTTGATGGGTAGCAGCTTTCAAAAATGCTTTAGAAGCGGCTGGTCCTCTAACAGAGTGAGCGGAAAAAGATAAATCAATACCCGCTTCACTCATCACCCATTTAACCCACCTTGCAATAGAGGTAGATGACACAGGATAGTGAGGAGGGAGAAAAGTTGATTAGAAGAGGAAGTATGAAAAGAAGAAGTTCTACGTTCATACTCTTTGAGACAAAACCACACAGAGAAAAGGTTCAGAAGGTAAATAAGGGTAGAATATAGAAGTTGAAAAAGATTTAGTTATTTTAGAGATAAAGAAAGTAACACCTTCAGGAGTGAAACGTTTAGAGTTGAAATCTAACGCTCTAACATCATAAACTGCGGAAAGAGATTAAGCACAAAAGAGTAGCTAATTTTGCAGAAAGTTTTAAAGATAACGATTCGTTAGAAGGTCAAGATTTAAAAAGAGAAAAGATATGGTCAACATCCCAAAAAGAGGAGTATTTAGGAGCAGGAGGTCTTTTTCAAGTTTAATGGCTTTTATTAATTTGCAAACTAAAGGGTGTTGACCCACGGGAAAATTATTAATAAAAGAATGTTTAGCAGAAATAGCTGATCTAGAAATATTAATAGTCCTATATGCTAAACCTGAATCAAAAAGGGACGTGAGAAAATTAATAATCCCAGTTACATCAACTAAAAGGGGATTCAAACCTCTCTCCAAGCACCAGCCAGGCCATCTGGACCATACAGAAAAATAGCATTTCTCCAACATTGGCGTCATCCTTACTTGTGGGGATATTCTCTTCCCCAACAGGAAATGGCAAAGAGTCCCAGCAAAGCTGGCCATATAGTCCCTCCTAGGCTCCGCCCACCCCAGTCATTCTCTTTGCCGTTGCACAGGCAACATCTCCACGGAGATGGTTAAGAGTTTTTTGGTGTTTAAACGTTTATAAAACGTCAGGCACTGTGTTAGACACCTTTTTCAGTCAGGGGGCCTTTCTAGTTATAGACTGAGCCTCATTTTCGCGCCATTACTGCGCAGTTGTTTTTTGAGAGCAGGGCATGCAGATGCATGTGTGAGGATCTAAAAATCACTGAAAAAGCTTCTAGAAGGCGTCATTTGGTATCGTATTCCCCTCTGGGCTTGGTTGGGTCTCAGCAAAGACTATAGCTGGGACTGTATAGGGGTTAAATTTAAAAACGGCTCCGGTTCCGTTATTTTAAGGGTTAAAGCTCTGAAATTTGGTGTGCAATACTTTTAATGCTTTAAGACACTGTGGTGAAATTTTGGTAATTTTTGAACGATTCCTTCATACTTTTTCACATATTCAGTAATAAAGTGTTTTCTGTTTGAAATTTAAAGAGACAGTAACGGTTTTATTTTAAAACGTTTTTTGTGCTTTGTTGACAAGTTTAAGCCTGTTTAACATGTCTGTACCTTCAGATAAGCTATGTTCTATATGTATGAAAGCCAATGTGTCTCCCCATTTAAATTTATGTGATAATTGTGCCATAGCGTCCAAACAAAGTAAGGACAGTACTGCCACAGATAATGATATTGCCCAAGATGATTCCTCAAATGAGGGGAGTAAACATGATACTACATCATCTCCTACTGTGTCTACACCAGTTTTGCCCATGCAGGAGGCCCCTAGTACATCTAGTGCGCCAATACTTATTACCATGCAACAATTAACGGCTGTAATGGATAACTCCATAGCAAATCTTTTATCCAAAATGCCTACTTATCAGAGAAAGCGCGATTGCTCTGTTTTAAACACTGAAGAGCAAGAGGGCGCTGATGATAATTGTTCTGTCATACCCTCACACCAATCTGAAGGGGCCATGAGGGAGGTTTTGTCTGATGGAGAAATCTCAGATTCAGGAAAAATTTCTCATCAAGCTGAACCTGATGTTGTGACATTTAAATTTAAATTAGAACATCTCCGCGCACTGCTTAAGGAGGTGTTATCTACTCTGGATGATTGTGACAACTTGGTCATTCCAGAGAAATTATGCAAGATGGACAAGTTCCTAGAGGTTCCGGTGCCCCCCGACGCTTTTCCTATACCCAAGCGAGTGGCGGACATAGTAAATAAGGAGTGGGAAAAGCCCGGCATATCTTTTGTTCCCCCCCCCTATATTTCAGAAATTATTTCCTATGGTCGACCCCAGAAAGGACTTATGGCAGACAGTCCCCAAGGTCGAGGGGGCAGTTTCTACTCTAAACAAACGCACTACAATTCCTATCGAAGATAGTTGTGCTTTCCAAGATCCTATGGATAAAAAATTGGAAGGTTTGCTTAAAAAGATTTTTGTACAGCAAGGCTACCTTCTACAACCAATTTCATGCATTGTTCCTGTCACTACGGCAGCGTGGTTCTGGTTCGAGGAACTAGAAAAGTCGCTCAGTAGAGAAACTCCATATGAGGAGGTTATGGACAGAGTTCACGCACTTAAATTGGCTAACTCTTTTATTTTAGATGCCGCTTTGCAATTAGCTAGATTAGCGGCGAAAAATTCAGGGTTTGCTATCGTGGCGCGCAGAGCGCTTTGGCTAAAGTCTTGGTCAGCGGATGTGTCATCCAAGACAAAATTGCTTAACATCCCTTTCAAAGGTAAAACTTTATTTGGACCAGAATTGAAAGAGATTATTTCAGACATCACTGGGGGAAAGGGCCACGCCCTTCCACAGGATAGGTCTTTTAAGGCTAAAAATAAGCCTAATTTTCGTCCCTTTCGCAGAAACGGACCGCCCTCTAATTCTGCATCCTCTAAGCAAGAGGGTAATGCCTCACAACCCAAACCAGCCTGGAAACCAATGCAAGGCTGGAACAAGGGTAAGCAGGCCAAGAAGCCTGCCACTGCTAACAAAACAGCATGAAGGAGTAGCCCCCGATCCGGGACCGGATCTAGTGGGGGGCAGACTCTCTCTCTTTGCTCAGGCTTGGGCAAGAGATGTTCAGGATCCTTGGGCGCTAGAAATAGTTTCTCAAGGTTATCTCCTGGAATTCAAGGAACTACCCCCAAGGGGAAGGTTCCACAGGTCTCACTTATCCTCAAACCAAATAAAGAGACAGGCATTCTTACATTGTGTAGAAGACCTGTTAAAGATGGGAGTGATACACCCAGTTCCAATAAAGGAACAAGGAATGGGATTTTATTCCAATCTGTTCGTAGTTCCCAAAAAAGAGGGAACGTTCAGACCAATTTTGGATTTGAAGATTCTAAACAAATTTCTCAGGGTACCATCGTTAAAAATGGAAACTATTCGAACGATTCTACCCACCATCCAGGAAAGTCAATTTATGACTACCGTGGATCTAAAGGATGCGTACCTACATATTCCTATCCACAAAGAACATCATCAGTTCCTAAGGTTCGCTTTTCTGGACAAGCATTAGCAGTTTGTGGCCCTCCCATTCGGATTAGCCACTGCTCCAAGGATTTTCACAAAGGTGCTAGGGTCCCTTCTAGCGGTTCTAAGACCAAGGGGCATTGCAGTAGTACCTTACTTGGACGACATTCTAATACAAGCGTCGTCCCTGTCAAAAGCAAAGGCTCATACGGACATCGTTCTAGCCTTTCTCAGATCTCACGGATGGAAGGTGAACAAAGAAAAAAGTTCTCTGTCCCCGTCGACAAGAGTTCCCTTCTTGGGAACAATAATAGATTCCTTAGAAATGAGGATTTTTCTGACAGAGGTCAGAAAATCAAAACTTCTAAGCTCTTGTCAAGTGCTTCATTCTGTTCCTCGTCCTTCCATAGCGCAGTGCATGGAAGTAGTAGGATTGATGGTTGCAACAATGGACATAGTTCCTTTTGCACGAATTCATCTAAGACCATTACAACTGTGCATGCTCAAACAGTGGAATGGGGATTATACAGACTTGTCTCCAATGATTCAAGTAGATCAAAAGACCAGAAATTCACTCTGTTGGTGGCTGACCCTGGACCATCTGTCCCAGGGAATGAGCTTCCGCAGACCAGAGTGGGTCATTGTCATGACCGACGCCAGTCTAGTGGGCTGGGGCGCGGTCTGGGAATCCCTGAAAGCTCAGGGTCTATGGTCTCGGGAAGAGTCTCTTCTCCCGATAAACATTCTGGAACTGAGAGCGATATTCAATGCTCTCAGAGCTTGGCCTCAACTAGCAAAGGCCAAATTCATAAGGTTCCAATCAGACAACATGACGACCGTTGCATATATCAATCATCAGGGGGGAACAAGGAGTTCCCTGGCGATGAAAGAAGTGACCAAAATAATTCAATGGGCGGAGGATCACTCCTGCCACTTGTCTGCGATCCACATCCCAGGAGTGGAAAATTGGGAAGCGGATTTTCTGAGTCGTCAGACATTCCATCCGGGGGAGTGGGAACTCCATCCGGAAATCTTTGCCCAAATAACTCAATTATGGGGCATTCCAGACATGGATCTGATGGCGTCTCGTCAGAACTTCAAGGTTCCTTGCTACGGGTCCAGATCCAGGGATCCCAAGGCGACTCTAGTAGATGCACTAGTAGCACCTTGGACCTTCAACCTAGCTTATGTATTCCCACCGTTTCCTCTCATTCCCAGGCTGGTAGCCAGGATCAATCAGGAAAGGGCCTCGGTGATCTTGATAGCTCCTGCGTGGCCACGCAGGACTTGGTATGCAGACCTGGTGAATATGTCATCGGCTCCACCATGGAAGCTACCTTTGAGACAGGACCTTCTTGTTCAGGGTCCCTCCAACTGACGGCTTGGAGATTGAACGCTTGATTCTATCAAAGCGTGGGTTTTCAGATTCTGTTATAGATACTCTGGTTCAGGCCAGAAAACCTGTAACTAGAAAAATTTACCATAAAATATGGAAAAAATATATCTGTTGGTGTGAATCCAAAGGATTCCCATGGAATAAGATAAAAATCCCTAAGATTCTCTCCTTTCTACAAGAAGGTTTGGAGAAAGGATTATCTGCAAGTTCTCTAAAGGGACAGATCTCTGCTTTATCTGTCTTACTACACAAAAGACTGGCAGCTGTGCCAGATTTTCAAGCATTTGTTCAGGCTCTGGTTAGGATCAAGCCTGTTTACAGACCTTTGACTCCTCCCTGGAGTCTAAATCTAGTTCTTTCAGTTCTTCAAGGGGTTCCGTTTGAACCTTTACATTCCATAGATATTAAGTTACTATCTTGGAAAGTTTTGTTTTTAGTTGCAATTTCTTCTGCTAGAAGAGTTTCAGAGTTATCTGCTCTGCAGTGTTCTCCGCCCTATCTGGTGTTCCATGCAGATAAGGTGGTTTTGCGTACTAAGCCTGGTTCTATTTAGAGGCTACTAAAGATTTCAGACAAACATCTTCCTTGTTTGTTGTTTATTCTGGTAAAAGGAGAGGTCAAAAAGCGACTTCTACCTCTCTTTCCTTTTGGCTTAAAAGCATTATCCGATTGGCTTATGAGACTGCCGGACGGCAGCCTCCTGAAAGAATCACAGCTCACTCCACTAGGGCTGTGGCTTCCACATGGGCCTTCAAGAACGAGGCTTCTGTTGACCAGATATGTAAGGCAGCGACTTGGTCTTCACTGCACACTTTTGCCAAATTTTACAAATTTTATACTTTTGCTTCTTCGGAGGCTATTTTTGGGAGAAAGGTTTTGCAAGCTGTGGTGCCTTCCGTTTAGGTAACCTGATTTGCTCCCTCCCTTCATCCGTGTCCTAAAGCTTTGGTATTGGTTCCCACAAGTAAGGATGACGCCGTGGACCGGACACACCAATGTTGGAGAAAACAGAATTTATGCTTACCTGATAAATTACTTTCTCCAACGGTGTGTCCGGTCTACGGCCCGCCCTGGTTTTTTAATCAGGTCTGATGAATTATTTTCTCTAACTACAGTCACCACGGTACCATATGGTTTCTCCTATATATATTTCCTCCTGTCCGTCGGTCGAATGACTGGGGTGGGCGGAGCCTAGGAGGGACTATATGGCCAGCTTTGCTGGGACTCTTTGCCATTTCCTGTTGGGGAAGAGAATATCCCCACAAGTAAGGATGACGCCGTGGACCGGACACACCGTTGGAGAAAGTAATTTATCAGGTAAGCATAAATTCTGTTTTTTTTGGTACCAGGGGCCAGAGAGTCTTGTAGGCGTGCCTTAGCTTGTTGTGATAAGCCTTGGAGAGATGAAGATTGCCCTAAATTCAAGCTATGAGACGAAGAGATCCGTGAACGATAAGATCATGAGGAAGACCTTCTGGATCTGACAAAAGAAGAAGAAGAACAGGGTGGTTGACAGATAATTCTAGGAGGGACGGGTACCATAGTTGAGATGGCCAAAGGGGAGTGATTAGAAGAATTGAAAGGAGATCCGTCGGACTACTGAGTTCACTGAATCATGGAAAACGGAGGGAACGCATAAGCTGTCTGAAGAGGCCAGGGGTGGAGAAATGCATCAATCGCCAGGGCATCTGGATCTGGACGCCAACTGAAATAGGGACGAATCTGAAAATTAAGTCTCGACACGAAAAGATCCATTGAAAAGGGACCTCTTAGAGACTGAAGCGAATGAAAAACTTGTGTGTGAAGTTTCCAATCGCTCGAGTCTGTCAGATAACGAGAACCCCAATCCGCTGCGACATTGGATAAACCTGGAATATATTCTGCTTTGAAAGAAATATTTATTTTTAAAGACACGATGAGTCCACGGATCATCATCCTTACTTGTGGGAATTCACCTCCTTGTCAGCAGGAGGAGGCAAAGAGCACCACAGCAGAACTGTTAAATAGCTCCTCCCTCCCCTCCCACTCCAGTCATTCTCTTTGCCTACGTTAGTGATAGGAAGAGGTAAAGTGAGGTGTTAGTATAGATTCTTCAATCAAGAGTTTATTATTTTTAAAGTAGTGTCAGAGAGTGCTGCTTTGTTTTAGGGTGTAGCCGTAGTCCATATCAGTCTCTTCAGTAGAGCTTTTGGTGGCTTTAAAGCAATGGGAACTGGTGGGACATAATTCTCACTGCTCCTTCCATACCTTTCTGTTGCCCTTATCCTGATGGCCTAAGCAAGTACTAACTCAGGCCTTATCATTTTCCACAGGGCTATAGGAGGGAGAGGACCTCTTAAACCTGTTGGACTGTCCTGCTGTCGGACAGCATTAAGGTAAGTGCAGACTTTTTATTCTGGGGAACAACGAAAAGACTCAGAAGAAAGTGGGCACTTCAAATTGAACTTTATTTCATATACGGCTAATGGAGCCTCTAACTTGGGACTCTGGCTCTCTATGTATGGAGGGTGCTTTTATGACAGCGTATTTTACAGGCACTGGGGCAGGGGTAAACCTAAAAATTGATTTGTTTTTTATCAATGATATTTTAAGCCGGTCGAACTGTGTGATTATTAACGCCCACGAGGGGCGGGGCCAGTATTTTGCGCACTTTACACTTCTCTGCGCAGTTTATAGTAGCCCGGCATCCGGAGAAGGTTCCGGTTTAACTGTGAGGCTAATCGACTGTTAGACGTGTAGGACAGTGACGTCCTTTCTCTTCACTGAGCAGTTCATAATAGCCCGGCATCCTGAGAAGGTTCCGATTTATCTGTGAGATTCTTCTGTAGGACAGTGACGTCCCTTCTTTGCTCTAAGACCGCATGGTTTTTTACAAACAACAAGCAGTTGTTAGCGCTCATGAGTCTTGTCCTTCTACATCAGGAGCGAGGCCGGGTGACAGGTAGGCGCCTCAGCAGAGCTGTTGAGGCGTAGAGGTGTCTGTGTGTATGTTAAAAACGTTTTTTACTTAGCAAAAAAGGTGATATGTTTTGTTTTGCACAGGAAAATAGTTGCATTTAAATTTTAACGACACAGTATCCTATTATTTTCTTTTCAAGTTTAATATGTACTCTGTTTTCAGTTTGGCTTCCATTTTACAACTCTGTGCAGTAAAATTGTTCAGTTTTAACATTTAAAGGGCCAGTAACATTTTTTTTTTTTTTGTATATTAAAAAATTGTACAATACTGTCTGTTCTCTAAAATGGATTTAGAAGCTGTGCAAAATGTTACTTGTGCTATGTGTTTGGATGCCAATGTGGATCCACCAGTTCCTTTTTGTCCCTCATGTGTTGAGAGGGCTTTAAGTTATAAAGAGAAAATTTTTCATGCTCAAAATTTTTCAAAGGCGGGTGCTTCTCCAGAAGTCTATTGATGTAGAGTATGCCGCAGCTTTCTCCCCAAGCGTCCCAATCTTTAACGCCCGCTCAAGTCTTCCACAGTTTCTGATGCGTTGTAAGAGGAAAGACAACCACCATGTGGTCAGTGAGTTTTCTGATGCTATGGTGGCAATCTCGGATGCACCCTTCCAGGGATCTGAGATGGAGGGTATAGAGGTCCTATCGGAAGGCGAAATCTCAGACTCTGAGAGTTCATTACCTTTGACTGATTCAGAGGTGGTATCTTTCAGGTTTAAACTTGAACACCTCCGTCTGTTAATCAGGGAGGTTTTGGTCACTTTAGACGACGGGACCGGATCTGGTACGGGGCAGACTTTCTTTCTTCATGCGAGCTTGGGTGCAGGAAGTTCAGGATCCCTGGGCTATAGAAATAGTGTCTCAGGGATACAAACTGGAGTTCAAAAATGTTCCTCCCCGATGAAGATTTCTTCTTTCAAGATTATCTGCAGACCAGATAAAAAGAGAGGCGTTCTTACATTGTGTAAGAGACCTCTCCTCTCTGGGAGTGATTTTTCCCGTTCCTGTACAGGAACAAGGGTTTCTATTCAAATCTGTTTGTAGTTCCCAAGAAGGAGGGAACTTTCAGACCTATCCTAGACCTCAAGGGTCTAAACAAGTTTCTCAGAGTTCCGTCATTCAAGATGGAAACTATTCGTACAATTCTTCCATTGATCCAGGAGGGTCAGTTTATGACGACGGTGGACTTAAAGGATGCATATCTACATGTTCCTATCCACAGAGATCATCACAAGTTCCTAAGGTTTGCCTTTCTGGACAAACACTTTTCAGTTCGTGGCTCTTCCTTTCAGCCTGGCCACGGCACCCAGAATTTTCACAAAGATTGTTGACGGTTCTCGACCGCGGGGCATTGCGGTGGCGCCTTATATGGACGATATTCTAATCCGGGTGCCATCTTGTCAACAAGCAAGGTCTCATAGGACATTGTACTTTCCTTCCTGAGAACTCACGGGTGGAAGGTAAATCTGGAGAAGAGTTCCTTAATCCCGAAGACAAGGGTGACTTTCTTGGGAACTCTAATCGATTCTATATCTATGAGGATTTTTCTGACAGAAGTCAGGAAATCAAAGATTCTAGATACCTGTCGAGCCCTTCAGTCCAATCCTCGGCCGTCAGTGGCCCAGTGTATGGAAGTAATCGGACTGATGGTGGCAGCAATGGACATCATTCCGTTTGCTCATTTTCACCTCAGACCTCTGCAGTTAAACATGCTCAGGCAGTGGAATGGAGATTATGCAGACTTGTCTCCTCGAATAACCCTGGAACAGGAGACAAGGGACTCACTTCAATGGTGGTTGTCTCTGGATCATCTATCCCAGGGAACATGCTTTCACAGACCGTCCTGGGTGATTGTGACAACAGTTGCCAGCCTTCTAGGGTGGAGAGCTGTCTGGGGTTCCCTAAAGGCTCAGGGAGTCCCTTAGCGATGACCGAGGTAGCCAAGATAATCCGGTGGGCGGAGGCCCATTCTTGCTATCTGTCAACTATCCACATCCCAGGGGTGGACAACTGGGAGGCGGACTTTATGAGCAGGCAGACCTTTCATCAGGGAGAGTGGGAACTCCATCCGGAAGTATTCTCCAACCTGATTCTCAGATGGGGTCGGCCAGAGTTAGATCTCATGGGATCTCGGCAGAATGTCAAGCTCCCGAGATACGGGGCAAGGTCCAGGGATCCTCAGGTGGAACTGATAGATGCTCTAGCAGTTCCTTGGTCCTTCAGCCTAGCATATCTTTTTCCCCCATTTGCTCTTCTTCCTCTGGTTATTGCTCGAATCAAACAGGAGAAGGCATCAGTGACCCTCAGTGCTCCTGCGTGGCCTCGCAGGATTTGGTATGCCGATCTGGTGGACATGTCATCCCTGCCACCTTGGAGACTGCCATTGAGGAAGGACCTTCTCCCTTCCTTCATCCAAATCTAATTTCTCTGAAGCTGGCTGCTTGGAGATTGAACGCTTAATCCTATCCAAGCAGGGGTTTTCTGATTCGGTCATAGAGACCTTGATTCAGGCGCGTAAACCTGTAACTAGAAAGATTTACTATAAGATATCGCGTAAATATCTTTATTGGTGTGAATCCAAGGGCTACTCATGGAGTAGAGTTAGGATTCCCAGAATTTTGTCTTTTCTCCAAGAAGGATTGGAGAAGGGTTTATCGGCAAGTTCCCTAAAGGGTCAGATCTCTGCCTTATCTATTTTGTTACACAAGCGTCTGGCAGATGTCCCAGATGTTCAATCCTTTTGTCAGGCCTTGGTTAGGATCAGGCCTGTGTTCAAACCAGTTACTCCTCCATGAAGTCAGAATTTAGTTCTTAAAGTTGAGCCTATGCATTCCTTAGATATTAAGTTTTTATCTTGGAAAGTTTTATTTCTCGTTGCTATTTCTTCAGCTCGAAGAGTGTCTGAGCTTTCGGCGTTGCAATGCAATTCACCTTACCTTATTTTTCATTCGGATAAGGTAGTTTTACGTACTAAACTAGGGTTCCTTCCTAAGGTTGTTTCAGACAGGAACATTAATCAGGAGATTGTTGTTCCTTCCTTGTGTCCTAATCCTTCTCAGAAGGAACGTCTTCTTCACAATTTGGACATTGTCCATGCTTTTAAGTTTTATTTACAAGCAACTAAAGACTTTTGTCAGTCTTCTTCTCTGTAATTTTCTCGAGAAAGCGTAAGGGTCAGAAAGCTACGGCTACCTCTCTTTCTTTTTGGCTGAGGAGTATCATTAGCTTTGCATATGAGACTGCTGGACACCAGCCTCCTGAAAGAGTTACGGCTCATTCCACTAGGGCTGTTGCTTCCTCATGGGCATTCAAAAATGAAGCTTCTGTAGAACAGATTTGCAAGGCTGCAACTTGGTCTTCTCTTCACACTTTAGGAAGCAACTGAGGCTGTTTTTGGGAGAAAGGTTCTTCAAGCAGTGGTGCCTTCCGTTTAGGTTCCCTGTCTTGTCCCTCCCTTATCATCCATGTACTCTAGCTTTGGTATTGTTTCCCACAAGTAAGGATGATGATCCGTGGACTCATAGTGTCTTTAAAAATAAAATAAAATGTATGCTTACCTGATAAATTTGTTTCTTTTTAGACACGATGAGTCCACGGCCCGCCCTGTTAGTTTAAGACAGGTCGTTAATTTTTGTAAACTTCAGACACCTCTGCACCTTGGCTTTTCCTTTCTCTTCCTAACTTCGGTCGAATGACTGGAGTGGGAGGGAAGGGAGGAGCTATTTGGAGCTCTGCTGTGGTGCTCTTTGCCTCCTCCTGCTGACCAGGAGGTGAATTCCTACAAGTAAGGATGATGATCCATGGACTCATCATGTCTAAAAAGAAACAAATTTATCAGGTAAGCATAAATTTTCTTTTCTGTCCAAGCAAGGGTGAATGAAATCTTTTGTAATAATAGATAACTCTCGATTTTGTACCACCGAGACGATTCAAATAACGTACTGCAGAAATATTCTCCATTCTGAGTAAAATGGACACAGGAAAAAAATATTTGACAAAACTCTTGACTGCAAAAGAGCCTGCCAAAAGTTCTAAGCAGTTTATATGAAATCTTTTCTTCCGAAGACCATTTTCCACCCGTGATTGAGGGACCGCAACGAGCACCCCAGCTTGAACAACTGGCATCTGATTCTATAATTAAATCAGGAGCTTTCCCAAAAATGGCTCTCCCATTTCAAGCTTCTATATGGGAGAGCCACCAAGAAAGTTCTTCTTTGGCTTCCGAAGATAAAAGAATCAGATGGGAATATGAAAGATCTTTCTGAAGATGAAAGATTTTCAAACGTTGAAGTTCCCTCTAATGAAGAGGAGCAGGAAAAATAGCCTGAAAAGAGGATGAGAGTAACCCAACTATTCTATAGTCCTGATGGGAACCAAGGATAAAGAAAGAGTTTTTGAGATTTCTTTCTTGATATTCACAATTATCTAAACTGAGTGTAGAATTCAATGTGTCTATTTAAAACCCAAAAAGGTTAAAGATTTGGTAGGGGAAAGAACAGATTTCTCTTTGTTGACTAAGAAACCTAAATTCTCCAGAATTTAAATAGTAAGCTAAAGCTGAGATTTTAAACTAACACTGATTCATAATCAAAATATTGTCTAAATAAATTATAAGACGAACACCTTGTAAACAAAGCCAAGTAATTATTGGTTTCATTAATTTGGTTAAAATCCAAGGTGCCGCGGAAACACCGAAAGGCATACAGGTAAAACTCCATAATTTGCCTTCCCAAATAAAGGTGAGAAATTTCCTGTGTTCCTGAGCTACAGGAACTGTAAAATATATGCATCTGTCAGATCTAATCTGACTAAAAAATCGTTGTCTAGAAGGCAGTCTCTGAGAAGATGAATATCCTCCATTTTGAAATGTTGATAGACAACGAAGGCGTTTAAAGATCTTTTAGAAATCAATTTTGAAGATTTAAAACAGGTTCTATGGCTTGTTTTGATAAAAGGCTTGATATTTCATTTTTAACCAGAATTCTGTCTGAAGCTGAAAATTTTATTAGAAGAGGAAGATAATTTTTGGATATGAGGAAAAATAAAATCTATAAAAAGACCTGAAATAGTTTGAAGAAATCATTGATCTGTTGTTATAAGGTTCCAATTGTGAGCAAAAAGAGCAATTCTGCCTCCTATAATGTTTTGGGAAGAAACATGAAAGGGAAGAAAAAGATTTACCTTGAGGGGCACGATATCTTTGCCTTGAGCGTTGAAATCTAGGATTCCATGGTCTCCCTCTGGAAGGGAAGAAATTAGAGGTTGCTGGATTCTGGAACTGCCTTTGTTAAAATTGGTGTTGTTGATTTGCAAATTGATTAGCGTATTGAGACCGATTGGGGTATGATGCACGGCCGGGAAAACCGCCTCTTCCTTTCCCTGCCTGATCAGAAAAACGATCTTGGTAGAAGATTTTCTTCATGGATGTTCTAACTTTGTTCAGATTAGAAAAAGTATTGACATCATTATTTAATTATTTTATGAAAGAGTCTCCAAACAGTAATTCATTGGTGTCAGAATGAATCTTGTTAACTGCAAAGTCACAAACTCTAGGGTCAGTCTTTCTAAGAATATTCCTTCTACGCTCAGTATACATTGCCAAATTGGCATTACCTAAAAAACTAAGCATTCTTTGAAGCCGTTCTCTAACAATGACTGGATCTAATAAAGAATTGTCATAAACTGCTTGTTCTGATAAATCAAAAAGTTTGGATAAATGACCTATTGTATCTAACATTTTATCCTGGCATATTTTCCATTCCCTATCCATCCCATTTTTAAGCTTAAAACCCGTAGAACCTATAAATATTACATTTTTTGGATCAACTTTCGGGGTACAACCAGCATTATTGGGGAGAATAGGTCGGGGCATTCTGCCCTCATTTTGCACGAGAATCTCTTTTTAAGGGTTTGCGTAACTGAAAATCAATTAACTCCACAATATCTGATGATGGGCACCACTCAGCTGATCTTGGATGGTGTAATTCATCAGCATCAAACCTAGGATTACCCAAACAGTTATAAAATTTTCCTTCTTCTGAATCAAGGTGTTTAGTCTTTTTTAAACATTTTTTACATCTTTTAACCTTTGGTGAAGCAGAAGAATCCTCAGAAGAAGGTTGAGTAATAATTATCTGAATCCAATGAAGAATCAGAATTATACTCAGTAGATGAATAAAAGTCTAAAGAATTTATTTTGGCTAAAGCCTTTCCCATCAGTGACCTCTTAGGAGTAGAGGATTTAGCAGGTGTTTTCCTTCCTTTCCTGCGAGGAACAAAAGAGCTTTAATAGTGCTAGACAGTTCTCTTTCTATTAACAGATTTTTTTACCATTTGATTTATTAATTAAAAAAGTAATTTTTTCCAACATATTACTTATTGAAGCATCTATCATTTTTTTGTACACCTTCAGAATTAAGGGAAGGATATACCTCAGAAATTTGAGACATTCTGAGTATTTATGAAAATAATATTTATATGATTAATAAAATAAATGTTTTACTTATCAATAAAGTTATTAAGTAAACTAATAATCAATAACAAGGATTGACCCAAGAAAATAAAATTAATAAAATGAACGGACACCAAGAGAAAAAAAATATAAAAAATACAAATTTTGAAAATAAATGTTAATAAAAATGGTCACTAGATGGAGACAAAGACCATAGCATCAAAAATAAAAAAACGGAATTGAAAATTACTATTTTGAGACACTTTTGTAACACAATAACAGCTGTTAATGTGAAGGAGCAAGTTGATGTGAGGTAAAATAGAGCCTGAATGACGGAGGCGGGTCCAACTACGCAGTTAGAAATTAAATATACTGCGCATGCGCACGGACCCGACACAGGCCGAAAATGGATGCAAAAGGCTAAAGAACAACCGGAGCACCTAAAAGGGGGGTAAGAGCAACGAAAAACAAAGCAGAAATAAAAACCGGATGGTAAATGAAACAAAAATAATAAAATGGGGAATGAAAAATAAGAAAAATGGAAAAAGGAAGTAAAGAATAAATAGAAATATAAACACTTAAAATATTAATAAATAATAGAACCAACAGAAAATAAAAATAATTAAATAAACAACATATAAGTTTTTTATTAGAGAGTGAAAAAAAAATACTAATCTTCCTTCAAGAGGATTTGTTGTTTGATATTGGACAGTTTATGGTCTCTATGATTAAGCTGATTGGTCAGTTTGTTTTAGTCTAACCAGTTTCCTCTTTTTATTGGTCACTGGTCTGTACACTGATGTTTTTTGTCATTTTCAAATATTGTCAGTTATTTGTATTTATTTTCTGTATACTTTTGAAACTGCATTGAAAGTAGTAATAGAAAGAAAGCCAAATATGAGTCTCTGGTCTTGTAATAAAATCAATTCATAGGAGACCTAAAAATAACAACAAAAGTTAATATGTTAGTACTCATCCTTTTTATGCTATCGAAATCAAAGTAATTTATTAGGGAGCCATAGTTTGTCCTACACATATTCAACCACAAATATATGATTTTCCACCGATTTAACAGTAAACCTACATTGTCACCAGTTTAAAATACCCACAATTCTTGACAAAATAAATTAAAGGGGTGTTAAACAGCCGGTTTCATTGTTTTTAAATAAGAAGTGTCATCATTTTAAATGGATTTTACCTTTTATTTCTTTTTTTACACTACATTTGTGTCATATCCATTAACTCCTGTCACAGGAAGGTTAATCTAGCCTGATAAAATGTCTGAAATGTCATGAGCTTCTTTACTATGAAGTGAATAGACTAGATAAAAGCGAGTCTGCCGATTAGTCAGAATGTAGCCTAAGTTTCAAACATATCTGGTTCCTTATCACACTGAGGGTAGGGTTACACTGAGAATTTCTAAGTGCTCATTATGTATACAAAAAACAAGTTTTCTGAGATATATATATATATATATATATATATATATATACACACACTTTCTTTTTATGTTTACTTTGATAAAGGAGCACTGTTTAGTGTCACTTTAAATTCATCCAAGGCAGAGCTAAATATTTTCAATACTTAATTCTACACCTTACTTGTTTCATTACTGCTACTTTTGAAAATTAAGTTTCAAATGGAATCTGTATGATTTAATTCACTGTTTGCCTGTTTCCTCATAGACATATATGAAAACAAAATATATAAATATTGGAAGAAAAACACATGGAATCTCAGTGCAATAAGATACATTTTACAATTAGCAATCTGAAGGGCTCCTGTTGCGGCAAGAGTTCTTATTGTGTAGAAGAGCAGGCAGCACGGAGAGCTCGAGATGTCAGAGCTGGAGAGCTATGTGCAGTGGAGGTGTACAGGGAAAAAACACAAGTACACTGATCACTACTGTAGAACTAAAGAGGGGGAAAACAAAGGGGTATGGAAAAAGTAGGACAATAATGAGATAAGAAAGCAATTTACTACAAAAAAACCAGCAGAAATTTTAATACAGTACATCACCTGCTGTCAGGAAGGTAGCACAGAAAAGATTGAGTTCCTTTATGTTTTTATGCTGTTGTATTATCCTTTCTGTGCTCATTGTTTAGGGATCCCCCACTTTTTTTCTGTAGCGTAGCTCCCCATCCCTCTCACCTTATTTCAATTTTTACTGCGGTAGAGCCATCCCACTCCCCCCTCTGTAGCTGGACCTGCTCCCGGATTCCCTCCCACACCTCCCACCAGCACCAGCAGATGATCGTTACAGACGGTGACACACACATTGTCACCGTCCGCAACGTTCTGGCATCTGCCTTCACATGGAAGCGGAGCACCAATCATGCTCCGGTTCCATATGCAGGCAGATGCCTGGAGCTCAGGAACTCCATACATTGTATATACATTGTGTCGCTTTGGGTTAAGGGGTTAATTACCATGTTACATGTTTCTTTGTGGCTGTTTGAAAGTCAGTAAAGATTTGATGCAAAATAGGAAGCCATAACATTTTGGTTTGAAGTGGAATGAAGCTATATACCCATGATTTTTAATCAATGCAAGGGATTAAACACATCTGTATTTGTCAAAAATTAGTAGCCAGTTAAAATTGGTATCATGTTCTAAACTTTATTACAAGTGAGCTTTGAACGTGCCCCACGTGGAAATCACTACTCTCCAAAGTCCTAAGATACGTTATCTTTTGCCTATACCGTTTGCCTTTTTTGCTTTTCAAAATGAATCAAAATCACAGTGTCAGTTAAAGGGCCATGATACCCAAATGTTGAAATATTTAAAAGTGATGCAGCATAGCTGAAAAAATCTGACTATAGAAAATATCACCTGAACATCTCTTTGAAAAAAAGAAAGATATTTTACCTCAAAATGTCCTAAGTATTCACATCCCATAGTAAAGGACTTTAAGCGGCAAATCAGTATGTCTGTCCCAGGACAGGCAAGGGAGTGAGCCTCGTGCACACTCATGTTATTTTCCTATTTAGTTTAAGGAAGTTTAGTATGAAATCTCATGAGAGTTAAGTGAAATCTCATGAGATCACAGTAAAAGAGCTCATGACCTCAGCCCAGCTGATGCTGATTGGCTGCTATTCATTTCTTCCTCTTTTTTTTTTTTTTTTTTACCAGAAGCTGGACAGCAGTTTAAGTATAACTGTTTACACAGCCCTTACTCTGGTGAGCTGAGGAGATTGTGAGGTAAAATATCTTCCTTTTTTACATAGAGATGTTCAGGTGATATTTTCCTGTCAGCTTTTTACAGTTATACTGCATTCGTTTCAAGTGATTTAGCATATGAGTATGTCACTTTAACAAAGATATGCTGAATATCTTTCTTCAACTGGAACTTTGATGGATCCCTTGTTCAGAATTTCTACGTAATCTATGCTAGTATTGAAGACTAATACAAAATAGTGTTTCCTTTATATATATATGTACTGACATGTTTTATTTGTTTTAAAATATTGTGCTATGTCATAATTTGCTCAATGTTTTAGTAATTTCTATTCAAATTAGGTTATCTTCCCCATGACACACTATATTTGCTTTTAAAGGGGTATTAAACAGTAAATAAAAACATAGTAGATGCGGTTGAAACAAGACAGTTGATCTAAAATTAATCCCAATAATAAAGAAAAAAGAGACCCGTTTAACAAAAGTAATCATATCTTTGAATTCTGTTTCTAGCCAGAAATGTATCTAAACCAATTTTAAATGTCAAAGGTACTGGCATTTGCTACCTGCTTAGGTAATGAGTTTCACAATTTGACCTTACAGTGAAAAAACATTTATAATTTTAAGCAATTTTCCAGTTTACTTCTATTATCAAGTTTGCTTAGTTCTCTTGGCATCCTTTGTTGAAAAGCATACCTAGGTAGGCTCAGGAGCTGGGAACTAGCTGCAGATTGGTAGCTGCACATATACCCTCTTGCCATTGGCTTACCAATTTGTTCAGCTAGCTCTCAGAAGTGCATTGCTGCTCCTTCAAAAATGAATACCAAGAGAATAAAGCAAAATAGATAATAGAAGTAAACTGGAAAGTTGTTTAAAAATGTATTCTCTGTCTGAACCATAAAAGAAAAATTTGGGGTTTCATATCCTTTTAAATTGTGACCAATTTTCTTGAATATATTTATGTAAAGTAATGATATCACCTCTCAAGTGCCTTTTTTTCTATAGAAAACAGACCGAGTTTGGCTAACCTCTCCTCATAGCTTAAATTTTCCATTCCCCTTATTAGTTTTGTGGCCCTTCTCTGAACTGCATTCTAGACATAATGATATATACAAGCAAACAAAGATTAGTCTTAGAATAAGATGTAGATTTTTTTTGTTATATTAGTTGTTTAAATATAGAAGACTAGTCCTAAAGCCTGTTCACACGGGCCATTTTTTGCAGTACGTCGGTCCCACCCCTTGCTCTCTCTCTCCCTCCCCCTCTCTTTTGCTCTCTCTCCCCCTCTCTTTTGCTCTCTCTACCCTCTATTTTGCTCTTTCCCCTCTCTTTTGCTCCCTCTCCCCCCCTCTCTTTTGCTCTCTCTCCCCCTCTCTTTTGCGCTCTCTCTCTCCCCCTCTCTTTTGTGCTCTCTCTCTCCCCTCTCTTTTGCACTCTCTCTCCCTCTCTTTTGCTCTTTCTCTCTCCCCCTCTCTTTTGTGCTCTCTCTCTCTTCCCCTCTCTTTTGCGCTCTCTCTCCCCCTCTCTTTTGCGCTCTCTCTCTCCCCCTCTCTTTTGTGCTCTGTCCCCCTCTCTTTTGCGCTCTCTTGATCGACCTCTCTTTTGCGCTCTCTCGCTCCACCTCTCTTTTGCTCTCTCTACCCCCTCTCTTTTGCTCTCTCCCCCTCTCTTTTGCTCTCTCTCCCCCCTCTCTTTTGCTCTCTCCCCCCTCTCTTTTGCTCTCTCCCCCTCTCTTTTGCTCTCTCTCCCCCTCTCTTTTGCTCTCTCTCCCTCCTCTCTTTTGCGCTCTCTCCCCCTCTCTTTTGTGCTCTCTCTCCCTTCTCTTTTGCTCTCCCTCCCCCTCTCTTTTGCGCTCTCTCACTCCACCTCTCTTTTGCTCTCTCTCCCCCTCTCTTTTGCTCTCTCTCCCCCCTCTCTTTTGCGCTCTCTTGATCCACCTCTCTTTTGCGCTCTCTCGATCCACCTCTCTTTTGCGCTCTCTCTCTCCCCCTCTCATTTGCTCTGTCTCTCTCCCCTCTCTTTTGCTCTCTTTCTCCATCCCTCTCTTTTGCTCTCTCTCCCCCCCTCTTTTGCTCTCTCTCCCCCCTCTCTTCTTTTGCTCTCTCTCTTCCCCTCTCTTTTGCTCTCTCTCTTTCCCCCTCTTATTTTCTCTCTCCCCTCTCTTGCGCTCTCTCTCCCCCATCTCTTTTGCTCTCTCTCTCTCCCCCTCTCTTTTGCTCTCTCTCTCTTTCCCTCTCTTTTGCGCTCTCTCTCTCCCCCTCTCTTTTGCTCTGTCTCTCTCCACTCTCTTTTGCTCTCTCTCTCCATCCCTCTCTTTTGCTCTCTCTCCCCCTGACTCTCTCTCCCCTCTCCCCCCCTATTTTGTTCTCTCTCCCCCTCTCTATTGCTCTCTCTCCCCTCTCTCTCCCCCTCTCTTCTTTTGCTCTCTCTTCCCCTCTCTTTTGCTCTCTCTTTCCCCCTGTTATTTTCTCTCTCCCCCTCTCTTTTGCTCTCTCTCTCCCTCTCTCTCTTCCCTCTATTTTGCTCTTTCCCCTCTCTTTTGCTCTTTCCCCTCTATTTTGCTCTCTTCCCCCTCTTTTTTGCAATTTCCCCTCTCTTTCGCTCTCTCTTACCCTCTCTTTAGCCCTTTCCCATCTCTTTTGCTCTCTCCCCCTCTTGATCTCCTTCCCCTCTCTCTCTCGATCGCACCCGCCCCTGCTCACGTCTGGCCATGCCCGCCTCACAGCCAGCCACGCCCACTTCCGCCCAGCGTCACCATGCCGCAGCAGATCAGTTAGACTCTAAGGCCAGGTGTGTTTGTCCTTGTGCTGTCTCTACTGCGCATGACAGCTTCGGACAAACACACTTGGCCTTTTATATTATAGGATATAAATTAAAGGTTTAGTTTCTATAAAGTAATGGGCCATGTTACTTTGAACTTAGGTTCTTTTTACCTCTATCTTCTGCTGAGAACAATTTGGGACAGATATAATTCAGGCAAAAAAGTATACAAACAAGGCTTTGTGGAAAACCATGTTAAATAATTACTATTACCTATGTATTACACAACCTTGTTTGCACAGTCTCCTTTATTGCCGGTTTTATATCTGTCCCTAATTATCAGCAGGAGAGAGCCACAAATAGAAAACTTAAATAAAAAAATGGCTGCACCAATATAAGAAAGTCAATCATTTTCAGAGTTAGAATTACAGGAAAATAAGAGAAAATAAATAATGAAAGCACATTGCAAAGTTTTTTTTTAATTACACATAACTAAGCATTTTGTATTGCAACCTCATACTGTTAAATATCCCTTTAATAGTACCCTTTCAAGGGTTAACAGTGTGTGTTTGCTGTGCTTCTTCATCTCAACTGTAAATATTTCAGTTCCTGTTTGAGAAGTGGATTGTGACAGCGGTGTATTGAGTTGTGCAAGTCTTTCCTTAGAAGACCTTTGTGAGAAAGGAATGCTTCAACTTTCTGGATTGGTATTTGGTTCTCATAAAACATGAGATGTCTCCCTCCCCCACATATACAACAAATAGCAAAGTCAGTAAATCAATCCAAACTCTTTCACATAGAACATGATCTATATAACTTGTTTAATGCTTCTATTGCGTATATTGCAGCATTTAAGTATTTAATGTCCTTGTTCATATGTATTTATCTATGTATCCCTTTTGTGGGGAGTTAAACATATTTTCTTCAAGAGGACACCAGTGAAACATTTTATTTTTCCAATAGAACGTCTGTCTGGGAGGGCATGACAAGAAGAAAGGCAGTTGTACAACTATCAGGGCCTATGAATACCCAAAAACTCCTCTTGCCCACCGGGCGAGTAAATCACAAAACTTACCAGCCCGCAAGAAACTTTAGTCGCCCGTGCGTATCTTCATGTAGTGTGTATATATCTTATTTAAAAAGGCAATATAAATAGTGTTATTGTAATCTCACAAAGCACTGCAGACAGAGGTCCCAATTTGAATGCTTTGCAAGCTGCTTAATATTTGGGACTTGAGCATTAATAAAATGGTTTTAACTTTAGAAAATATTTTTCTATTACCAGGTACAAAAAACAGGGATTTTATCTTTGTAATACTGTATGTACAGTCTTGACTTATTTTCCCCTAAGGGGAAATAAAAAAATATATAATTGAGCTTTTTATTTTTACTTCAGCATATGTGGGGCTTATGATTGACTATGTATATTTAATGTTGCCACCCTTCAACCTATAGCGCGCTGTGAGCGGTACTGCATTTAGCTGGACAGTGAACAGTGACATAAGCATGTTAAAAATACTTTTTTTTTTCACTTTCTGCCCGGCTGCCTTTCAACTACTAGAGCAACTATAAGTCAGGCATTAAGACAGAATTATACAAGAACGGAACAAGGATTGGGCAAGGGGCAAGACACAAGGCAAGTACTTTTGTAATATTATGTTCTATGTATCTCATTGTTTCCTTATGTAATTGCTGCTGTAATACTGTGTCTTATGTGTTTAATTGGTTCCCACTTTTGTAAAAATGCTCAATATATTCATATCCCTTTTTGTTACCTCCTGTCTCTATAACAAACTACTTAATTCAATTACTCCTTCTCCCTCTCCTCCTGCACTGTTCATTAGCCCATCTCTCTTAAACTCACCTTACTTTTGTACTCATGAACTTTACCTATTCCTAAACACTCTCCCTACCCCCTGCACCTCGTCTTAAAAACCTCATTACTGCAAATCTGTATCTCATCTCATGGCACTCTCCCTCTTGCTTTTACTAACTACTGGTGTCATCTCCCCTAATCCTGGTCCCCAACAACTGCCTAGCCGTGCACATCCATGTGTACAGTCCCATAGACTCAGAAAACAAAACTCTGTCAACCTTACTCACATTCCTCTTGCATCTAAAGCCACTGCCCCTTTCACTTGTGCACTCTGGAACCCTCGCTCTGTTTGCAAGAAGCTCACTTATATACATGACCTCTTTATCTACCGCTCCCTTAACCTTCTGGCCCTAACAGAAACCTGGCTCTCTCCCCTAGACACAGCATCCACTGCTGCTCTGTCACATGGGGGTCTCCACTTCAGCCACTCTCCTAGGTCTGGTAATAGACAAGGATGTGGTGTAGGTATTTTGATTTCCTCTCGTCGTACCTTTCAATAAATACAACCCATCTCTTCCCTCACATTTTCCTCATTCGAAACCCACATGATTCACTTACTCTCTTCCCTCTCTATACGTGTTACAGTCATATACCGACCCCCTGGCTCCTCAACTCAATTTCTAGATCACTTGGCTGCCTGGCTACCTTATTTCCTTTCTTCAGACTCCCCTGCCCTCATTCTTGGTGACTTCAACATCCCTCTTGACAATCCCACTGCCTCCTCTGCAAAACAACTTCTGCAACTCACTTCTTCTTTCTGTTTGTCACAATGGACTGATTCTCCCACTCACAAAGACGGTCACTCTCTTGACCTGATCTTTAGCTATGGATGCACTATCTCAAACTTCACAAACTCCCCTTTTCCTCTTTCTGACCACCATCTCCTCACTTGCAACATATCATCCCTCCCTACAACTCTCCTTCCTTCTACTCCTCACATCAAACTTCACAGAAGCATTATGTCATTAGATCAGCAACCGCTTGCTAATTCCCTCAAAACTCTCCCCTCATCCTTCTCCTCCTTTTCCTGCCCTGACCAATCTATCTGCACTATAATTACACCTTTAGATCCGTCCTTGACAATCTGGCCCCTCTTACCATAGCTCAGAAATCACACACTCATCCTTAGCCCTGGCATACTCCTCTGACACAGTACCTACGCAGATGTCCCCATACTGCTGATCGGCACTGAGTTCAGCTGATTTTCTTCATTACAAATTCATCTTGAACACCTACTATTCTGCCCTTAATTTCTATAAGCAGCATTACTTCTCTACTCTTATCTCTAATCTTTCTTCATACCCAAAATGTCTGTTCTCCACTTTCAATACTCTTCTCCGCCCACCCCCACCTCCTCATACAACTTCTCCGTCAGCTCAAGACTTTGCCAGCCACTTCAATAACAAAATTGACTCCATCAGAAACTAAATCAGCTCTCAACATAATTCCATTCTCTCACCCCCTCAAATGCTCGCAACCAACCCCAACCCACATAGCCATAAACTTAGCTCTTTCTCCCCTGTTACTGAGGAAGAAGTTTTGTCACTTATACTGCGCTCTCACCTCATTACCTGTCCCCTTGACCCTTTCCCCTCACAGCTACTCCACTCCCTCTCTTCTACCCTTACCCCTATACTCACACACATTTTCAACCTCTCCCTTAGCACCGGTATATTTCCCTCATCTTGATCACCACCTCCCCATCCAACTACCGCCCTATTTCCCTCCTCCCTCTTGCCTCAAAGCTTCTCGAAAAACTAGTATATGCACGCCTATCCCATTTCCTTACATTAAACTCCCTCCTTGACCCACTGCAATCTGTATTTCGTCCATATCACTCCACAGAGACAGCAATCATTAAGGTTACCAATGACCTACTTACAGCAAAATCAAAAGGCCACTTTTCTCTGCTTATCCTCCTTGATCTGTCCGCAGCCTTTGATACTGTTGACCACCCTCTTTCCTCCAAACCCTCCAATCCTTCGGGATCTGTGACACAGCCCTCTCCTGGTTCTCTTCCTACCTGTACAACCATACCTTTTAGTGTAGCCTTCTCTGGGGTCTCCTCTGCCCCGTCACCACTTTCTGTTGGAGTACCGCAAGGCTCTGTCCTCGGTCACCTACTCTTCTCAATCTACAATTCATCATTAGGTTCCCTAATAAAGTCCCACGGTTTCCAATATCATTTGTATGCCGACGACACCCAAATCTACTTCTCTGCACCAGATGTATCTCCTTCCTTGCTAACCCATGTCACTAACTGTCTTTCTCACATCTCTTCCTGGATGTCCTCTCACTACCTCAAGCTAAATCTCTCCAAAACTGAGCTCCTTATTTTCCCTCCTTCTTCCAAAATCTCCATGCCCAATTTCTCTATAACTGTCGACAACTACATCATTACCCCTACCCCACATGCCCAATGTCTTGGGGTCACATTTGACTCAGATCTTTCGTTCACTGCTCACATTCAGTCCTTGGCTAAAGCCTGCCGCTTCCACCTTAAAAACATCTCTAAAATTAGAAATTTCCTTACACAAGACACAACTAAGATTTTTATCCACTCTATCATCTTTTCCCACCTCGATTACTGCAACTCTGTCCTCTCTGGTCTCCCCAGCTGCCGCCTAGCTCCTTTAAATCCATAATGAATGCCTCATCTTCCTTACACGTCGCTCTTCATCTGCTGTCCCTCTCTGCCGATCCCTTCACTGGCTTCCTCTTGCCTTTAGGATTAAACACAAAATTCTCATTCTGACATACAAAGCCCTCAACTGCACTGCTCCCTCCTATATCTCAGACCTTGCCTCCAGATACTCTCCCTCCTGTCCCCTTTGCTCTGCTCATGACCTCCTACTGTTCTCCTCTCTTGTTACCTCATCACACTCCCATTTACAGGACTTCTCCAGACTAGCTCCCATCTTGTGGAACTCTCTTCCTCGCTCCACAAGACTCTCCCCTAGTTTTGAAAGTTTTAAGCGCTCCCTAAAAACTCTACTGTTCAGGGATACATGCAACCTACACTAACCTTTCTTTATACCAGTTTCTCTGCTTCATTGCTATCCCCTGAACCCCCTTAGCATGTATGCCTAAGAGTCCAGCTGTTTGTAGATCACCTTCTTAAGAGCTGACTACAACAGTGCAACTCTTGGCAGGGCCCTCTACCCATTTGATCCCTATAATTGTTTTGTTGTACTCTGCCTTTGTTTATAGTGCTGTGGAATCTGTTGGCGCTCTACAAATAACTGATAATAATAATAATAATAACTGTCAGTGCCTCGCTAGCAGATTTGACTGGGTGCATGGAGATGGAATATTTTCTCCAAAGTTGTAAAGTCAGTTTTTGGAGCATCAATAGCATCCAGGAAAATCGTGTACTGCTCTATATTGTTATGGTAGGCAGCTTGCTTGTGTACATTGTGCTGAGGTACTGCAGAGGACCCTGGAGTACTTCAGCACAATGTACATGAGCAAGCTACCTACCATAACGATATAGTCACTTTAACCCATACTTCATTCACACACACAGAAAATAAACACTCACCCCTCTAGCAGGATTTTTTTCCGTGCAGACAACCTTAGGGGTGGGAATTAGCAACTGATAAGGAAGAGACCAGGAGCCATGGAGATAAGGGGAGGTCTTTGAATGCATTTAACAGAAAGAACCTCCCCTTTCTTCCCTCCTTTCCCGTGTGCATATGTGGAAGGCAATTTTACTTTTTTTTTTTTTTTGATTGCTTCTTATATCCCACTTAAAATGTCAGGTTCGGGCTGGTAACTTAAAGATTTTACTTGCCCGCAAGAAATTTATGTCGCATTTGGCGATCTGACCGGTCTATTCATATACCCTGATTCTATTCTTCTTTCTATAACTGTAGGTTTTACACCAGAACATGTACAAATTGTGTATGTATTCAAAGGGACATGAAGCCCAAATGTTGACACACTGAGGGCTATATGTAAAAAAGCTGACTAGATAATATCACCTGAACATCTCTATGTAAAAAAGGTAGATATTTTATCTCAAATTTACTTAGTAGCCAAATCCCACTGTGAACTAGCGTTAAGCATCCAATCAAGATGCTTGTTCCAGGACTTGCATCTTATGTGCAGGCCCAGTCATGTTATTTTTCTCTTTAGTTTAAAGGGACATGTTACCCGAATGTTGAAGCAACTGGAAAGTGATGCAGTATATCTGTAAAAAGCTGACTAGAAAATATCACCTGAACATCTCTATGAAAAAAGAATTTCCTCAGAAGCCACATACCATTATAAAGGGACTTAATAATAATAATAACTAATAATAACAGGCAGTCCGGTTGCTAGTCACAGGACCTGCAAGGGAGTGCGCATCTGGCATGTGTAGGGATAGTCATGTTATTGTCCTATTGATCTCATGAGATTTCACTGAAATCTTATGAGAATTCATAGCAGATATTCTTAAAATTAAGGATGTCTGCTATAAAATCTCACAGAATTTGACATGAGATGACAGTAAAACAAAGCATGACCTCAACACGGTTGACACTAATTGGCTCTTGTTGGTTTCTTTTTTCTTTTAACATGCAGCTGACAGTAGCTGAAATATAACTTCACAGAGCACTTATATCTTCCCTTTTTACATATGCAGGTGATATTTTCTTGTCAGCTTTCAAGTGATTTAGCATATGGGTATTATGTCCCTTTAAATGGATACTCAAGTCAAAATTAAATTTTCATGATTCAGATAGAGCATGCAATTTTAAACAACTTTCCAATTTACTTCCATTAGCAAAATGTGCACATTCTTTTTATATTCACACTTTTTGAGACACTAGCTCCTAGTTAGAACATACGTATATGCATTTGTGATTGGTTGATGGCTGTCACCTGATACAGGAGGAGTGGAAATAGACATAACTCTGAAATTTGTCAGTAAAAAATCTACCTCTCCTTTGAAGTACAGACTAGTGTAGGTTGTGAGCAGGGTAGCGGCCACATTTGTCTTAACAGCTGTCAAGACTACATTGCCTGAGGTAGTTAGTGTAGGTGTAATTAAATGTTGGTCCCCCACGGCAATACTTGGAGTGTGCCTACACAGAAACTAATTTTAGTTTCAGTGAGTGCACTGTCTGCGCCATGTAGGCCCACTTTAAATAGGGCCCCCCACCCCTGGCTGCAGTAATATGACTATGAGCGTTGATTTTGAAGATGTGAATGGTGACGTCACCCTCAATTGACTTCTATGGGAGAGGCATCGCCACTTGCCAGCATTGCTCGGACATGCTACTTTTCTTTGAATATCTCAACAGACCGTTGGACTGCGAGGCTGACGAGGCCAGCGAAGCAGTTTCCCGAAGGTCTGTCGCATCTTTGACTATTGGGGCCTCAGTGCTATTGCATTCTCTTTTTATCATGCATTTGTTTATTATGCAAATCTATTTTATTTACTGGTCCTTTAAGGAAGATTACTATGAAATCTTGCAAGATTTAATTGAAATATCATGAGGTCACAGTAATGCAAAATGTGACATCAGCACTGATGAAGCTGATTGGCTGTTGTTGTTTTGCTTATTTTCAACATGCAGCTGGCAGTAGCTGAAGGATAACCGTTCACAGATCACTTTCTATTGTGAGCTAAATACATTCTGAGGTAAAATATCTTCCTTTTTACATAGAGATATTCAGGTGATATTTTCTTGTCAATTGATTTAGCATATGGGTATTATGTCAATTTAACACAGCCACCATTCTTCTAAAAGTCATTGATCAATCAATTTTTTTTTCTTGTGTTTTAAATCCCTTGATGTTTTCCAAAGTTTTGTCTTGTGAATCATTCAAACTTATTATTACGGCCTAGATTACAAGTGAAACACAAAAACGTTAGCAATATTGTGCGTTAACATCAATAAAGCACAATCATTTATTTGTTTTTTAGCTTTCAAGAGAGTCTTGATGACTAACACCTTCATGTCGGATAGTGTGTGTGCTCTAAATCCCTTATAGATTTCTTTGGGGGCATACAGTAAAATTAATTTTGGAAATCTCTCGAGCGTCTTCAGTAATTTTGGATTGTGCTCAAGTGCTTAAATCACCTTTTTTAATACAAGCAGAATGAGCACTTTAATAGCACTCCCTGCACTATCCATTAAAAGTATACGGTGCAGTAAAAGGTTTGCTGTGTTAAGATGCTCTGGTTACATTTTTCAACTATCCACTTGTAGTACCAGATTGTGTGTTATTGTTAGCTTGAGACTAGCCCTATATGTATAACATAGCTACAAAAAATGTTACTAGCGCTTCTACTACAAGTACAACTATCAGTTATTTGTAGAGCGCCCTACAGATAACATGAGTATAATATGCAACAAAAGCATTTATAAGAGCAAATGGCTGGAGGGCCCCTCCAAGAGTTGCACTGTTGTAAAACACCTCACATGAAGGTTATCTACAAATCATCTGGACTTGTAGGTTTACATGCTGAGGGGGTTCAAGGGTACAAAAGAGACGAGGAACTAAGGTGAGAAATAGTCATGTGCACAGGCCGAATCTTTAGTTACGAATATTCAAAACACTTCGGATTTGAAATATTCTGTGCCCCGTGCTGTCAGTATATGGCCGGGTTGTAATACAATATATTTAATAATTTTTCTTTAAAATAAACCCTTAATCAATAACCATAACATTAATATAAATTTCTGAATTCTTTTTTATTAGTTGATATCTATAAACACATTGAAATATATTTGTAGGAACCAGAGTATGAGTCAATACTATACACGTTTAAACTATTAAAATATGCTATGCAAAGTTCATAAAAGTTTACCTTTAAAATTAGCCTTATTCACAATAGCCTTTCATTCAATTAACACAATGAGATTGCAAGATATTAGCTACTAGCATTCAAAAGTACAATCAGCTATATAGCTACAATTTATCCTATTTAATTCCAATTTAAAATATCAGAGATTGTATATATTATTTGTGTCAACAATCAAACTTCTATGCCAATTTATCTAAGCTGAATTAAATTCTTAATTACTTATAATTAAAATCAATTCTAAGATGTATATATATCTATATTTTGCAAAGATAAACAACTTACAATTTAGGATTAGTTTAAAATATACAGGCTATGCATATAAGCTAAAATACAAACTGCTCTCTTTAATCTATTACTTACAATTTGACTATGGTCTTACCAATTACCTTTGTTTAAAATATAAAAAAATTATAGCAACCATACATCACACACACAGTTTTTTGCACACAAACAGCCCCCAGCCTTTCCTATGCTTGGGGTTTTTATCATGTGATAGTACCCCACCACTTTTTGTTTTGTACCATCACTGACGAATTGGATAGGCCCTTACGGATCCTTGTCCCTTCTAATTGGACAACCTGGGATATATGGTTGTTAGGGAAAAATGCATCTTTGTTAACAACCAATTGTCTTTTGGCTGTAATTCTTGCATCGCAACACCGGGTTTTGGCCATCGGGGGGCAGCATGACAAACAGATTCATTTAACCATTTCTAGACAGTACAAAAAATATTTCTTTAAAATATATATTCAAAATGCCATAATTTCCTTACATTAATAATTTATATGTTCATATGTTCTGTATTATGTCACATTATTCCTTCTGATTATTTTAATATGAAACATCAGTATTCTTTTTAATATCATATTACATCAAAGTAATTTGTACTGCTAACTATTCCAAAATTAATAGCATTTAAAATCCTGATATATATATATATATTCATACAAATACAGCATGTTTCATATTCAGAACTGCACTGCATCCCAACATGAATATAATATATTTCATATTTCTAATACATCCTGAATGCATGAATCTTGTCTATGCAGATCTCTTGTTTTCCTCAGTTGTTCCTATAATTTTCATTAGATTTCTGGAAAATATAGAGAATAAAAAAAAATGTTTTTATCTTTAAGTCAAAGAGTTTAAGAGTATAATTTAAAACATGTGTTTTTAGCTGGTCAAATTTTCATTGCTTCAATTTCACAGCAGGGACTAATTAACAAGTCTATGCTAATCACTATGTAGTCAGAATTTCACTTGTTTATCTGATTTTAGGCCCAGAATGTTGTTACCATACATTCCAGGATGTGTTTGACCATCGTTCCTTGTTTGCTACCCCCTGCAGGGCTGTGAGCTTCAAAAGCTAATCCTGTTCATCAGGAAGGGAAACTTCATGTTGTATCCAAGATTTATGAGATACAAAATAAACATGGCCATTTCTTTTTAAATGACTTTGTGATCCATCCTGTGTAATCACAGAAGTGGGGGAGGATTGAATTTGGTCAGTCAAAGCATTTAATGTTTTATGAATGAATAAATCATTTGGTACTGATTAGCCAAATATATAATAATATATATATTAATTTTTACATATGCCTTGACAGTGCCATTCGTGGAACATTTACATTAATTTTCGTTAAGCGAGTGAGCTTAAGTATTTTATCTATTTAAAGGAAACAAATGAATACTGACAAATTCAACATTATTCCTTTGTTTTCATGCTGCATTTGTTTGGATATTCGATTAGTGAAAAGGAGATAAATATCCGTGTTTCGTTAACGAATGTGCATTTGTTACTAAACAAATGCAGATGTCTAGTAAGAAAGGCTCACATACATTGTATTTATCTCTGAACAGTAGAGTTTTTAAGGAATACTTGAAACTTTAAAAACTAGGGGAAGGTCCACAAGATTGGAGCCATTCCATACAGTGTTCTGATTCAAACAGAGCATACAATTAAAAAAAAAACTTTCCTAGTCTAAAATTTGGTAAAAGGTATATTAATATAACTATGTTGGTTATGCAAAACTGGGGAATAGGTAATAAAGGGATTATCTATCTTTTTTTGTCACTCTGTAGCTTTAATGTGGGCACTTTATAGTTTAAATATATATATATATATATATATATATATATTATATATTTATTAATATATATATAGCACTGGGACAGAATCTCTATTTTATTCCCCTTGATTTGTTTGCGCACATCTGTTTTTTTGGCTCACTTATTTTATTTTTACAAGTCGGCCTTTAGGTTTACGTGCACTAGGATAGTGCATGTTAGGTCTATGCATTATACAGGAGAGACCAATAAAGACACACTCCTAATAGGGGACGCTAATGACAGAGGGCAGTCAACCAGGGCTGATATGTATAAATGGCTGAGACCAGAGCAGGTATAAGCAAATAGTATAGAATAGTGCCAATATATGCAAATGATACAAGGTGGCTATGCAAATATACTAATGACAATTGATGCAAATATGCAGGTATAATATTTGATACAAGTATATCCAATTCATAAGGCAAAATATTATTCACGATATGCATAAAAGTAGAAAAATTGGTAATAAAAAGATTAGGGTATAAGGAATAAAACCCAATGGATTAATGTCCCAATGTGGATGATGGTCGAACAGTTTATCGTCAGGAAGGTCTGTTTTTCCGGTAAAAGGCCACTAATGTTGGCAGCACTCTCCTCACACCTTAGTGTCAGGTGATCTAAAGCAGGATGTAGAAAAACAAAAAAAGAGGCGCCTGTGTGTATCAATAGCAAACAAAATGTGAACACTAAAAAACCCTGATACAGGATACTCACATTTCCACTGAGCACTCAGATAGTGCTATTAGGAGCAGGCTGGGTATTTATACAGCAACCCAGCTAACTGGTCTCCAGGATGCAGGAACACAGGATTCTCCATGCTTAATACTCCCAGTGAAAGTGATTGGTATTAATAGGCAGTGCAAGGTTCAGATTTTAAAGGATAAAAATGATTTATTAAAACATCAAAATAGTAAAAACAGGAACCAAGAGACCAAGAGTTAGGGTATGCTAGCTAGGCCTCCTCACAATGTGCAACGCGTTTCTCATCGCTTCAGAACGCTGTTTCATCAGGCATATAGTGGTAGCTGTAATTAGCCTTTAAATATAAAAACCTTACCAATCAAGAAGAACACACTTGGGTGCCTTCCTCACAGGGGAGGGGACCCAGAGACTTTAACTCTTTATTTAGAGTGCATATTGATAATTGATAAAATACTAACTAAAGAACTTTGTTATGTGCAAATGAATGATATGGAAAATTATGTATCCCTATAAGTTTAAAAATCCAGATGATTCATTATTTTACCCATGCCATGTCTACACATGTTGGGATAGGGCACGTTGGCTTACTCTGTATTGTTAATTCTGTTTGCACTTTGGATTACGCATGTCGGGTGTGTGCACGTATGTCTCTGTCTCGCTAACTTCACGTTTGGCTCGCTAATTCCCTCCTTAACCGTCAGGTTTTTGCGCAGGTTATTCAGTTCCAGTGAGATCTATTTGGCCTTCGGATGTGATGTTTATTTGTCTCCTCCTTTATTTTGCACTTCAGCCTCACACCTTATACTTGTAAGTCCTTTTAAACTACTTTAGGAGGGGATAAGTTATTTCCATGCCTCAAGAGCTTTTTAAAAGGGGATATAATTATTTTTGCTTTTCTTTGCTCAATGCTATAATGGATTCTGATTCTGTCCCTAAATCTTCCTTAGAAGCCGAGTCCCCTGAACACCTTTCTTCTGTTATTAAGTGTGTTTATTGTAAAAAAGCTGATGTTGTCCCTTCAGCTTATTTATGTGACTCGTGTTTATCTTTGTTCATACATTCAGACCAACCAAATGCTGCTTCTATGGGTATTTTTGCTCCCTCTGTCTGTTCTTTTCAGGAGAATGCTTCTGTTGTATCACCAGGAGTAAAATACTTAAAAAAAGGAGTAAAAATCTGCTATCTCTGGGGTGGTGGCTGCTCTCCTGCCTTCAAGTAAGCGTAAAAGGTCAGTTTAGATTTTACCTTCTACAAGTTATTTGTCCCCTGTAGTCAGGGATACTGTTGTTTCTTCAGAAGGTGAAGTTTACCCAGATGATGAGGAGTCCTCCTCTGATGTTGAAATTCATACCTCTTCTTTTTTATTTAAATTCTCTTTTGAAAGAGTTCTTACTTCCTTTGGGGGTTAAAGGTTTCTGAGGATAAGCCTTGTAATTGTTTAAATTAAGTTTTTAAGGCTGTTGCTAAGTTCCCTGAGGTTTTTCCTTTCCCTGAAGCTGTTTCTGATATTGTTTCCAGGGAATGGTCCTTAACCAGTTAATTCCTTTAATCCTTCTGCAAGGTTTAAAAAGTTATATCCTTTACCTGTTGCTAATGTTGAATTGTGGGACTAAAGCTTCCAATCATTTCTGTTCCTTTCATCAGAATAAGGAACAGAAAGTTTTCTCCTATGCTCAAAAGCAAGGCACCTCTAGTTCAGTCTGGAGGCTTAGTGCTAACTGGAACAAGTCAAAGCAGGCTAAGAATACTGCATGAGGGTACAGCCTCTTATCCAGAGGCTCTAGTAGAGTGCAGATTATGCCTTTTTCAGGAGGCTTGGTTCCAGTCTGTTCCAGATCCCTGGGCTATGAATATAATTTCCCAGGGTTATCGAATAAGATTCAGAACAAGGCCTCCAAGAGAAAGGTTTATTCTGTCTAATGTTCCAAGGAATTCCTTAAAGAATCAGGTCTTTTTCAGTCAATTTCAGATTTGGAAACTGTGGGAGTGATTGTGCCAGTTCCTTTGATGGAACAGGGGATGGGATTTTTTTCAGATCTCTTCATTGTTCCATAGAAGAAAGGTACTTCCTGGATCTGAAAGCTCTGAACAAGTTTGTAAGGATTCCCTATTTAAAAATGGAAACTATTCTGTTAGCTATAACCTAGGTTACAATATTATTTAATTATACCTCAGTAGTAACCTCTAAACATATTATATATTTACGTAACTATATTTTTATTAAAAATGTAATATGTATTGCTTAGTTCTGATCAGTTAAGCTTTATATACATACCGAATATATTTATGTAGAAAATAGATTACGAATCAATTATATATGTCTATGCTGTTACAATTTTCTATGCAAAGCAAACCATAAAATATATTTCTATAAGTTAACCTTAGCTCCAAATAAATTAAACATCAGATGGAAAGATTTATATCACTAAAGGATTCTTAGGAACTTTAGATAAGAATGCACATTTGAACAAATTCATATGTAACAATAGAACAAATCTTGTAACAAACCTTTATTGTTTTGTATTGCTGAAACTTTTTTCCAATAAAAAGAATATATATATATATAAAAAAACTTACAAGCCAATTTATAATTAGCCAGCAACACTTGCTCCAATACCACAATATGGACTACTAACTTGACAATACTTAGTTAACAATATAACCAAATCCTAATAAACCTATGGAATTTCCAGTGAAATATAATTAAGCTATTTTCAACCCCATATAATCTAATATACTTCACTTAAACCCAGAGATTGTTACACAATACTACCAATTCAACATATGCCAATTAATTTAGCATGAAACACTTCTTATTTAGCCACAATAAAACAAGTTCTAAATTATATCACACTAACTACAATTAACTTATGACATAAAGATATATAATTCCTTTCTTAATCATAATATTTAATACCAGTACACTTACTACTCTAGTCTAATCAATATTAAATATAAGAATAAGATACCCTTTAACTCACAAGCTGCAGCAATACTTTGTTATAAAGAATTTATTTGCTAAAATCTATTAAAAATATAAAATAACCATTAATACATTACAACACAACCAATATTTGAGAGTTTCAGCTTTTCCAGATAAATTATTTTCACAGTCATATAAGAGGGGACGCACACATCTGGAAGTAAATGTTAGGCCTAATTTTGTCTTACAAAACTCTGTGTATTTCCAAGGCAGCAGTTTAAGTCAGTAAGTCAAGTTAAACAGCCAAAAATCCAAGCCCATTTTACTTCCTGTGCCAGAGTTTTTATCTCTGTGATAAAACCCACCTCTTTTCTAATCATTGGTGAAATTTGGGTATGTCCTTATTTGGAGCTTGTCCCTCATTGGCCCTTTGGTAATGCATGTCTCTTAACAGTCAACCCTTTTGGCTGTAATACCATTTTTAGTCCTTCGGGGGCAGCAGACATAGAAAAACAGTTTCATTATCAAATACTGCTACAGTTTAATATATATATTTTAAAGTGAAAAGAAAGCACAGATGAAGTCCGCCAAAGTGCAGGTAAAACATCCACTTTTATTATATTATTATTATATTACTTTTTATTATTTTTATTTATTATATATTTTTTAAAGTATTAAAAGTAGTTAGGATAATACAACATCCACCATCATCAAACATAAGTAATAGGAAACAGTGTGGCCTGGAAGGGCTTACGCGTTTCGGCTAACAAGCCGTAGTCATAGCCTAACACCCAGGTACAGCTGAAGCCTTTTAAAGGGAACAGATCAAACATGATTGGCTAAAATATTTAAAGGAATACTAACAAGAATCCTGTATCTAAACAAATGGCTTAACAGATTATAACAGTAAATCACTCTATATGTACACATTATATTGATGGTAATTTTATACACAGTACGTCAAGACATTACTAAAAAATATATATGTTTATACACGTGCACTATATAAAATAAATTACAGAAAAGGAATGTGAGCTGGCAAAAAATAAAATAAATAGGTTTATAAATATATGTGCTGAACCATATGACATGACGTGATGAATAAACACACGTAATGGTAAGTCAAACGCCAGACGAAAAGATACAATTCCACAACATTAAATGTTGCAAAATGATTAGTAACTATTGAAAAATGCTATTTCGCCGAGTATTAAGTCACTATATTGATACTATATTGATGTGATATATACATATAAAAATAAACCTAATACATAAACCTAAGTAGCCACTCTCTATCACCCCCTATCTTGGGTTTGTGAACCTGTTCAATAATGTTCCACCTGAAAGAAGAGAGATGTTTGCCATGACAGCGTACAAAATGCTGAACAATAGGGGCAGAAGAAGTACCAACATTAATTGATGGAAAATGTTTACAAATCCGTGAACAGACATCATGTTTCGTTAATCCTACATATTGCAAATTGCACTGTACACATGTAATAAGATAAACTACATAGCAGCATGTGCAATTTAAACATCCAAAAATTTCAAAGAATTCCCTTGTAACCATAGACTGGAAATTGTTTGTGATGAGCACTTTATCACAGGGTTTACATTTTTTGAGTCCACAACAAAACATCCCATTGTGGGCTAGCCATGAGTTCTGCCTATTTGAAATCTGAGGCAATTTGGAAGGAGAAACCATATTACCTATCGATTAACCACGTCGGTAGGAACATCTGATGCCTTGTTTAACAACATCTACAAGCCTATCATCAGCAGATAATGTTTTGAAGTGCTTACGTACTATTTTACAGATCTCATTATATTGTGTATTGTAACTGGTAACAAACGTTACCCCTTTATGAGTTTTATCACTTCTAATGGAATCCTTCAAAAAATGTTCTCTTCCTACACATTCAACCTCCTTTTTGGCTTTGGCAATATCAGCTTTATTTTAGCCTCTTTCTTTTAATCAGTTAGCAAACTAGCTTCATGTTAGAACAATTTCGCCTAATTCTTATAAATTGACCTTTAGCTATGGCATAAGGGACATGCCTAGGGTGACAGCTCTTTGCATGGACTAACATATTACCTGCAATCAGTTTGCAATAAACCTTAAAGCCTACAGTACCATCTTCCTGTCCAACCAATGTCACATCTAAATAATTAATACTTTTATGGTTGAACTCAAAAGTGAACTTTAATGCAACCATATTGTGGTTCAACCAAGTCAAAAATTCTCTGGCCAATATCTCTCCGCCATGCCATATCAAAAGCAGATTGTCAATAAATCTTTTGTACTGGGAAATGTATTGCCTATAGGGATTGCTATCTGCATAAACGTGGGTGAGCTCCCACCAACCCATATATAGGTTGGCGTATGAGGGGGCGAATTTCACCCCCATAGCTGTCCCACGCCTCTGCAGATAGCATATACCCTTGAACTCAAAATAATTATAAGTCAACAGAAAGTAGACCACTTGAAGAATAAATGTTTGAAAAGGGATATCAAAATCAGATTAACGGGACAAAAAATATTCAACAGCTATTATACCCTTGTCATGTGGTATAGAGGAGTAAAGTGCTGTAACGTCTATGGTTAACCACCCTGATGTATCATCCCATATTGTTGAATCCATACTCTGCATAAGATGCTTTGTGTCTCTCAGGAAACTCAAGAGAGAATTGGCCAAAGGTTGTAATATCGTGTCCATCCACTGGGATAGAGGATGAATTCCATTGACTATGGGTCTACCTTGTACATTTACCATGGACTTATGGATTTTAGGTAGATGATAAAACAATGGGACTTTCGGATGCTCAACATACAAAAAATCAGAGGTATCCTTATCCAAAAAAACCATTGTGAATCACATCATCTAATAAATCAGCCAATACTCTCTTGAAATTTTCCGTGGGATCCCTAGACAAAACTGTATAATTTTCTGTATCAGTAAGCTGTCGCAAGGCCTCTGAAATATAATCACTTCTGTCCAACAGAACAACGGAACCACCCTTGTCGGCAGCACAAACTCCCAAATCAAAATTATTCTGAAGATCAAAAAGTGCTTCACGTTCTGCTACAGACAAATTAGAAGTGGTTCTGTGTTCTGCTCCTTAAGAGCCACTAAATCAGTTTCCACTCTACAAAAAAAATGGTTTCAATAGGGGACCACTGCTGTTTATTGGATATTGTATTTTATATTTTAAAGTGTTCATTAAATATACTTATGTTTCCTAGTATTAATAGACTTATCTGGTCAACATAAATGGTACTATTTAATACTACTGAAGATGTGTATATCAATACCAAACATGAGTATATTCCACTTATAATATACCTATAAATATATATATACTTCCTATCGGATTATAGCATATATATAATCTGTAAGTAGCATTCTGATGTGATTATTTATATATGCTATATTTACATTTGATTATTATTCAATTTTAATATAAATACAGTATATCCCATATTTATTATATCTCTTCATAATGTTATTTTGAATGCATTAAAACACAAATGTGATATAATTTATGGGACAACTCATTGAAAATGTATTCCTGAAAAACAAAGGGTATGTTATTTATTTTAAATATACAGTCATACGTTCATTAATATATTATATAAACCTAGGACATACTCCTTAATAATTATTGAGTGCCTGGACTAATTATAGGATTGCTTATTTAGCACACATTAATTTCTTATTTGGAACCGAATTCCTGAGACAAAGAAAAATACATGTATTTTTATTCTGAAACAGTTTGCTAAACATTTTAAATTCACCAATATAGCTACCCACTCAATTCAGCAGATATGTATCTAATATGTTACTGTTAGGCATTTCTCTCAGATCCATAAATATACATTTATTCAATACTGAGGTACACCATAACTGAAAATTAGACATAAGTTATTTTATATGAAATTTGGCCTCCTATATGCTATCACATGCCTGTAAGTCTTTCTAGACAAACATATGTGTATTCAAACCTTGTTCCAATGAGAATTCTTTGTTTACCATTTGCCTGTGTTAAATTAATTACCCTCTTGAGATTCTGCTGGCTTCAAAGGTTACTTCAGACTGAATGTCTCTTCCTGACTACAGGAGGTCTGTAAGTTGAACTAAACCTTTTAGACAGGAAGCCCATACATGGTCACACAAACCTGAGAGTTCCATGTGCTAAAATTACTTTAAAGCGGCCCATCAGTTTTATCTATACAAATGTCTGCTCCTTTGTTCTCAGGTGTGTAACCAGAAAATGGATTTGCATTTAGCAATGCTCAGGGCATTTCATAAATACTGAAATGCAACACATATTATTTGTTGAGATATATATATATATATATATATATATATATATATATATATATATATATATATATATATATATTTAATAGTACTCACCAATACCTTGACAATTCAGACAATTCTGCCTTTTGATCAGCAAGGTCAGTTTATGTCCACAATTGATTTAAAGGATGCTTATCTTCATGTTCCCATTCTCAGGGAACATTACCAGTTTCTGAGGTTACCCTTTTTATACAGGTATTTTCGGTTTGCTGCTCTACCATTTGGTCTGGCTACAGCTCCAAGAACTTTCACAAAGGTTCTGGGTGCCTTATTGTTGTTAATCAGATATCAGGGTATTGCACTGATTCCCTACCAGAACGATATCTTGGTTCAAGCTCCATCTTTTCTTTTAGCAAAATCTCACACCAACAGACTGTTGTTGTTTCTTTAACAACATAGTTGGAGGATCAATTTGTCTAAAGAGTTCTTTG
Organism: Bombina bombina; assembly: GCF_027579735.1. NCBI lineage: Eukaryota > Metazoa > Chordata > Amphibia > Anura > Bombinatoridae > Bombina > Bombina bombina. Next base: position 782,497,003 of record NC_069500.1, on the reverse strand, counting down.
GTTCCCCAGACAAGGGTATCCTGTTTTGGGTTTCAAATAGATTCAGTCACCATGAATCTTACTCTAACACAGCAGAGAAGGTTAAAATTGGTGTCAGCTTGTCAACCTTCAACCTTTCCCTCTGCTGCTGTTTGTATGGAAGTTTTGGAGCTCATGATTGCCGCGTCAGATGCAATTCCTTTTGCTCATTTTCACATCAGATCTCTTCAGCTTTGTATGCTTTGTCAGTGGTGCAGGGATCATACTGTGCTATCTCAAAAGATTTTTCTGACTTGATGGCTAGATCATCAGTTCATTATTCAGGGGGATTCTTTTGCTTGTCCTACCTGGACTGTGATCACTACAGAGGCAAGTCTTTCAGATTGGGGAGCCAATAAATGTTCTGGAACTCTGTGCTATTTTAAGGGTCCTTAAGGCTTATGCTCTTTTGAAAAGGGAGTCTCATTTCTGTTTATAAACAGACAATGTCACAGCAGCTAGCCATGATTGAAGTGATGCAAATTCTCATTGGGTGGAAATCAATTGTTGGCGAATTTCTGCAATTCATATTCCATGAGTGAACAACTGAGAAGCAAACTTTCTCAATTGTCAGTCTCTACATCCAGGGAAGTTTTATCTTTACCAGGTTGTTTTCAATCAGAATGTGGGTCTTTGGGGTCTCCCAGAGATAGGTCTGATGGCTTATCGTTTAAATAACTTTGTGAGGTCAAGGGATCCTCAGGCAAAGTTTGTGGATGCTTTAGTAACTCCTTGGTCATTTCAGCTTGCTTATCTGTTACCCCCTCTGGTTCTTCTTCCCAGGGTGATCTCTAAGTTAAGCCAAGAGAAATCATCAGTAATCATGATTGCCCCAGTTGGCCTCACAGGATTTGGTATGCAGATTTGGCTCAGATGTCCAGTTGCCCTCCTTGGCCTCTTCCTTTAATGTCAGACCTTCTGTCTTAAATTCTGTTTTTCCATCCAGATCTCAAGTCTCTGAACTTGATGGCATGGAAATTGAAAGTTTTTTTGATTCTGTGATTGAACCCTTAATTTAGGCTATTAAGCATGATGTATCATAAGCTTTGAAAGGCCTTTATTTATTGGTGTATAGATAATGTTTTTTCCTAACATTCTTTTATAATTTATACAGTTCTTGCGGGATGGTTTGGATAAGGGATTATCTGCTAGTTCTCTGAAGGGGCAGATTTCTGCTCTTTCGGTTTTATTTCATAGGAAGATTGCTTATCTTCCTGATATTCATGATTTTATTGTAGCTTTGGCCCATATTAAATCTGTAGTTAAGCCAATTTCTCCTCTATGGAGTCTTAACTTGGTGTTAAAAGTTTTGCAGGCTCCTTCTTTTGAGCCTATGCATAACGTGGATGTTAAGCTGCTTTCTTGGAAAGTTTAATTCCTTTTAACTATCTCTTCTGCTAGAAGAGTTTCAGAATTGTCTGCTCTTTGATCCTCCTTATCTTATTTTTCTTCTGGATAAAGCAGTTTTAAAGGACTAAATTTGACTTTTTACCTAAAGCGGTTTCTTAGACAATGTCAGCAGAGAGCAGAGAGACTGTTGTTCCTTCTTTGTGTCTTCAGAGAGATCTTTACATAATTAGGATCTTGTTAGAGCAAATATTATATTGATGCTACTACGAATTTCAGACAGACTTCTAGTTTGTTCCTTTTTCTGCTGTTTGGTTGAAACTTTTGATTCACAAGGCAGGTTAGCCTCCACGTTACTGCTCACTCTACAAGGTCAGTGGCCACTTCTTTGGCTTTCAATAATGAGGCTTCAGTTGATCAAATTTGTAAGGCAACTACTTGGTCTTCTTTGCATACTTTTACTAAATTCTATCATGTTTTTGCATGTGTTTTTTGAAGCAGCCTTTGGTAGGAAAGTCCTTTAGGCAGTTGTCTCCGCTTGGTTTATTTTTGCCTCATTAAAAAAAAAAAATAGATTTATGCTCTATTTTGAGTTTCTGTCAGGTAGTAGAAATATTTTCTCAGTGAAAAAAGATGATTTTTTAAACCCCTCCCTTTTTGTTATTACTCATGGACTCCACTGCTTGGGTATTAGTGCAGGAGTAATAGATCATGGACTCTCACCACCGGTATAAAAAACCCCATAATTTATGCTTACCTGATAAATTCATTTCTTTCATGATGGTGAGAGCCCATGAGACGCCACCCTGTGTTTTGTTGGGGTTGTTTTTTTTTCTTAACGGAACATGATGCTCAAATGTTGAAGCACTTGAAACTGATGCAGCAAATCTGTAAAAAGCTGACTAGAAAATATCACTTGAACATCTCTACTGTATGTAAAAAAGGAAGATATTTTACCTCAATTTTTTTTTGACAGACATGCATTTTAGCCAATCAGTGCTGACTCATAAATAACTCAACGGGAGTGAGGACAATGTTATCTATTTAGCACACATGAACTTGCACTATCTCACTGTGAAAAACTGTCAAAATGCACTGAAATAAGAGGCGGCCTTCAAGGGTTTATACATTAGAATATGATCCTATCTAGGTTTAGCTTTCAACAAAGAATACCAATAGAAAAAGCAGATTTGATGATAAAAGTAAATTGCAAAGTTGTTCAAAAATTCCATACCCTATCTGAATCATGAAAGTTTAATTTTGGCTTGACTGCCCCTTTAAGACAGCTCCAGAGCAGGAATGCACTACTGTGAGCTTGCTAAGCACATTTGTTAAGGCAATGACAAGAGGCAAATGTGTGTTGCTCCCATTAGTGCATTGCTGGGGAGGATATGTACATATTCAAGAAAGAGTGTATAATTTAACAACACCTTAGAAGTACCAATGGGATCCGCAGAGCACTGTTGGTCCTGAGAGGAAGCTGCCTTAGTTCCAATCAGCAGCGCTAGTTGCACGACTCAGCAGTGAAACTAGCTCTGCTTATTGAATCAACACTGATTAACACTCTGGACCAGCAGTGCTCTGCAGGTCCCGAGCTATACTTTACTGTGTGTTTATACCTTTGCAGATGTCAAACACACACTAGTGAAGGGTTGAATTCATTAAAACATGTAATTTTTCGACTTTTATTGTCTAAAGCTGCTTTGCTATAGAAATTCATCAAGCTCCCAATGCGCAGATCTTGTGCTGATGTTTCTTCCAGAGGCAGTTTGGAACTTTGTACTGAATGATGTAATGGATGATAGGGGATTTATACACGCTATGCACTTCAGCCCTCAGTGGCCGTGATCTGTGAGATTGCGTGGCCTACCGCTTTGTGGCTGGGCTGCTGTTGTTCATAGATGCTTCCACTTCACAATAATAGCACTTACAGTTGACTGTGGCAGATCTAGTAAAGCAGAAACTTCATGAACTGACTTGTGGCAAAGGTGGCATCCTATTACAGTGGCATGCTTAAAATCCCCCATTGTACTGCTAATGTTTGTTAATGGAGATTTCATGGCTATGTGCTGGATTTTATGCACCTAATAACAATAGGTGTGGCATAAACACCCAAACTCAATAATTAGTGTACATATATGTTTGGCCATATACTATACATGTGGGCCAATGAGAAGCAGTATACATATCTATCCTCTAATCATCAGCTGTATGCTAATTTTGAATGACATAAGAAGAGTACATTTGGTTCTAGACTTTTAAACCATTTTTCAAAGTTTCTTTAACCTCTTTGTATTGAAACATTAGTGAAGAAATGTAATCTCTTTAAAAATAGGGGGCTAGATTACAAGTCAAGTGATTTGAGTTGGTATTACAAGTTATTAAAGGGACAGTCTACACCAGAATTTTTATTGTTTAAAAAGATAGATAATCCCTTTATTACCTATTCCCCAGTTTTGCATAACCAACACAGTTATATTAATATACTTTTTACCTCTGTGATTACCTTGTATCTAAGCCTCTGCAGACTGCTCTCTTATCTCAGTGCTTTTGACAGACATGGAGTTTAGCCAATCCGTGCAGACTCCTAAATAACTCCACAGGAGTGAGCACAATGTTATCTAATATGACACACATGAACTAGTACTGTCTAACTGTGAGCAACTTTCAAAATGCTCTGAGCTAAGAGGCAGTTTTCAATGGTTTAGAAATCAGTTTGAGCCTACCTAGATTTAGCTTTTCAAAAATACCACCAAGGGAACAAAGCAAATGTAATGATAAATGCCAATTGGAAAGTGGTTAAAATATCATGCCCTATCTGAATCATGAAAATTTAATTTTGACTAGACTGTCCCTTTAAGGTAACTAAATACTGGTCTTCTGCACAAACCTAATTTAGCTTGCCTCTTTATTAGTATAAGTTGATATATATCAACCAATAGGATTAAAGGGATATTCCAGCAAAAATTGCAAACCACATGGGTGCATTTTGGTATTGAACAGAAGCAATTTTGTAATATACATACATTAGCAAAAATGCTTCTAATAAAAGCTATAGCTGTTACAAACGTGTATTTAAGTATGCACCGTGCACCAACATTTTAAACACAGCACCTGCTCAGAGAGCCTAAGGTGCTTGTACCATCTGTTAATGACTCAATTTGTTAATTGCTGACATGATACAAGCCCCACTGATGATCTGAGCAGCTGCACTATTTACAATGTGGCTACAGTAATAATATCTAGCTATGCTTCACATGCACGTGCAGAGAAAAATGTTAGCACTAAAACAGTGATAACTTTTACTAGAAGCATTTTTGCCAATACATGTATATTGCAAATATAAAAGAACAGTTTAGTGCCACTGGGGACACAAAAGTCACCAGGGCACTATTAAGAGGCGCCTAGACTAAAATAGCAAAATATGGATTCAGATAAAAAGTATTATTTTACTTGGGAAAAATAATCCCATCAAGATAGTGGTAAAATGTTAATAGGGGATGAATATATCAACAATATATAGTGAATAAAGGAAGTCCTGACTCCTAATAGTTAAAAATAATAAATATAAAAACAACTAATAAATACCCAAATAAAACAATGAAGATATATAAAAAATAATAATAAAAAACAATACGATATCAGATTATATGTATATATAAAAAGTGGATTTTAGTCCAATCAATGAGGTAACTTATCAAGTCCAGCAGAGTCCAAAGATAAGGGCCCAGATGGTACGTGTGGTGGGCAAAAATCCAGATAGAAAATAGAAGATAGGCCGCTCCTCCAGAGTGTTATGCCAGGAACACAGATGGAAAATCTAGAAGGAATTAGATAGAGGGCCTGATGAAACAGTGTGTACCACTGAGAAACGCGTTGCTGTTGTTTTTATTGTTATTAAACTTTTTATTACACATTTTAAATTCTCCGGTTGCTGCCTTATTCACTTCTCTCTCCCTGGGCTGGGCCTGGTGAACTTCCTCTGGCCTCCATTCCCAGGATTTCGCTGGAACTCTGGTCCCTAGGATCTGGCTGGAATTCTGCTGTATAGTTCCACTTTCACTCATCCTTGGATATCCCTGGACTCTCCCTGGTGAGACGAGGACCTCCATCTGTGTGTTCCATCTTTTGTGGTCGACCGGACAACGTGTAGTTCCGGACTGCTTTATCTGCACTTTATTGTGCGCTTCCATTTGTGAGTAGGATTCTTGTGATCATACTGTGTTGTTGTCATTATCTTATTGATCTGCACCATGTGGCGCCCTCTATCTAATTCCTTCTATATTGCAAATATGTTTCTATTCAAAGATGCAATTAATCTATGTGCATTTAAATTTTGACTGGAATGTCCCTTTAATGGCATTTCCTATTGAGTGGTTTAAATTAGTCAGCCAATAGGAATAAAAGGAGGGCCAAACACCACTATATAAAGAAAAGAAATTATCAGAGAAATGTCAGATGGTGGTTTGGGACAGACAAAAGATTACCCAGCTATGGACCAGAAGAAGAACCAGTTTCAGATGACTGTATGAATATTTTGATGGTGATGGTGAGTCAATTTGGGTGATAGTTTCTAGGGGGGCTTTTTATTCTTTGTAGAGGTTTTTTTGGTATTTTATTTATATTTTGGTATTGTAGTAGGAAGGGGGCTTAGCAGTTAGGATGAATTTAGAAATGTATGAGGTTAAAGGGACAGTTCACCTAAAAATGTAAATTGTTCCCAATTATCCATTTTACCTACTGGAGTGTATTACATTGTTTACAAGTAGCTCCTTTACCCCTATATTGGCTATTGAAATAGCTGATTTAGCCTGTGGTATCCCCACTTATACTGAAAGTTTTGATACTTGAGTATATTCTATTGAATAGCCTAAGTAAACACAGCCAGCAGAAGATATTACAGGATAGTTAAGTAATAACATGATAATTTTTCAATTGTTCTCTCTATGTATTGAGCTTTAGTTTTCCAGACAAATATAAGATAAGGAAGCTAGTGTGTGTATGCAAAGTGATAACATAATGAGATATGGTATTACCTGAAGCTCAACCCATTGTTATAGGCTGTGGTTTAAAAGCACAAAACCAGCTACTTTATATACACAAATAAACCTGAAAATGCAATTTCTTATACATTTTATACTTTGCAGCTGGTATAACAAGTCATTGAAAATACATTAATATAAAAACAATTTTATAGTGTACTGTCCCTTTAATGGCTGTTGGGGGTCTGTTTTTGTGGTTTTAATAGTGGTTGGTGGTCTAGGGATTTGGGGCTAAGGGATAGAGTACTATAAGAGTTTCTCCCTTTTAATTTGTTTACAGTTCTCCATTTTGCCTGTTGTCATTTAGAATAGCCATTTTTTGCCTGTGGTTTCCCAAATTTTATTTAAAATTTCAACACTTAAAAGGACAGGAAACCCTAAAATTTTCTTTCATTATTTGGATAGTTGCTGTCAATGAAATCAGTTGAGATTAATTATTTTCAGGATGGGCGTGAAATATTTGAAATGTTTAACCAATAGAAATTCAGGTTACCTGTTTTAAGTTAGAATCAGGTGTAGCACCTTAGGCTATGATTACGCCACACAGCCGAAACACGTAAGCCACTGGTGCTACGTCCTCCTGTTTTGTACTGTTTCTCCTTTGGATCTATTTTAATTTTGTTGGAATAAAGTTGTTGATTTTACCCGGCAAGGTCCGGGATCTCTCTTCTTAGAACTTTGGATTACCAGTATTGGTACCGCTTGATGCTGCAGAGAATTCCCTGTGAGCCTGTACCCGTGGAACTGTCGGATGGTGACATCACTACTAACATCTATGCTGGAGCCATGGGAGCGGGAGACGCTGAAGTAAGTTGCGTCGGTCTGGGGCAACAGAGTCCTAGCTTACCGCTTGAGGCCAAAAGCTGTGAATGATGACCAGAGAGATGGTGTGGCGTACCTAAGGTCTGCATAGTGATATACATGTCACCGGAGCAGTTTGATACATCCGACTGCACTTTTTGGGTTTAAATGGCTCACAGGAGGTTCAATTGTGCAATATCGCATGTGAATGATATTGGGTTCTGTGACTTTTTGGGCTTCCATTTCCTTGTACTTTTAATTATTTGGCTAAAACATACAATTTTAAACAACTTTCCAATTTACTTCCATTATACAATTTGCTTTGTTCTCTTGTTATCCTTTGCTGAAGGAAAAGCATTGCACTTCTGGCAGCAAGATGAACACATCTAGTCAGCCAATCACGAGACAAATGTGTGCAGGCACCAATCAGCAGCAGCTCCCACTAGTGTAGGATATGTGCGTATTCTTTTTCAACAAGGGATAAAAGAGAACAAAGTACATTTGAAAATAGAAGTGAATTTAAAAGTGTCTTAAAATTACATGTGGAATCATGGCAGATTGGAGGTTAATAGTAGTTAGGGGATTGATAGTGTGGTGTGAGAACTTTTTTTGTGTCATTTACATATTGAGATAGTGTAAACTACTATATTTACACAAGCACAATGTACACTACTCCTAAACTAAACGATAGGCACACAAAAGAGTTATGGATAACTTTTGAATGATATTCTCTTGCAAAATCATTTAATTTTTAAGATTCAGAGTCCTCTTAAAATATGTGAACGAGGCACACAGAGGAGCAGGCACTACAAGTTGGTGTTAATATAAAAAATACAATTTTTTGAAAAATGCTTAAAACATGGCCCCCATACAGGGGTAGAGACAAGTACAAAACAAACAAATCAAGTCTTATGCGTTTAGCGCCCCCTAGTGGCGCTTATTCTTAGTGTCTATGAATAAGCACTCCTAGGGTGCGCGAAACGCGTAAGTCTTGATTTGTTTGTCTTGTACTTGTCTCTACCCCAGTCTAGGGGCCATGTTTTAAGCATTTTTCAATAAATATTATTTTTTATATTAACACCAACTTGTAGTGCCTGCTCCTCTGTGTGCCTCATTCTGTATTTTGCGTCTGGATCTGCCACTGCTACGGCACTCCGGGCCCTCTAGGAAGCAGACCATTCCAATTTCTCTGTTGCATGGACCAGTAGTTCGACCATGTTCCAGACACCCTTCCAGTTTGCATCGCACTTAAAATATGTGGAACCTGACTTTATATTAAAACTAAAATGTTCCCAAAAAACGCAACACTGTATCAAAATACATCTAAAGCAGGTGTACGCATAAGTTAAAGTGAAAGTAAATCCTAGCGTTTTTGAAACGCTAGGATTGATCATTAAAACAAATAAAGGTGACTTTAATTCATGAAGTATAACATACTTCATGCTCAAAGCTCCTTTACTTATTTCAAGCGTTCGCTGTTCTGAGCTGCTCAGGCAGCCCACGGCAGAACGCTGTTGGTGACGTTTTCACCTCTTAGCCATAGCCATGCAGTAAATCTGGCTTGGCGCCCTTAGGATCCAGATTTCCTGCACACTATTTGCTAAGAGGTGGAAACGTCACCTCTTAGCAAAACATCTGCCGTGGGCTGCCTGAGCAGCTCAGAACGGAGAACGCTTGAAACAAATAAAGGAGCTTTCTGCATGAAGTATTTTATACTTCGTGAATGAAAGTCCCCTTTATTTGTTCGAATGGTCAATCCTAGCGTTTCACAAATGCTAGGATTGACTTTCATTTTAATTAATAAATACTGCTCTGGCAAAAACACCTTACAATATTCATGGCGAGCTGTAGGCACAAAAGTTAAAGTAATAGTAAACTTAAATATTTGCTATCCATGGAAAATGTTTATATAAGGAAAATAAAACATTGTAATATAAATGATTTATTTTGTCTGTTTTTTGCTGTAAAATACTTCTGAACTGTGCTTTTATTGTAAAAAAAAAAAAAGTACCGATACTCATTGATTATTGATTGATATATTGTGCTCAGTAACTTTGAGAAAAGCAAAGGGACAAAGTTATTTACAATGCTAGATATATATGATGATTACAAATATTACTTGTTATGAGATGGCTGAGGTGGGGTTACCAGTGAGTACACCCACAAAAAAAGTCCTGCTTCTGAAAGGTGTATCTGCTTCCTTTAGAGAAACTAGAATACTTCTATCATTAAGTGTGCTGAAATTTACCTGAGGCTGCAGCATTCTACAGTGTGTTAAAGGGCCATTATAGTCAAAAACATTGCATGATCTAATCCGTTAGTGCATGTAATTTTTAGACTATCGACTGTTTGTACTAGACTTGTGCGCTTCGTTACGTTTCAGACCGATTTGGATTTTTTCTAATTTTGTTTTTGGATCGGTTTGAATTCGGATACAGTTAAATGTATTTACTTTTTGGATTCATTCGGATTCAAATAAATTTGGATGTATTCGGTTCAGATTTGATTCGTAAATTTGGAAGTTCAGTATATGTTAGGTGGGATGTGCTGTGTATTAGACTAGTATTATGTACTGTATATTAGGTGTAACACATCTGAATCAGCATAAGTACCAACCTCACAGGTACCAGCTACACAATATGCACAGAGCTAGCAGAGGTATATAACCTAATATACAGTACATAATACTAGTGTAATACACAGCACATCCCACCTAATTACCAACCTCACAGGTACCAGCTACATAATGTGCCCTGCACAGAGCTAGCACAATGATATAACCTAATATACTGTACAATACTATTGTAATTGTGATTAGTCCATGGCCATTCTAATGTAACGAAAAAATCCAAACTAATTCGAATTTATTCATTACAAATGCATTCGGATTAGTTTAGTTTCATTATTAGGGTAATTCGGAAATTTGAATTGATCCGAAGCTCCGAATTTGACAAATTCGGCCGAATTTCGATTCGGAACAAACCGAAACGCACATATCTAGTGTGTACTACTGTGTGTTTAACCCCTGCAAACGCTGTAAAAATACTGCTCAGGCCTCTCAGAGCACTGCTGGTTCTAAGTGGAAAATACCATTGATCCAATCAGTCGATAGTTTTAAAATTACATTCTCTAAGATTAGAGTATGCAATTTTTACTTTAATGGCCCTTTAAAGGACCAGTAAATACAGTAGCTTTGCATAATCGACAAATGCATTATAAAAAGACAATACAACAGCACTTAGTCTGAAATTCAAATTAGTAAAAAAATGTTGGGATAAATTTTAAAGTTATGTCTATTTCTAATCCCACTGCATCATAAGACAGCCATCAACCAATCACAAATGCATATACGTATATTCTGTGAATTCCTGCACATGCTCAGTAGGAGCTGGTGACTCAAAAAGTGTAAATATAAAAAGACTATGCACATTTTGTTAATGGAAGTAAATTGGAAAGTTGTTTAAAATTGTATGCTTTGTCTGAATCATGAAAGTTTAATTTTGACATGAGTGGCCCTTTAACCCCTTAATGACCGAGGATGTGCAGGGTACGTCCTCTTAAAAAAGTCACTTAACGACCAAGGACGTACCCTGCACGTCCTCGGTTTGGAAAGCAGCTGGAAGCGATCCTGATCACTTCCAGCTGTTTTCCGGTTATTGCAGGATGCCTCGATATTGAGGCATCCTGCAATAACATTTTTTACCCCTCCGGTGCAGAGAGAGCCACTCTGTGGCCCTCTCTGCACCGGACATCGATGGCCGCATTCGCTGGTGGGTGGGAGCTGAAGTGGGAGGTGGGTGGGCGGCCATCGATGGCTTCTTAGTCAGAGAGGGGGGCGGGATCGGGGGCGGTATCGCCGGGGGCGCGCGCGTGCATGGGGGGTGGCGGGCGGGCGCGTGCACGGGGCGGGAGCGGGTGGGAACCGCTACACTACAGAAAAAAGTTACAAGTAAATTGTAAAAAAAATGAAAATAAACTTATTTTTTTAAAAGCATCTAAGGGATCAGGAAGGGGTGGGGGGTTGGTATTGGGGGGGGGGAAGCTACACTACAGAAAAGGGACATTTTTTTAATAATAACAGCATATTTTTCACTAAAATGGGTACTGGCAGACAGCTGCCAGTACCCAAGATGGCGCACATTAAGTCAGAGGGGGAGGGTTAGAGAGCTGTTTGGTGGGGGATCAGTGAGGTTGGGGGCTAAGGGGGATCCTACACATAAGCATATGTAAATATGCTTAAAAAAATGCACAAAAAAGCCAAAATGTTCCTTTTATTTTAGTACTGGCAGAGTTTCTGCCAGTACTTAAGATGGCGGGGACATTTGTGGGGTAGGGGAGGGAAGAGAGATGTTTGGGAGGGATCAGGGGGTCTGATGTTTCAGGTGGGAGGCTGATCTCTACACTAAAGCTAAAATTAACCCTGCAAGCTCCCTACAAGCTACCTAATTAACCCCTTCACTGCTAGCCATAATACACGTGTGATGCGCAGCGCCATTTAGCAGCATTCTAATTACCAAAAAGCAACGCCAAAGTCATACATGTCTGCTATTTCTGAACAAAGGGGATCCCAGAGAAGCATTTACAACCATTTGTGCCATAATTGCACAAGCTGTTTGTAAATGATTTCAGTGAGAAACCTAAAATTGTGAAAAATTTAACGTTTTTTTTAATTTGATCGCATTTGGCGGTGAAATGGTGGCATGAAATATACCAAAATGGGCCTAGATCAATACTTGGGGTTGTCTACTACACTACACTAAAGCTAAAAATACCCCAAAAAGCTCCTTACATGCTTCCTAATTAACCCCTTCACTGCTGGGCATAATACACGTGTGGTGCGCAGTGGCATTTAGCGGCCTTCTAATTACCAAAAAGCAATGCCAAAGCCATATATGTCTGCTATTTCTGAACAAAGGGGATCCCAGAGAAGAATTTACAACCATTTATGCCATAATTGCACAAGCAGTTTGTAAATAATTTCAGTGAGAAACTGAAAGTTTGTGAAAAAATTTGTGAAAAAGTGAACTATTTTTTGTATTTGATCGCATTTGGCGGTGAAATGGTGGCATGAAATATACCAAAATGGGCCTAGATCAATACTTTGGGATGTCTTCTAAAAAAAAATATATACATGTCAAGGGATATTCAGGGATTCCTGAAAGATATCAGTGTCCCAATGTAACTAGCGCTAATTTTGAAAAAAAATGGTTTGAAAATAGCAAAGTGCTACTTGTATTTATGGCCCTATAAGTTACAAAAAAAGCAAAAAACATGTAAACATTGGGTATTTCTAAACTCAGGACAAAATTTAGAAACTATTTAGCATGGGTGTTTTTTGGTGGTTGTAGATGTGTAACAGATTTTGGGGTTCAAAGTTAGAAAAAGTGTGTTTTTTTCCATTTTTCCTCATATTTTATAAAATTTTTTATAGTAAATGATAAGATATGATGAAAATAATGGTATCTTTAGAAAGTCCATTTAATGGCGAGAAAAACGGTATATAATATGTGTGGGTACAGTAAATGAGTAAGAGGAAAATTTCAGCTAAACACAAACACCGCAGAAATGTAAAAATAGCCTTGGTCCCAAACGGACAGAAAATGGAAAAGTGCTCTGGTCACTAAGGGGTTAAGCTCAAAATACACGCTCATTTGCATGCATACATAACTGGTTACAGCAAAGAAAACCAGGAACGTGATTCCACCAGGTTTTTAAAGGGGTCTTCTCCTAAAATTCTTTCAATTACCATAACCTTGTAATCTGTGCTAACCAAAAAGCATTAAAGCATTTATTATGCAATGTAGTGCTTATTTATAGTATGCATTTAATGTTCCTTTAAATATTTGCCCTGACAAACTTTACATTCAAGCAGCTTCTGTATGATTAGTATATGGATACCCCTCTCACACAGCAAACTAAATAAAATATATATGTTTAACACAAAAGAAAAACAAATTATGTTTCAGATCAAAACATTTGACCTTTCATTGCTTTATAGTTTTATGGAGATTTATATTTCAGATATAAAAAATATTTGTAGACATATTTAAATATGAATGGAACCGGAATCTAGTTGTGAAGTATTTTGACATATTGAGGTTTGGGTGGAATATTTTTGTGATAGATAATTGAAGCAACATTCCAGCAGAGGGAGTGATTGAAGCTTGGATTAGCCATTTTGCAGATGTGTGCGGGGAATGCAGTCAAAATAATAATTACAGCATTAAAATACACAACAATGAAGGTGTTACAGTGACAGGTAGAACGTCTAGCTTTTTCATGAAGATAAAAATGCATGAATCATACAAACAGAGAAGAAAAGCCATTTGCATCTATAATCTCTGTTCAGTGATTGCATTACAAAATCCAGGTGTGTTCCTGGTTACGTCATAACTGGACTAAATGCAAACTTTTCCTGTCATGAGTGAAGATCAAATGCTAGTACAGAACCAAAGCTGTTCGATAGTGGCGAGTTGCTGGCACCGATGAACATGTGCACTCCACGGCATCCCCTGTGGTTCCCAGATTCTCCTCTGGAGCAGAAAAGTGTCAAATGATATCTTCAAAATTACAAACCTCTCTTTTACCACACAATATATGTACACTACATCCAAACTCTTTTTCCAACTTAATCCATTTTTTCACAAGCAAAAAAAAAAAAAAAAAGAAAGATTTAGATAAAACTCAGAACTAAACTAAAAAGGGATATTGGATATGGCGAGGTGTTCGACTGAGAATGACGCGTATGTATGTATGTGTATATATATATATATATATATATATATATATATATACATACATACATACATACATGTGTGTGTATATATGTGTATTTTTGTGTTTATATGTGTATATACAGTATGAATGTGCGCACAAATATACTGTATACACTTTTGAGCCCTTCCCAGTTAAATACCTTGAAACATGTAATATACTTTTAAAATAATTTTTAAACATACACAGAGTAATGCAACTGTTGACATTGTAATATTGAGTAGCAATACAATAACAATGATGAGTAAAAATAAGCTACCAAACAATGTCATTCTTAAACAGATAATGCATAGTAAGGTCAAAAATTGCATATGCAAAACAAAAACACCTCTTTAGACCCAAGTAGCATTGTGTAAAAAGGGAACAATTATGAAAAATAAACAATATCAATTAGACAGTATTAGTATATCCATTCCAGATAAACATTACAGAATGATAATCATTTATATTTTCTAATGAAATTGTGGATGTCACCCTTTGATCTCATACCTTTAGAGTTGGTATATCAAATTGCATCAAATACTTTAGGATAAGTGAATTAAATTAAAAAAGAAGGGTCGCCAGTAAAGATAAAAAATAACTTTTATTCTTCAATGATAAAACATAGACGGACAATACTCCTTAATTGAATAAGACTGACGCGTTTCGGCAGGGTGCCGTACTCATAGTCCTTAAAATCATACTGACATGCTAGACTTTAAAAAAAAAACTCTGGGCTCTGTTTAGTAAAAACATTTTTCAAACCCTTAAAGGCACAGGGGTAGATATTTGGAAAATACATGTTAATTGCCAAACGACAATTGGAACACAAAGTCCCACAAAAGTATATATCAAAGTTACATTAATAAATATCCTATAGATTACAACAGCAGCCAATGCAAAACATTCAAAGATCATTATTGCACATAGTATCAAATACATTTTTAAATATTGCAGGCTCATAGTTTTAATACTTCATGTATTTTATGCACAATTTTAGTGAGCCCCATGATTACTGCTGTATACAACTTTTTCACAAAGAACATAAATATAGATTATGACTGTCTTTTGAACTGTGAGAGTGATGTTTGTATTAGCAGTTGTGTAAATACGGGATGAAAAAAACTTTACCAATGTGGAGTTAAATATTGGGCAGTTACAAAGAGTCTTTGTTGGGAGCTCTCTTTGTTTTTTTTAAGTGAATTAAATAACACATTCAGAGCTGAGCACCTGACTGGTCCCCCACTGGGTAAGTGCTCGTTGGACTCACTGGAGTAACGGCCACAACTCCCAATTATAGAACAAAGAATGAAGATGCAGACAGTCCACAGCACTATAAAATACTAAATGTATTCAAACATATGGATAAACAAACAGATGTAAATGCAATGTTTTAGGCTCACAGGACCTTAATCATGCATGATTAAGGGCCTGTGAGCCTGAAACATCGCATTCACCTCTATTTGTATATCCATATGTTTGAATACATTTAGTATTTTTATAGTGCTGTGGACTGTCTGCATCTTCATTCTATGATTGGGATAAGTTAATTGGCCCTGCTTACCTTAATTTGGAACAACACCATGTGCAGTGGTTATTAAAAAGACAAATTACAGTGTCTACAGGGAGCTTAAATAAGACTACTTTTACCATTTCCCCAATGATGTCCTCCCAAATAGACATATAAGAGGGTATCTCCATCATAGGTGTGTTATAGTGCCTGTGTCTGTACAGCCTCTTCAGCATTTGGAGTCTGAACCAGGAAACTCTTTCGCAAGCCTGTGGGGAATTAAATACCATCTCCTAATAAATGGAATGTTCATCTCAATAATACCCTGCAAAGGGTGAGGATTTGGTTGTATTTTCTAAAATGACTTGCCAATCTCTATCTGGTATCTCCACACCCATCTCCCTAGACCATGTATTTGTATAACTGTGAAGACTTGTATAATCTTGTTATAGATAATGCTCCTCTAATATGAAAAGAAGTATTGTGGGTGATTTCTTATCAATTGTTCACAACTTGTATTATATCCCTGTATGTTTAATCTTTTGAGGGGTTAACAACATAGTGGTAAATTCCAATCTTCCCATTTGTGTTTATTGTTTGTTTTACAACTCCCGATATACGTTTTTTGTCATCGTACTAGTGATTACAATGCAAGCGATGACACCAAATTCGTATTTGAAAAAGATTATATCGGATCCAAATGGATATTGTAAAACTTACCCATACGATGCATGGACAACATTGACTTTGGAAATCACAATTCATCTGACCACAAGTTATTAACTAAATATTGATCACAAAATAGACACATCGAGTTCAACACCCAAAGGTGATTGGTAAATGTTCATCACCCACAGTGTGAATGCTCCGACCAGAAAAACAAGATGGCGCAGCCAGTGCCAACAACAGCCCATTTTGATGATGATAGATTCACTTCAAATAACAAATTATACTGAATTTGCCATAATTATTAAATATAAAAACACAAATACAATATACATACAATATATGGCCTGTAGCAAAATCAATGTAGATGAGCACTAATGTATACCTATCAGTATATGATACTCTATCTAATTGCAACACACGCACACAGACCCCATTATCCCCGATAACCCACTATAAAAGAAAGCATTAACTGTTGCATTTTGATCACGTTGTCAGTGTTTTTGATTGGCTGTGAAGGCAGAAGGGATGTGATGTATGGTAAAAAAGTGCATTTGTGTGGTTGTTTGTTTGGTGTATTGGTGCCAGTTTTGTTGATAGACAGTCATTGTTGGTCATTAATTTTGCCATTGTGGGAAATAGAGATTGAAATCTTGTGCCTGTCATCAAACTCGGCTATGAATGAATAGGGAAAATTGTGATTGCATTGTTCAAAAAAATTAAAAAACACAACAGATGATCAAATTTTTTTCAATATTGATAAAGCAAGTTAGAAAGGTTGTTTAGTTTGCAGACTGCATCCATTGGTTATTTAAGTTCAGCTGAACTACATTCACTAAGGATTTTTCACACATTGTTTTGTTCTCCTTTTTTTCTACTTGCAGTTCAAGGACATCCGTTTCCACAACCAAATCTTCCCATCAGTATTTCCACTGCCTGTCTCAACCTTTCAGCACAGACTTTTTCCCCTTTCCTGCTCCTCTAATAAAAAAAGATAAGTGTGCGGATCTCTAAATTTTAGTACATGTAGCCCTGTGTATTTATTCAGCTAGGTGTTTACATTATGAAAGCACACAAGCCCTTCTGTGATGCCGCCACATATTTGCAAAGGGCATACACTTCAGTTACCTTCATTACCTCAGTGACTCAAAAGTTCTGTGGTCACTCAAGCTGAAAGAGGACAGCAATATTTACACATCAAACCTCAGAGAGAGTCTAAAGACACATTTCTTGTCTGTGTTCAGAACCTAAAAATACACTGTTAATTTATTTCCCTTTCCAGCCCTTCTTAATTGTTTTCAGAAAAGTCTGTATTTTTGTACTTCAGAATCTGGAAATCTCTGGGATATATTTAAAAAATGTCTCATAATGAAGTGGATATAAAATTCTCTACCAACATTTGTCCGAAACTTTCTAATGATAATTGTCTTTCAGCAAGATAAGTTTTGCAGTATGGTGCGGTAAGGGTATACCACTGAAAAATTGGCCATTGCACGTGGAGTGGCAGGTATACCGTATTACAAGTCGCGGTGGTATAGCTATACCGCAAGCATTTTAGCCTGTAATGCAACGATACATTCCACACTAAAAAAATTACATTTCCATAGCGCCGTATTACAGGTTGTGCAGTCCAGCTAAAATGCTTGTGTTATAGCCTATACCGCCGTGATCCATTCCGCTATCTGAGACCAGTAGTTATGGAGTTTGCGAAACAAAAATGTTTCACAAAACTCATAACTAAAATGTTATAAAGTACACTAACACCCATAAACTACCTATTAACCCCTAAACCGCCACCCTCCCGCATTGCAAATACTATAATAAACGTATTAACCCATAATCCTCTGCCCACCCACATTGCCAACACTAAATAAACCTATTAACCCCTAAACCGCCGCCCCCCTCACATCGCAACTACTATAATAAACCTATTAACCCCTAAACCGCCTGCCCCCTACATTGCAACTACAATAATAAACCTATTAACCCCTAAACCACCGGCTCCCCACATCATAACTACTAAACTAAACCTATTAACCCCTAAATTGCTGGGCCCCCAACATCGCAACACACTCAATTAAACTATTAAGCCCTAAACCTAATACCCCCCTAATTTTAAAATAAATTTACAATATAACTATCTTTAAATAAATAAAAACTTACCTGTGAAATAAAAGAAATTTGAACAGCCAATAGAATTTCAGTAGCTCTCATCCTATTGGCAGCCAATAGGAATGCAAGGTACCCCACTTTTAAACGGGTACCTTGCATTCAAGCTTCAATGTATGGCGGTGATCGTATGAAGAGGCTTCTCCATGTTCATCCCGCCGGCGACGATGCTCCGCGCCTCCATAGCTCTGCGCCTCCACAGCTCTGCGCTACTGGGATGAAGCTAGGAGATGCCCCCTTGATGGATGAAGATGTCACCGCCTGGATGAAGACTTCTCGCCGCCTGGATGAAGATGGATGTCTGGACTTCAGGAACTGTGAGTAGATTTTCTGGGGCTAGTGTTAGGTCTTTTTTTATTTTTTGGGGTGTTTTTTTTTAGATAAGGTATGGGCAGTAAAATAGCTGAATGCCCTTTTAAGGGCAATGCCCATACAAATGCCACTTTAGGGGCAATGGGTAGCTTAGATTTTTTTTTAGACCTAGTTTTTTTTATTTTGGGGGGTTGGTTGAGTGGGGGGGTTTACTGTTAGGGGGACTTTGTAATGTTTAGGTAAAAGAGCTGTTTAACTTAGGGCAATGCCCTACAAAAGGCCCTTTTAAGAGCTATTGGTAGTTTATTGTTAGGTTAGGGGTTTTTTTTTATTCTGGGGGGGCTTTTTTTGTTTTTATAGGGGTATTAGATTAGGTGTAATTTTTATTATTTTGGCTAATTTTGTTTATTATTTTTTGTAATCTTAGAGTTTTTAATTTTTCGTAATTTTAGATTTTTTTATTTTTTTTTTGTAATGTAATTTGTTTTTTGTAGTGTTAGGATTTTTTTAATTTATAATTTTTTTTTATTTTTTTGTTGTTAATTTTATTGTTTTAAAATAGTAATGTAAGGTTAAACCTAGTTTTTTTTATTTTTTGTTAATTTTATTGTTTTAAAATAGTAATGTTAGGTTAAACCTAGTTTTTTTTTCCACAGGTAAGTTTTTATTTATTTAAAGATAGTTATATTGTAAATTTAATTCAAAATTAGGGGGGTATTATGTTTTGGGTTAATAGTTTAATTTAGTATTTTGCAATGTGGGGGGCTGGCGGTTTAGGGGTTAATAGGTTTATTATAGTAGTAGCTATGTGGGGGGCCGGCGGTTTAGGGGTTAATAGGTTTATTATAGTAGTAGCAATATGGGGGTCCGGCAGTTTAGGGGTTAATAGCTTTATTTACTGTCAGCAATGTCGGGGGGCAGCAGATTAGGTGTTAATGATTTTATTTAGTGTCGGCGATGTCGGGGACCAGCGGATTATGGTTTTTTAGACTAGGGGTTTATGTTAGGGTGTTTTTAGAGTAACTTTCTTTTCCCCATAGACATCAATGGAGTTGCGTTAAGGCGATCACCATTCCGCGATCGTAGGTGTTATTTTTTTTTCTGACACCTTCTCCCCATGGATGTCTATGGGGGAAAGCATGCACGAGCATGTAAAGTCAGGCCTTGGGTTTTGTGCAGTATGGAGCTTAACTTGTAATGGCAGCGCTATGGAAAGTGCGATAACGCTCATTTTTTTTGCATCATTTACGCACCCGGTGTAGTGTAAAACTTGTATTCTTGGTGTTTTATTTTTGTTTTTTATTTCTTCAATGTATTAATGTGTTTTTTGTTGTTTTTTTGTTTTGTTTGTTTTTTAAAGATAATGATTTATCTACAAAATTAGAGTTCAGTGCCCCAATCTGAAATGCAGTTCCTCATCAAAATCTAAGAAAGTGCCTTAACCCCTAAGTAGTGTTGCCACCTGTCCAGGAATGACCCGGACAGTTCGGGTTTCCATTTGTGTATTTGGGTTTGAAGCGGAGTCAGGCCCAGACATGCAAATGCCTGGGTTTGGTGGGAAACAGCGACAACCAAAAATGGTGACGTGCATTTGTAACATACTGCACACACCTACAGTTATTTCTCTCTTGTGCCTGTGTCTGTGTGTCTTTGAGTGGGAGTGTCTCTGAGCGTGAGTGTTTGTGTCTTTGTATGTATTTGTTAGCATCTTTGTTTGTGAGAGAACGTGTGTGTCTTAGTTTTTGTCAGTGTCTTTCTTTGTGTGTGAGCCTGTGTGTGAAAGAGTGAGTGTATTTGTGTGTGTGTGAGAGTGTATGTGAGAGTGTGTGTGACAGTATGTGTATAAGAGTGTTAGTGTGTGTGAGAGTGTGTGTGTTAGTGTGTGAGAGACAGTATGTGTGAGAGAGTGTGAAATATACAGGGAGTGCAGAATTATTAGGCAAGTTGTATTTTTGAGGATTAATTTTATTATTGAACAACAACCATGTTCTCAATGAACCCAAAAAACTCATTAATATCAAAGCTGAATATTTTTGGAAGTAGTTTTTAGTTTGTTTTTAGTTTTAGCTATTTTAGGGGGATATCTGTGTGTGCAGGTGACTATTACTGTGCATAATTATTAGGCAACTTAACAAAAAACAAATATATACCCATTTCAATTATTTATTTTTACCAGTGAAACCAATATAACATCTCAACATTCACAAATATACATTTCTGACATTCAAAAACAAAACAAAAACAAATCAGTGACCAATATAGCCACCTTTCTTTGCAAGGACACTCAAAAGCCTGCCATCCATGGATTCTGTCAGTGTTTTGATCTGTTCACCATCAACAGTGCGTGCAGCAGCAACCACAGCCTCCCAGACACTGTTCAGAGAGGTGTACTGTTTTCCCTCCTTGTAAATCTCACATTTGATGATGGACCACAGGTTCTCAATGGGGTTCAGATCAGGTGAACAAGGAGGCCATGTCATTAGATTTTCTTCTTTTATACCCTTTCTTGCCAGCCACGCTGTGGAGTACTTGGACGCGTGTGATGGAGCATTGTCCTGCATGAAAATCATGTTTTTCTTGAAGGATGCAGACTTCTTCCTGTACCACTGCTTGAAGAAGGTGTCTTCCAGAAACTGGCAGTAGGACTGGGAGTTGAGCTTGACTCCATCCTCAACCCGAAAAGGCCCCACAAGCTCATCTTTGATGATACCAGCCCAAACCAGTACTCCACCTCCACCTTGCTGGCGTCTGAGTCGGACTGGAGCTCTCTGCCCTTTACCAATCCAGCCACGGGCCCATCCATCTGGCCCATCAAGACTCACTCTCATTTCATCAGTCCATAAAACCTTAGAAAAATCAGTCTTGAGATATTTCTTGGCCCAGTCTTAATGTTTCAGCTTGTGTGTCTTGTTCAGTGGTGGTCGTCTTTCAGCCTTTCTTACCTTGGCCATGTCTCTGAGTATTGCACACCTTGTGCTTTTGGGCACTCCAGTGATGTTGCAGCTCTGAAATATGGCCAAACTGGTGGCAATTGGCATCTTGGCAGCTGCACGCTTGACTTTTCTCAGTTCATGGGCAGTTATTTTGCGCCTTGGTTTTTCCACACGCTTCTTGCGACCCTGTTGACTATTTTGAATGAAACGCTTGATTGTTCGATGATCACGCTTCAGAAGCATTGCAATTTTAAGAGTGCTGCATCCCTCTGCAAGATATCTCACTATTTTTGACTTTTCTGAGCCTGTCAAGTCCTTCTTTTGACCCATTTTGCCAAAGGAAAGGAAGTTGCCTAATAATTATGCACACCTGATATAGGGTGTTGATGTCATTAGACCACACCCCTTGTCATTACAGAGATGCACATCACCTAATATGCTTAATTGGTAGTAGGCTTTCGAGCCTATACAGCTTGGAGTAAGACAACATGCATAAAGAGGATGATGTGGTCAAAATACTCATTTGCCTAATAATTCTGCACTCCCTGTAGAGTGTGTGAGTGAATATCTATGTGCGAGTTTGTGTTTATGTCCTATTATACAATGGGCCATATGTATCAAGCTCCGTATGGAAACAGCAGTTATGAAGCAGCGGTCACAAAGACCGCTGCTCCATAACCTGTCCGCCTGCTCTGAGCAGGCGGACACACATCGCCGGAAATCAACCCGATAGAATACAATCGGGTTGATTGACACCCCCCTGCTGGTGGCCTATTGGCCGCGATTATGCAGGGGGCGGCGTTGCACCAGCAGCTCTTGCGAGCTGCTGCGTTCAATGCTGAATACGGCGAGCGTATTGCTCGCCGTATTCAGCGAGGTCTGGCGGACATGATCCGCAGTGTCGGATCAGGTCCGCCAGACCTTGATAAATATGCCCCATAGTGTGTACTCTGCAAAAAAATGTTGCAGTGCAGGGTGCAAGAGTGTTTTGGCCTGGTTTATTATATGAATATTTTTTTTTATCAGATAGTGTATGTATGTATATAGAAACATAGAAACATAGATATTGACGGCAGTTAAGAGCCATAGGCCCAACAAGTCTGCCCGACCTTACCTAACAGTATAAACTTATCTAGTTCGTAGGATAGCCCTATGCTTGTCCCATGCATTTTTAAAGTCCCCCACAGTGTTTGTTGCTACTACCTCTTGAGGAAGTTTATTCCATAAATCAATCACTCTTTCTGTAAAGAAGTGCTTCCTCAAATTACTCCTGAATCTACTACCCTTTAGCTTGAGCTCATGACCCCTTGTTCTTGAATTTTCCATTTTATGTAAAATACCCACAGCCTCAGTTTTACTAAACCCTTTAATGTACTTGAAAGTTGCTATCATATCACCTCTTTCCCTTCTCTCCTCTAAGCTATACATATTTAGGTCATTGAGCCTATCCTGGTAAGTTTTATTTTTTAGACCATGTACCATTTTGGTAGCCCTCCTTTGCACAGATTCAAGTTTGTTAATATCCTTCTGAAGATATGGCCTCCAGAACTGCACACAATACTCAAGATGAGGCCTAACTAATGATCTATAAAGTGGCATAAGAACCGTAGGCCTAGATTTAGAGTTTGGCGGTAGCCGTGAAAACCAGCGTTAGAGGCTCCTAACGCTGGTTTTAGGCTACCGCCGGTATTTGGAGTCAGTCAGGAAAGGGTCTAACGCTCACTTTTCAGCCGCGACTTTTCCATACCGCAGATCCCCTTACGTCAATTGCGTATCCTATCTTTTCAATGGGATCTTCCTAACGCCGGTATTTAGAGTCGTTTCTGAAGTGAGCGTTAGAGCTCTAACGACAAAACTCCAGCCGCAGAAAAAAAGCAGGAGTTAAGAGCTTTCTGGGCTAACGCCGGTTCATAAAGCTCTTAACTACTGTACCCTAAAGTACACTAACACCCATAAACTACCTATGTACCCCTAAACTGAGGTCCCCCCACATCGCCGCAACTCGATTACATTTTTTTAACCCCTAATCTGCCGACCGCCACCTACGTTATCCTTATGTACCCCTAATCTGCTGCCCCTAACACCGCCGACCCCTGTATTATATTTATTAACCCCTAACCTGCCCCCCACAACGTCGCCGCCAGCTACTTACAATAATTAACCCCTAATCTGCCGACCGCAAAGCGCCGCCACCTACGTTATCCTTATGTACCCCTAATCTGCTGCCCCTAACACCGCCGACCCCTATATTATATTTATTAACCCCTAATCTGCCCCCCTCAACGTCGCCGACACCTGCCTACACTTATTAACCCCTAATCTACCGAGCGGACCTGAGCGCTACTATAATAAAGTTATTAACCCCTAATCCGCCTCACTAACCCTATCATAAATAGTATTAATCCCTAATCTGCCCTCCCTAACATCGCCGACACCTAACTTCAAACATTAACCCCTAATCTGACGACCGGAGCTCACCGCTACTATAATAAATGGATTAACCCCTAAAGCTAAGTCTAACCCTAACACTAACACCCCCCTAACTTAAATATAATGTACATCTAACGAAATTAATTAACTCTTATTAAATAAATTATTCCTATTTAAAGATAAATACTTACCTGTAAAATAAATCATAATATAGCTACAATATAAATTATAATTACATTGTAGCTATTTTAGGATTAATATTTATTTTACAGGCAACTTTGTAATTATTTTAACCAGGTACAATAGCTATTAAATAGTTAAGAACTATTTAATAGTTACCTAGTTAAAATAATAACAAAATTACCTGTAAAATAAATCCTAACCTAAGTTATAATTAAACCTAACACTACCCTATCAATAAATTAATTAAATAAAATACCTACAATTACCTACAATAAAACCTAACACTACACTATCAATAAATAAATTAAATACAATTTCTACAAATAACTACAATTACATAAACTAACTAAAGTACAAAAAATAAAAAAGAACTAAGTTACAAAAAATAAAAAAATATTTACAAACATAAGAAAAATATTACAACAATTTTAAACTAATTACACCTACTCTAAGCCCCCTAATAAAATAACAAAGACCCCCAAAATAAAAAAATGCCCTACCCTATTCTAAATTAATAAATTTAAAAGCTCTTTTACCTTACCAGCCCTGAACAGGGCCCTTTGCAGGGCATGCCCCAAGAAAATCAGCTCTTTTGCCTGTAAAAAAAAACATACAATACCCCCCCCCCCAACATTACAACCCACCACCCACATACCCCTAATCTAACCCAAACCCCCCTTAAATAAACCTAACACTAAGCCCCTGAAGATCTTCCTACCTTGTCTTCACCTCACCGGGTATCACCGATCGTTCCTGGCTCCGATATCTTCATCCAACCCAAGCGGGGGCTAGACATCCATTGAAGAAGTCCAGAAGAGGGTCCAAAGTCTTCCTCCTATCCGGCAAGAAGAGGACATCCGGACCAGCAAACATCTTCATCCAAGCGGCATCTTCGATCTTTTTCCATCCGGTGCGGAGCGGGTCCATGTTGAAGCAGCCGACGCGGATCCATCCTCTTCTTCCAGCGTCTCCCGACGAATGACGGTTCCTTTAAGGGACGTCATCCAAGATGGCGTCCCTCGAATTCCGATTGGCTGATAGGATTCTATCAGCCAATTGGAATTAAGGTAGGAATATTCTGATTGGCTGATGGAATCAGCCAATCAGAATCAAGTTCAATCCGATTGGTTGATCCGATCAGCCAATCAGATTGAGCTCGCATTCTATTGGCTGATCGGAACAGCCAATAGAATGCGAGCTCAATCTGATTGGCTGATCAAATCAGCCAATCAGATTGAACTTGATTCTGATTGGCTGATTCCATCAGCTAATCAGAATATTCCTACCTTAATTCCGATTGGCTGATAGAATCCTATCAGCCAATCGGAATTCGAGGGACGCCATCTTGGATGACGTCCCTTAAAGGAACCGTCATTCGTCGGGAGACGCCGGAAGAAGAGGATGGATCCGCGTCGGCTGCTTCAACATGGACCCGCTCCGCACCGGATGGAAGAAGATCGAAGATGCCGCTTGGATGAAGATGTTTGCCGGTCCGGATGTCCTCTTCTTGCCGGATAGGAGGAAGACTTTGGACCCTCTTCTGGACTTCTTCAGTGGATGTCTAGCCCCCGCTTGGGTTGGATGAAGATATCGGAGCCAGGACCGATCGGTGATACCCGGTGAGGTGAAGACAAGGTAGGAAGATCTTCAGGGGCTTAGTGTTAGGTTTATTTAAAGGGCCACTAAACCCAAAATCTTTCTTTCATGATTCAGAAAGAACATACAATTTTAAACAACATTAAAATTTACTTCTATTATTTATTTTGCTTCATTTTTTAGATATCCTTATTTGAAGAAAAAGCAATGCACATGGGTGAGCCAATCACATGAGGCTTCTATGTGCAGCAACCAATCAGCAGCCACTGAGCATATCTAGATATGCTTTTCAGCAAATAATATCAAGAGAATAAAACAAATTAGATAATAGAAGTAAATTAGAAAGATGTTTAAAATTGCATTCTCTTTCTAAATCATGAAAGAAAAAATGTGGGTTTCATGTCCCTTTAAGGGGGGTTTGGGTTAGATTAGGGGTATGTGGGTGGTGGGTTGTAATGTTGGGGGGGGGTATTGTATGTTTTTTTTTACAGGCAAAAGAGCTGATTTTCTTGGGGCATGCCCCGCAAAGGGCCCTGTTCAGGGCTGGTAAGGTAAAAGAGCTTTTACATTTATTAATTTAGAATAGGGTAGGGCATTTTTTTATTTTGGGGGTCTTTGTTATTTTATTAGGGGGCTTAGAGTAGGTGTAATTGGTTTAAAATTGTTGTAATATTTTTCTTATGTTTGTAAATATTTTTTTATTTTTTGTAACTTAGTTCTTTTTTATTTTTTGTACTTTAGTTAGTTTATGTAATTGTAGTTATTTGTAGAAATTGTATTTAATTTATTTATTGATAGTGTAGTGTTAGGTTTTATTGTAGGTAATTGTAGGTATTTTATTTAATTAATTTATTGATAGGGTAGTGTTAGGTTTAATTATAACTTAGGTTAGGACTTATTTTACAGGTAATTTTGTTATTATTTTAACTAGGTAACTATTAAATAGTTCTTAACTATTTAATAGCTATTGTACCTGGTTAAAATAATTACAAAGTTGCCTGTAAAATAAATATTAATCCTAAAATAGCTACAATGTAATTATAATTTATATTGTAGCTATATTATGATTTATTTTACAGGTAAGTATTTATCTTTAAATAGGAATAATTTATTTAATAAGAGTTAATTAATTTCGTTAGATTTAAATTATATTTAACTTAGGGGGGTGTTAGTGTTAGGGTTAGACTTAGCTTTAGGGGTTAATACATTTATTAGAATAGCGGTGAGCTCCGGTCGGCAGATTAGGGGTTAATAATTGAAGTTAGGTGTCGGCGATGTTAGGGAGGGCAGATTAGGGGTTAATACTATTTATGATAGGGTTAGTGAGGCGGATTAGGGGTTAATAACTTTATTATAATAGCGGTGCGGTCCGGTCAGCAGATTAGGGGTTAATAAGTGTAGGCAGGTGTCGGCGACGTTGAGGGGGGCAGATTAGGGGTTAATAAATATAATATAGGGGTTGGCGGTGTTAGGGGCAGCAGATTAGGGGTACATAAGGATAACGTAGGTGGCGGCGCTTTGCGGTCGGCAGATTAGGGGTTAATTATTGTAAATAGCTGGCGGCGACGTTGTGGGGGGCAGGTTAGGGGTTAATAAATATAATATAGGGGTCGGTGGTGTTAGGGGCAGCAGATTAGGGGTACATAGGGATAATGTAAATTGCGGCGGTTTACGGAGCGGAAGATTAGGGGTTAATAATATAATGCAGGGGTCAGCGATAGCGGGGGCGGCAGATTAGGGGTTAATAAGTGTAAGGTTAGGGGTGTTTAGACTCGGGGTACATGTTAGAGTGTTAGGTGCAGACGTAGGAAGTGTTTCCCCATAGGAAACAATGGGGCTGCGTTAGGAGCTGAACGCTGCTTTTTTGCAGGTGTTAGGTTTTTTTTTCAGCTCAAACAGCCCCATTGTTTCCTATGGGAGAATCGTGCACGAGCACGTTTTTGAGGCTGGCCGCGTCCGTAAGCAACTCTGGTATCGAGAGTTGCATTTGCGGTAAAAATGCTCTACGCTCCTTTTTTGGAGCCTAACGCAGCATTTTTTTGGACTCTCGATACCAGAGTTAATTTTATGGTGCGGCCAGAAAAAAGCCCGCGTAGCGTTAACAGCCCATCTACCGCCAAACTCCAAATCTAGGCCTTACTATTTCTGCTGCAAATACCTCTACCAATACATCCAAGCATTCTGCTAGCCTTACTCGCTGCATTACTACATTGTTTACTAAGTTTTAAATCATCTGAAATAATAATTCCCAAGTCCTGTTCCTCGTCTGTAATAGTCAGTAAAGTGTCATTGAGTCTGTAATTAACATTTGGATTTTTCTTCCCTAAATGCATTATTTTACACTTTGCTGTGTTAAACTTTAGATCCCAGTCGTTTGTCCAATCCTCCAATTGTTGTATATCACTTCTAATTTTGTCTACCCCCCCTGGAACATCCACTCTGTTGCAAATTTTTGTATCATCTGCAAAGAGACATACTTTCCCCTGTAGCCCTTTGCTGATATCGCAGATAAATATGTTAAACAAAACAGGCCCCAGAACTGACCCCTGAGGAACACCACTAGTAACAGCCCCCTCTGCTGAATGAACTCCATTTACTAAGACACTTTGTTTTCTGTCCTTAAGCCAGCATTCCACCCAGTTTACAATTTTTGAATCTAGACCAAGGAGATATAGTTTGTGAATAAGTTTGTATATATATATATGTATATATATATGTGTAACAGTTTATTTTACAAAATTAACCAGAGATCTGATCTCTGGTTAATTTTCGGGGCGCTAATTGCTACCACGAGCTCGCAGGAACAACTTGTAATGGCTGGTTAATTATCACAATAACTTAATGTTCCTCTTGTAATCTAGCCCCTAGCCTTTACACAAGGTCTTCAGTGTTGCTAACCAGACAAGCACAAATTTTGTGTCCACTTGAGGGAACAAGTCTACTTTCAACTTGTAATAAACGCGCAAGTTAAAGGGATAGTAAACACCAAAAATGCTGTTGTTTAAAAAGATAGATAATCCCTTTATTTAACATTCCCAAGTTTTGCATAACCAACACTGTTATAGAAATATACTATTTACCTCTGTAATTAACTTGTATCTAAGCTTCAGCAGAATGCCTCCTTATCTCAGATCTTTTGACAGACTTGCATTTCAGGGAATTAGTGCTGACTCTTAAATAACTTCACGTGCATGAGCACAGTGTTATCTATATGAAACACATGATCTAATGCCCACTAGCTGTGAAAAACTGTCAAATGGAGAGGCAGGCTTCAAGGGCTTAGAAATTAGCATATGAGCCTACCTAGGTTTAACTTTTAACTAAGAATAACAAGAAAACAAAGCAAATTTGATGATAAAAGTAAATTAGAAAGTAGTACAAATTACATGTCCTATCTGAATCATGAAAGTTTAATTTGGACTTTACTATCCATTTAACCTGGTTGCAATATTGACTCACGCAAAAAATAGAGCGCCACTTGCAATCTGTCCCACTATTGTTTAAAATCTTGTTTATTAAAATGTTACTTCATTTTTTTAACACATATATACAAAAAATTAATGATACAGTTTGAATTTGCTGGTCTCCTAAAAACTGGAAAACAGCTAAGCACAGGGGTGGAAATGGCACAGCAGTTAAGGGGAGTCCACGAGCTGTTACGTATAGCATATTCATTCCTACCAGGAGGAGGCAAAGTTTCCCAAACCTCAAAAGCCTATAAATACCCCTTCCACCTCACACATACCTCAGTTTAAACTTTGCCTCCTTAGGAGGTGGTTTAAGCATTATGTGCTTGATTTCTTCAGTGAAAGGCGCTTCAGAGTATAGTGAAGCCCGGTTCCCCTCAGAGTACAGTGCTTGTCAGGGGGAAATAAAGGGAGTACTGCCTTATGATACTATGTTTTTGCCTCACGGGAAATCTTTTCATGGGCTCTCTGTAAATTTGGTCGCAGGGACTCGTCTTCTGCCTCCATTTACAGATCGTCATTATACTCCATTACCTCTGCTGATATGTTTCAATACTGGTTTACCTGCTTGCTATCAGTGGACGAGTGTCTAAAAGGTAAGTAATATTTTAATTTCTTTATGTGGACAGTCATAAAAGTTTTTGCTATGTATATTTTATATAGAGCCAGAGACAGGCACTATTCCCCTTTATGTTAAAATTGTGCTTTGGATGATATCGAGCATAGTTTAAGGGTTTATATATGCGGTATATGTTATAAAGGGAGATTTTAAGGTGATTTATTTAATTTTTTACACTCTTAAAGCTTGCTATAACAGAGCTAAGTTAATGGGACTGCGAGTCCTGCAGGCTAGAGAAAGAGTTGTTTCTTTCATGTAAGAGTCCATGAGCTAGTGACGTATGGGATATACATTCCTACCAGAAGGGGGCAATGTTTCCGAAACCTCAAAATGCCTATAAATACACCTCCCACCACACCCACAATTAAGTTTTACAAACTTTGCCTCCTATGGAGGTGGTGAAGTAAGTTTGTGCTTAGTTTTTATGATTTCTTCTATGATAAGCGCTTCTAAGCATTCTGAAGCCCAATTCCTCTCACAGTACAGTGTTTGTCAGAGGGATGTGAAGAGAGTATCGCCTATTGATTTTATGGTTTCTCTCACAGGAAATCTTTTCAAGGGTTCTCTGTAATCGGTCGTAGGGATTCATCTCCTACCTCCCTTTTCCGATCGGCGATATACTCTTACATACCATTACCTCTGCTGATAGTTTTCAGTACTGGTTTGGCTGTCTGCTATATGTGGATGGGTGTCTTTCGGTAAGTATGTATCTTTGTTTAAGACACTCTTAGCTATGGTTTGGCACTTTATGTAGTAATATAAAGTTTTAAATATATGTATTTTACTTATATTTGCCATGAGTCAGGTCTATGTAAATTTCCCTTTGCAGTCTAAACAGTTTCAGTATAGAAATCATGTTTGGGAAGTTTATTTAAACTTTTTTTCTTACCTGGGATTTCAGTCTTTTTCTAATTTGACTTGTTTTTCAATTTTTCCGTGGGCAAATCTAGGCTCGCGAGGACGCAAAATGGTGTTATTTATTGCGTCATTTTTGGCGCAAATTTTTTTTTGCCGCGAAGTTGCGCCTTTGATGGGGAAAATTTTGTAATTTCCTGCGTCTTTTTTTGACGCTAGTTGTTTTGGCGCTTTTATTTAAAAAATGGCACCTTAATACTCCCAATGACTGGGGCACTCACCACCTCCTAGATCCAGACAGCTAACAGTGAAAAGGCTCTCCTCAGGAGTGATGTCTGCAGCAGGATCTTAGGAAATGAAAGAGACTGCACCCGGCCACGTGGTACGTAAGACAGTACTTCCCCTGCTATGAAAATGGGCGCCAATATATTATGAGCTGCCAACACTTCAAAAACGAAAGTGAAACCTGTTTGTTCCAAGCCAACAAAACACACAGTCTATGAGCCTAAAAAACTCTCACATTAAGCATATATACATCCCCAAACTGTTCAAATAATCTCCCTGAAGGAGATATTAACCCTTGATCCTATCGAGGTATAAAGGAACCCCACTGTGACACTGTATAGCGTTTTAAATTGTCTATATAAAAAACGGTCTTACCCTCCAGGATCCATGCTGTGGGACAGGCACAGCCTCTCAAGGGTGAATGTATTGTAGCAGCACTTCTGATATGGACTTGAGTGTGTAGCAGCTAGCAGTGGAACTTGTCAACACTGATTGCTTAGGAGCTGTTAGAAACCGTCTGGATGGGTTTGCAGAAAAACTTTTCCTACATCTCCAGACTCTTACTTTCATCAATACTCTCACTGAGAGGTTGACATGATTACTTAAAACTCCAGTCTTTTCTTGAAGGGAACATACCCATAACAGGACTATCCAAAACTTCTGACACTTCTCTGCCACCTCCTATATTGACAAAAGGCAAAGAATGAATGGGGGATAGGGGAAGTTGGAGGGATATTTAAGCCTTTGTCTGGGGTGTCTTTGCCTCCTCCTGGTGGCCTGGTGTTGTATTTCCCAACAGTAAGGAATGAAATTGTGGACTCTCCCTGCCTTATGGAAGGAAATACAGGATATTTGTATGCAGTATTAATAAACATACACAAATAAAAAAAAAAAACAGCTTCTATAGGCTAAAGTGGCAAGTATTTTGTGTGACCTCCCCTTGCACTTGAGCAATAGCAGGAACCTTGGTCTCATAAACCTAAATAGAATAGAACTCTAATTAATGCCATTGCTCACCTGTATTTGTCCTACTATTTCATGTCAAAATGACTGCTGTGAAAAAGGTCTATTACACCAGGTTTGTGCAATACACGCTTGAGCATTACATACACATGTGGTATGAGTTTAATTCATTGGAAGCTTGATAATAAGACCAACTTTCAATCACATCATTACATTCAAAATGCCAAAGATCACAGAATTTGACAGACATAAAAACATACTTTTGCATCAGCAAGGCCTCTCTCAAGAGGAAATCATCAAACAAAATGTATACTCAAGAGGTGGTATACAATCTGTTATAAAAAATTTTTAAGAATCAGGAGAGGTGAAGGACAAAAAATGCACTGGAACGCCTAGAAAACTTAAAACATCTGATGAGAAGTTTCTCAGAGTTTCTTCTTTGAGAGACCGTAAGAAGTCCAGCAAGGACCTGGCTCAGCATCTGGCAGCTTCATTGGGATGCCAAGTTGACCCTTGTACAGTCTGAAGAAGCTTGAACAGGAATGGTCTTTGTGGAAGGGTAGCAGCCAAGAAACCACTTTTTTGGAAGGGGAACAGGGTGAAAAGACTAAGATATGCTAAAGTCCAAAAAGATTGGAATGAAGAAATTTTTGGGTCCAATCGTCGACAATATGTGAGAAGAAGAGTTGGAGAGAGATTGAAGAATGAGTGCTTGTAGCCTTCAGTGAAACATGGTGTAGGGTCTGTCCTGGTTTGGGGCTGCATTTCTGCCAGTAGTGTTGGCGATATTGTCCAAAATGATGGGATCTCGAATGCTGAAAAGTACACACAGGTTTTAATTCACCATGCCATTCCTTCTAGAAAGCGCTTGATTGGGAATGGTTTTATTTTTCAACATATCGATCCCAAGCACACTGCTAATGCAGTGAAATCATATTTGGAGAGAAAAACAGCTGATAAAACACTGACAGTCATAGACTGGTCTATACAGAGTCCAGACCTGAATATTATAGAGGCAGTATGGGGTCACCTGGACAGAGAAATAAATAAAAAACAACCTAAATCTAAAGAAGAACTTTGGGAAGTGCTGAAAGAAGCCTGGTATAATATACCAGAAGATTACATCAGAAAACTTCAGGACAGTCTCCCCAAAAGAGTTTAAGATGTGCTTAGTGCCAAGGGTGGTCACACTAAATACTGACTTCTGGCTGAAGAAGCAATTTAGTTCTGAGAATTGTGTTTTTTATATTTTGTGTACATATTTCCCGTATTTTCTGTTTGTACCTTAATAAAAAGACCAAAAAAAATATGGATGGTCATTAAAACTTTGCTAAAACAACAAATCTAATGGTGGCCTAAGACTTTTGCACATTACTGTGTATGTATGTATATACAGGGAGTGCAGAATTATTAGGCAAGTTGTATTTTTGAGGATTAATTTTATTATTGAACAACAACCATGTTCTCAATGAACCCAAAAAACTCATTAATATCAAAGCTGAATAGTTTTGGAAGTAGTTTTTAGTTTGTTTTTAGTTTTAGCTATTTTAGGGGGATATCTGTGTGTGCAGGTGACTATTACTGTGCATAATTATTAGGCAACTTAACAAAAAACAAATATATACCCATTTCAATTATTTATTTTTACCAGTGAAACCAATATAACATCTCAACTTTCACAAATATACATTTCTGACATTCAAAAACAAAACAAAAACAAATCAGTGACCAATATAGCCACCTTTCTTTGCAAGGACACTCAAAAGCCTGCCATCCATGGATTCTGTCAGTGTTTTGATCTGTTCACCATCAACATTGCGTGCAGCAGCAACCACAGCCTCCCAGACACTGTTCAGAGAGGTGTACTGTTTTCCCTCCTTGTAAATCTCACATTTGATGATGGACCACAGGTTCTCAATGGGGTTCAGATCAGGTGAACAAGGAGGCCATGTCATTAGATTTTCTTCTTTTATACCCTTTCTTGCCAGCCACGCTGTGGAGTACTTGGACGCGTGTGATGGAGCATTGTCCTGCATGAAAATCATGTTTTTCTTGAAGGATGCAGACTTCTTCCTGTACCACTGCTTGAAGAAGGTGTCTTCCAGAAACTGGCAGTAGGACTGGGAGTTGAGCTTGACTCCATCCTCAACCCGAAAAGGCCCCACAAGCTCATCTTTGATGATACCAGCCCAAACCAGTACTCCACCTCCACCTTGCTGGCGTCTGAGTCGGACTGGAGCTCTCTGCACTTTACCAATCCAGCCACGGGCCCATCCATTTGGCCCATCAAGACTCACTCTCATTTCATCAGTCCATAAAACCTTAGAAAAATCAGTCTTGAGATATTTCTTGGCCCAGTCTTGACGTTTCAGCTTGTGTGTCTTGTTCAGTGGTGGTCGTCTTTCAGCCTTTCTTACCTTGGCCATGTCTCTGAGTATTGCACACCTTGTGCTTTTGGGCACTCCAGTGATGTTGCAGCTCTGAAATATGGCCAAACTGGTGGCAAGTGGCATCTTGGCAGCTGCACGCTTGACTTTTCTCAGTTCATGGGCAGTTATTTTGCGCCTTGGTTTTTCCACACGCTTCTTGCGACCCTGTTGACTATTTTTAATGAAACGCTTGATTGTTCGATGATCACGCTTCAGAAACTTTGCAATTTTAAGAGTGCTGCATCCCTCTGCAAGATATCTCACTATTTTTGACTTTTCTGAGCCTGTCAAGTCCTTCTTTTGACACATTTTGCCAAAGGAAAGGAAGTTGCCTAATAATTATGCACACCTGATATAGGGTGTTGATGTCATTAGACCACACCCCTTCTCATTACAGAGATGCACATCACCTAATATGCTTAATTGGTAGTAGGCTTTCGAGCCTATACAGCTTGGAGTAAGACAACATGCATAAAGAGGATGATGTGGTCAAAATACTCATTTGCCTAATAATTCTGCACTCCCTGTATATATATATATATATATATATATATATATATATATATATATATATATATATCAGGGATGCGCAATTCCTATCACCTAACGCCTGGGACATGTAGTTTTGTGCGCTGGGCATGTGTTGTTTTTTTTTTTACATTTAGCCCTGCTGTGGGCAAGCAGACCACAGCAGGTCTAAAGCTTTTTTTTTTATTGTTATTTTAATAACGGCCAGCAGGGGGTGACACTCTATGATACACTGTAAAACGTGAGTGAGCAGAGCAGAGGACATACTAGTCTAATGTGTAATTTAACACAGTGTCAGTTTTAGTTTAGCGCTCCTTCAGACTGCCAGGGGTTTAAGTACTCACCTCACACCGGCTATTCAGAGCGCAGCGCAGGGTTAATTTACTCAACAGCGGTTGTTTAAACTTTTGACGCCCATTTCAGTTTTTTGCGTGCACTCTCCAGCAGTCTCCTTCTCTAGCAGTCTCCTTCCTTACTCCAGCGGTGGGCATTTTGTGCTACCGACACACTGATCTCTTCAGAGCAACTTGACAAGAAGGGGTGAGATATCATTTCAGTATATCTCTTATATTATAGCAACAGTAAATATGGTGCTTAGTGTACTCAGTGCCAATTGACGCATGTGGCTTTCTTTCTCTAGAGGCCTTACCTTTACAGTTTCATCAACTTCAAATGAGGAAATCTTGGGGCTATATATGAATTTGCAGCAAGTCACAAATATACCAATCCATGGAGCATGCGTTACCATACATTGGTAATACAGCCTCCATGAAACAGTGTTTGTCCCCTGCTACAGCCCCAAACATTTAGCGTAGTGTATTCATATTTGTTTTTACCTATTCTGTAAAGTTTAGTCATCAATCACTACTACATATTCCATGAAACTATCATCTGCCAGTGTCTTTTATAATATTTGTATGTGGATTAACAACCCCTTGAGTGCTAACGATGGCTCAGAGCCGTCGCTAGCACTCACCCAACTTGAGGGCAATCTGGGGGCTCCCATTCACTCCCACCCCGGCTATCGGGCCTGTATAGTGACAGGCATCGCCGGGGCTTCCCATTTCGTGTGGTGACGTCACCGTGCAACTTTATTTAAAAACATTTTTTTTTTAAAAAAATAGTAAAAAACAAAAAAAGATGTTAATCCAGCTTAGCCCTCAAAGGTTTTTGTGCCCTTCGTATGTTTTTTTTTTTTTTTACACAGTAAATAAATGTACAATATTGTATTAAACGTCACCCCCTGCTGCCCGCAGCAGAGCTAAGAGTCCGGGGTCCAGCTGTTTTGCACGCAATATGGAGATGCCAGAGAGCAGTGCAGATGGGTAAAAGTTGATCCTTTTCCGTTTTGCGTTTTGGCGCACTCCTTGTAGCTCCATGTCATTCTCATTAGGGATCCAGAGTGCAGCAGGATGCCTGTTACTTCATTTCAGCTTTGGTAAATACCATAGTAATTGATAAAAATTATAATTATAATACTTATTGACAATAAAAAAACAATATGTGGTAATAACTATAATTGTAAGTATAACATGATTATTAATTGGTCCAGTATTAATACAACAATATAAACTAGTTAACAATAAAGTCACATTTTTAAATTGATTAAATAGTTTACTTCTCCATATTAATTGTGCAGCCCATGGGGCATATCTATCAAGCTCTGTATGGAGCTTGATGCCCCGTGTTTCTGGCGAGCCTGCAGACTCGCCAGAAACACCAGTTATGAAGCAGCGGTCACAAAGACCGCTGCTCCATAACCTGTCCGCCTGCTCTGAGCAGGCGGACACACATCGCCGGAAATCAACCCGATCCAATACGATCGGGTTGATTGACACCCCCCTGCTGGCGGCCCATTGGCCGCGAGTCTGCAGGGGGCGGCATTGCACCAGCAGCTCTTGTGAGCTGCTGGTGCAATGCTGAATACGGCGAGCGTATTGCTCGCCGTATTCAGCGAGGTCTGGCGGACCTGATCCGCAGTGTCGGATCAGGTCCGCCAGACCTTGATAACTTGGGGCCCATGTATTTGTTACATGTGACCAATTAGGTCTATACATTAACCAAGTTTTATGAATAAAAAATATTTTACTGATTGAATCAAAATGGTGCATGGGGCAAAGCACATACACATCCATTAAATAATCAGTGACAGAAAATATAATATATTGTTGTAAATATACGTACAGGGTGTCACAGTAAATATGTTCACAGTAATGAAGTCTATACCAAGAGCAGGAGCGTTATTGTTCCATTAAACACTACTATCATCTGTGTAGTTCAGTGGTGTATTCCTAATATAAATATATTCACTGTATTTTATGATAGTTTTGGTAAGTACAATGTTATCTATAAAAAACGTATTTAAATACAGTTTTGGTTAAAATTATTTTGCAAATCCGGACAAGTAGATTGTCACAAGGGACAAGTAGATTGGGCTCCCGCTTTAGTCCATTGGACAAGTATTTTTTTTTTTTAAATTTCCACACCCCTGAATATATATATATATATATATATATATATATATATATATATATATATATATACACACATATACACACACAAACACACATATATATATATATATATATATATATTTATTTATATTATGGTTAAAAAAAGTTCTAAAACATGGGTTGAGGGGGTTAGAGGCAGCAAGATTTGAAGTGCCTAGGGCAGCAAAGCACAAAATCTAAAACACCACTGTTTAGTTATTGTTTCTTTTATTTTTTTCCTAACTCAGCACACACCCTTTAAGTTGTTTCCGAACAGATTACTTAAAGGGCACTTTAAACATATAGGATTACATTTTTAAGACACACCTTAAGAAAGATTATACATCCCATAACAACCAAACCTACTAATATCTATGGTTAAACAAAATATTTTTGTCTGTTTTATGCTGTCCATCACTCCACTCCCTATATAATGTCACTCAAGGCTTCATTTTGGACATAGTCAATATTGTTCACTACAAATAACATGTTTGCTAAATTTAACTAGATTGATGAAAAGGACAAAATTGTACATTTTAACATATATATTAGGTCTCATTTTTAAGGATCAAACAGGATATTAAGTTTTACAGCACTTAATTCAAAATTATGCAGGTCCCCATATAATTTAGCTGGAAAATCTATGGTGGCTGTGTTTATATTAATTCAAATCACTAGTTGGATGCAAATTATTTTATTGAAACTACAAATACATCATACCCCCCAACTGTCCCGATTTTCGCGGGACAGTCCCGATTTTAGGGGTCTGTCCCCCTGTACCGGATTGCTAGCCATCTGTACCGATTTGCCCCATGCATTAAAATAAATAAATAAATATATATATATATTTTTTTTTAATTCTGTTGGGCCCATACTCAGAAGCAGCTGGCTTTGCTCTCACAGGGTTAGATACCTGTTAGATTCCCTGTGGAAAAGGAATGGTGTGTGGGTTAAGCAGGAGTAAGAAGGCTGTATACACTCTGACCATGGGTAATGGTGACCTCTCTAACCTACCTCTGGTAGTGATGATGTCTAACCCCTGGTGATAATACTAGCATGCCTTCAGTTTTATACAATGAGCAGTGCTAATACCAGGGTAACGAACAGTGGTAGCCGCAGACTGCCAGCTAATGTGCTTGCCGACCCCAGGACCCCATACAATGAATTACAGATACCCATATATGATGTATTGTGTGTGTCTATCTGTATCCATAACTGTGTGTGTGTATCTGTATGTATAAGTTTATGCTATGTAGTGTGTGTGTGTCTGCATGTATAAATGTAAGCTATGTAGTGTGTGTATGTGTATCTGCATGTATAAGTGTGTATCTGCATGTATAAGTGTATACTATGTAGTGTCTGTGTATCTGCATGTATAAGTGTATGCTGCATGTATAAGTGTATGCTATGTAGTGTGTGTGTATCTGCATGTGTAAGTGTATGCTATGTAGTGTGTATGTATCTGCATGTATAAGTGTATGCTATGTAGTGTGTGTGTATCTGCATGTGTAAGTGTATGCTGCATGTATAAGTGTATGCTATGTAGTGTGTGTGTATCTGCATGTATAAGTATATGCTATGTAGTGTGTGTCTGCATGTATAAGTGTATACTATGTAGTGTCTGTGTATCTGCATGTATAAGTGTATGCTGCATGTATAAGTGTATGCTGTGTAATGTGTGTGTGTGTGTGTGTGTATCTGCATGTATAAGTGTGTATCTGCATGTATAAGTGTATGCTATGTAGTGTGTGTCTGCATGTATAAGTGTATACTATGTAGTGTCTGTAAATCACTCTTTTGAATTTTGAAATGTTGGGAGGTATGCTACATTACTCATAAGGCAAATTAAAACACATTCCCTTACAGACAAATATGTACTAAATGCAGAAAGGAATGGCAAGTACAATTCAGTGGCTCTGGACCCATTAAAATTCAGTAATCACATATGATTTCCAGTTTTCGAATGTTCATAATAATTTTCAAATGTAACATTTGATTAAACAAATACTATTCAGAAGCACTCTTCCCTCTAATGTGTGCACGTGCCTTTTAAAAGTACGCACAGACCAGGATAGAATATACTTTTTTTCTTTAATTATTGTTATTATTGTTTTTTTAATGTTGGCACTGGCGTCCGGGGAGAAAGTGCTAGTTAGACCAGGGAAACAGTGCACTCTTGTTACTTAGAACATGGGACATACTAGTTATTAACAGAGGGCTGCAGAAGTAAGATCTATGTACGCTTATTATTTATTGCAGGAGTCAGAGTTAAGAGCAGCATTCACATGGAGTATGCTGAAGCAGAAGCAAGCAGGTGCTTTTTATTTATATTTTATATATGTTTTTATTTGTATTCTTTCTAGATGTAGGGAGGTATCACTGAAAGGAACACATATAGCTGGTTGTGTTTATGGAGCTGGGTGGGGAGAGTGGAACGCACGGAGCTGTGGGGATGCGACTTAGCGTAATGCAAGGAGCTGTGCAGAATGTGACTGAGTGTGGGACACACAGAGCTGTGGGGGGGACACAAAGGCAGACTGGGAGGAGGGGGGGAGCTGTGGGGGACACACAAAGGCAGACTGGGAGGAGGGGGGAGCTGTGGGGGACACACAAAGGCAGACTGGGAGGAGGGGGGGAGCTGTGAGGGACACACAAAGGCAGACTGGGAGGAGGGGGGGAGCTGTGGGGGACACACAAAGGCAGACTGGGAGGAGGGGGGAGCTGTGGGGGACACACAAAGGCAGACTGGGAGGAGGGGGGGAGCTGTGAGGGACACACAAAGGCAGACTGGGAGGAGGGGGGGAGCTGTGGGGGACACACAAAGGCAGACTGGGAGGAGGGGGGGAGCAATTGCCTCCCAGGCCAATACTATTGGGTGTTATAGGGACAGTCAACACCAAAATTGTTATTGTTTAAAAAGATAGATAACACCTTTACTACCCATTCCCTACAACCAACATTGTTATATTAATATACTTATAACATTGAAACCTCTAAAATTCTGCCTGTTTCTAAGACACTACAGACAGCCTCTTATCAAATGCTTTTTCATTAGCTTTTCACAACAAGAGACTGCTAATATATATGATCCATATATAGAACATTGTGCTCTCTCTCGTGGAGTTCTGGCTGACACTGCACTAATTGGCTAAAATGCGCCAATAGATAATAAATAAATAGCCATGTGATCAGGGGGCTGTCAAAAGAGACTTATATACAAGGTAAACACAAAGGTAAAACGTATATTAATAAAACCATGTTGTCTGTGCAAAACTGGGGAATGGGTAATAAATTGATTATTTATCTTTTTAAACAATAACGATTTTGGAGTAGACTGTCCCTTTAAAATAGCAAGTGTTTGTCTCTCCCTCCGTTGCCAGAGACATTACGTTTTTTTGTTTTTTTTACAATCAATTACACAATTAAAGTGCAGAAAGAGCGCAGGGAAGAAAACACAGTTCATCTCCTTGTACTGCCTGTCCCTTATTTTCTGCAAGGAGCCCGAAAGCCCTGCACTTTTGTGTAATCCTTTGATGTCTGCAGAGACAGATAGAGAGGGGTAAGGTGTCCCTGAGAGGCTGCTGCACTCTCAGGGAGATGCTAATTAGAGCTAAAACTAGGGTTAAAGCCACTAATAGGTTAACGTCCCTTCAGCTGCAGCTGCACAATTTATATCCTGTGTGATCACATGACATCTGTTTGCAGAGGGAAGATTGTGGGAGAGACAGTTAATTGCATTAGCCTGCTTCTGTGTATGTTTTCACAGCCTCTCAGGCAGTAAAATATGCTTAAGGGATTAAATGCCTATCATTCGTTACAAGCAGAGAGGTGAACCCTAATATCTTAATTAAATGAAATAAACACACAACCACTGTTTATGGGTACATTTTGACCGTCACAGGTCAAAAATATTTATTAAACTTAAATAACATAAATAAACAAACTGAGAAGAACTAAGATGGTGGCAAGAGAGCATGCTAATCAAACCCAGCGCTGCTGGAGGTGAGCAGCCCAAAAACAAATCTGCTGCAGAGGGGCCCTCTGCTCAAGGAAATGCTACTAAGGGGTTGCTGAGCTCATGTGACCCACCCACAAGGGGAAGGAGGGGCACCTCATGTGCACTTGAGGCTGTCCACCCCTCTCACTTTTAGATTGGTCATCACTCCCCCCATTTGCCCTTTCCAGTGCAACAGGGCCGATACCTCCCGCCACAAGATAGCATCTTGATGATATACTTGCTGCCACCCGTAAATTAAACCACAACCTGACTTACAGGAGGGTTGCTATAGATCTATGGATATCTTGTATAAAAATATCTAGGGCCACATTCTCCAAATGAACCCTATCTCGCCTATAGTACTGCAATTTGTCGACCGTGATAGAATCGTGTTTGATCACGAAACCCCCTGCACCCGTGACGGTCTTACCAACTGAGGAGTTGATTTTTTTTTTCACTCTGTATGCTGCACTGTGATTCGACATATGTCGCCATTCTAGCCTGGGAATTATGTTGGACCAACCAACTATCAGGTTTGGGATACGTGCCCTCATCCATGCAATGTCGGCTTGCATGATTTTAATTAATTCCAATACTGGAATGGCGCCTAAGTCGTTTTCCCCTAGATGGATAATCAGATATGAGTGAAGGGAGCCTTGGAAAGCACATCCCTCTTTCACCATCTAACTGAGGCTTGGAAGATGGGAACCCTAGACTTTGTGCCCCAGGGAGAGATAAACAGCGAATGGAGGCCCAGTGCACATAAGAGTGCCCCATAATCCATATCCTTTTGGCTCTGTGGGATACTCCTGCAACAACAAACAAAATTAGTAACATGAATACAATATTACAATATTTAAACAACTGGTTGAACATATCCAATGTATCTATTAGAACGCCACCTCCCCAGGTGGTGAATAGCGTCAACAGAGGAGCCCGACAAAGCAGCATTAGTTGCAGTTCCTATGCGGAAGGAAAGAGGGGCAATTATAATTACATCTAGACCTGCTTGGGCAGCAGCCCTAGCTAGGATTTTGCGGAATTGATATACAGATAATGAAGTTCCGTTGGCATGCATTAGACAGGATCCCTGAGTTGCGGGTCTGCACTCCAGGAATTGATTAATGGAAACAAAACGGGCAGCATCTGCCTTGCGTTTTGGAGATAGTAATCCACACACCCTTACTGTAATGTGTACTGTGCCTTTAAGACATTTATCCCATAATCCTATAAAGTCTAGGTGCTCCCAGAATACATTGCTTGGTATTCTGGTCACACCCTTGTATCAGCCTGTCTTACACTGCTACTGAACTCAGCTGTTTCCTTCCCCCTTCTACTAAGGGATTAACTTCAGCTGGATATCTCCTGCAGTATCTGCCTACCTGGTTGCTCAGTGTTTTCTGACAACACTCTCCCTGCTTCCTGTGCAGTTACCTCTGATACTACGCTCTATCTCCAGACCTGACAGCCTCACAGAACACCGGGTGACATCACCTTCAGCTGCTTCCGGTCTCAACCGATCTCAGACTGCATCCTCCATTCTCCTCGTGAGTACAGCGTTTGTGCTGAGACTGCATTGTGATATATTTTTGCTATAATCTGCAGAGTCTTACTTGTATATACATTTACTGCGCAATTAACACACGAATCACCAATGTCATATAAATCTATGTTAACTAGTTTATATATATCTTGTCATACTTGTACTGAGTACTAAAGTTTACTTTGTTGCTTAAAGGAATGGCAATATATAAGCTTTGTATCAATATTAAACCCTTACTCACATCCCCTTATGTTAAGTCATAATATAAGGGGTAATACGTAAGGAACACACATATGTATATATATATATATATATATATATATATATATATATATATATATATATATATATTTATATCAGCAATGCTAAATGTTCAAACTTTATTTACAGAAATTCAAGAAATAAGGAGACTTTACTATAACTTTTGTTCATTCAATCATAAGTGTTATTTGGGTCATTACAGGAAATAATTCAGGTTCTGAGAGGGGGAAAATATGACCATAAGGTATGTCAGAACCTGGTATCAAATCTATTGGACAGTCATAAGATCGATTGGGAGGTAAATTTTCTGCCTCCTTTTTACTAAAAACAAGCTCAAAATCAGTGTATTCAGGTGGTATAGGATGTTCCGCCACCGTCATGATT
Organism: Bombina bombina; assembly: GCF_027579735.1. Lineage (NCBI taxonomy): Eukaryota > Metazoa > Chordata > Amphibia > Anura > Bombinatoridae > Bombina > Bombina bombina. Next base: position 782,453,420 of record NC_069500.1, on the reverse strand, counting down.
GTAAAATTCTGGTTACAAATGTTTTCACAGTATTCAGAATTAAATGTGACACTACTTGTTTGCCAGTTAATGGTAGGTTGATGCAATCTCAACCATTGTAATCCCAAAACCACTGGGAAAATAGGAGATGTTAAAACATCAAAAGAAATATATTCTTTATGGTCATTAGATATCATAAGTAAAGGTATTGTCTCATGTGTTATGGGACCTGATTCTAGTTGATTGCCATCAATTAAACGTACTGACACAGGTATGGTTTTTTTAATTAAGGGTATTTTATTAATCTTAACTATATCAGAATCAATATATGACATGAAAGCTCCCGAGTCAATAACAGCGTCAAGCGGATGCTGATGGTGTTCCCACTGTAGAAAAATAGGAAATTTATTAAAAACTTTGCTTCAATATCCAAACCTTTAACATCGTTAACTAAGAGTACTATACCTTTCCTTTGGACACAAAAAGCTGATCAAGCTTTCCAAACATTAAAAAACAGTTTCACCACAGCACCTATACTGCAATACCCTAATCCAAAATATCACTATATTCTAGAAATAGATGCTTCTGAATATGCAATTGGTGCAATTTTATCTCAACAAGAAACTAGCTCAGCTCCTATACACCCTGTGGCATATTATTCTAGGGTGTTAACTTCATCAGAACTTAACTACCATATAGGAGAAAAAGAATTGTTAGCCATGAAGTCAGCTCTAAAACAATGGAGACATCTTTTGGAGGGTACAGAACATCCTATACAAATCTTTACAGACCACAGAAACCTCCAATACTTAAAGACACATAAGACATTGACAGCACGGCAGGTGCGTTGGAGTTTATTTTTCTCTCGCTTTTCGTATATACTCACGTATAGACCTGCGAGTAAAAATAGAAAAGCTGACATTCTATCGAGACTTATGGAAAAACCTCAGATCAAACCTTCATTTGGTTCCGTGATACCAAGAGAATGTTTTACCCCTTGCCTTGGAATAACCATTCCAGCAGAATTACAACTCAAAAGCGAACAGCTTCTTGATGTAACCTATCCAAAGGAAAATTTAATTAGAAAAACCGATGGTTTATACTACAACGGAGATAACATATACGTTCCTCCACAGAAAAGACAAACTATCCTACAAACCTTTCATGACTCACAGTTATCAGGTCACCCGGGTATACAACATACTTATGATTTGATTAAACGCAATTATTGGTGGCCTAAAATGAGGAATGATGTACAAGAATATGTCTCTCTTTGTGAAACGTGTTCCACATGTAAAATTAATAGGCAAAAACCTTATGGACAGCTACTTTCTTTGCCCATCCCAGAAAGGCCATGGACGCATATAGCAGCTGATTTTATTGTGGATCTACCACCATCTAAATCTTTCAATACCATCTTAGTAGTGGTAGATCTTTTCTCCAAGATGTGCCATTTTATTCCGTACCACAAGTTACCAACTTCTTTGGAAACTGCATCTTTATTCATTCAGAATGTTTTCAAATTACATGGGTTACCTCTGTCTATAACAACTGACAGAGGAACCCAATTTACCTCAAACTTATGGAAGGATCTTTGTAGAACATTAAACATTACTAGACGCTTGAGTACCTCCTTCCATCCACAGACAAATGGCCAATCTGAGCGCACAAATCAATGGTTAGAAGAGTATCTAAGATGTTTTTCCACTCAACAACAAGATAATTGGGCAGATCTATTGCCATTGGCAGAATTTGCTCACAATAATTCCTTGAACTCTTCAACCAAAAGTACCCCTTTTTTACCAACTTTGGGTTTCATCCCACTTTCAATTATCTTGAGCAAAGAGAAAATAGTTCCCCAGTCGTTAATGACTTGGTTAATACTATTGCTGAAACCTTCACTATAACTGCAAATCACATACAGGCGTCAAAAGACAGACAGAAAAAGTTTTATGATTTGCGGCGCCAACCGTCACCCGAGTACAAACCAGGAGATCTGGTATGGTTGTCCACAAAGCACCTACGTTTGACTGCTCCCTCGAAAAAATTTAATAGGTTCTTCATAGGACCTTTCCCTGTGCAAAAAGTGATCAATCAAAATGCTGTAACTTTGGAGCTGCCTAGTCACTATAAAATACACCCCACTTTTCATGTGTCCCTCTTGAAACCTTGCAAATCATTACGAACAGTGGTGGATCAGTTGCCTGTGGTACCTCCCATTGAGCCAGAACGTGAATTTGAAGTACAGAGTATCCTGGATTCCCGAAAGGTGTCTGGGAGATTACAATATCTAATTCGTTGGAAGGGATACACCTCTGACGACGATTCTTGGGAGCCGGCTTCGAATTTATCTGCTCCACGTTTGGTTTCCTTATTTCATCGGCGGAATCCTGAACGTCCTCATCCATGAACCCCAGTGGTGTTCATCTTTGGAGGGGTGATCTGTAATGTGTACTGTGCCTTTAAGACATTTATCCCATAATCCTATAAAGTCTAGGTGCTCCCAGAATACATTGCTTGGTATTCTGGTCACACCCTTGTATCAGCCTGTCTTACACTGCTACTGAACTCAGCTGTTTCCTTCCCCCTTCTACTAAGGGATTAACTTCAGCTGGATATCTCCTGCAGTATCTGCCTACCTGGTTGCTCAATGTTTTCTGACAACACTCTCCCTGCTTCCTGTGCAGTTACCTCTGCTACTACGCTCTATCTCCAGACCCGACAGCCTCACAGAACACCGGGTGACGTCACCTTCAGCTGCTTCCGGTCTCAACCGATCTCAGACTGCATCCTCCATTCTCCTCGTGAGTACAGCGTTTGTGCTGAGACTGCATTGTGATATATTTTTGCTATAATCTGCAGAGTCTTACTTGTATATACATTTACTGCGCAATTAACACACGAATCACCAATGTCATATAAATCTATGTTAACTAGTTTATATATATCTTGTCATATTTGTACTGAGTACTAAAGTTTACTTTGTTGCTTAAAGGAATGGCAATATATAAGCTTTGTATCAATATTAAACCCTTACTCACATCCCCTTATGTTAAGTCATAATAGAAGGGGTAATACGTAAGGAACACACATATGTATATATATATATATATATATATATATATATATATATATATTTATATCAGCAATGCTAAATGTTCAAACTTTATTTACAGAAATTCAAGAAATAAGGAGACTTTACTATAACTTTTGTTCATTCAATCATAAGTGTTATTTGGGTCATTACACTTACCCTGCTGATCCGTTTTTTGACCGTGGTAAGTACAGTAAAAGAGAATCTTGAGAAACTCTTATGTGATCGCTTTACACGCCCTTATCATCAGTCTGGCTCTTAGACGGGGATACTAGTTCTCCTATATGAAGGGCCGCTGAATAAGCTAACACGAATGCGGCTCGAAAACATAATTTATGCTTACCTGATAAATTTATTTCTCCTGTAGTGTGTTCAGTCCACGGGTCATCCATTACTTATGGGATATATTCTCCTTCCCAACAGAAAGTTGCAAGAGGATCACCCAAGCAGAGCTGCTATATAGCTCCTCCCCTCACATGTCATATCCAGTCATTCGACCGAAACAAGACGAGAAAGGAGAAACTATAGGGTGTAGTGGTGACTGGAGTAATAATTTAAAATTTAGAACCTGCCTGAAATAGACAGGGCGGGCCGTGGACTGAACACACTACAAGAGAAATAAATTTATCAGGTAAGCATAAATTATGTTTTCTCTTGTTAAGTGTGTTCAGTCCACGGGTCATCCATTACTTTTGGGATACCAATACCAAAGCTAAAGTACACTCCACTGCCTGTAGAACCTTTCTCCCAAAAACAGCCTCCGAAGAAGCAAAAGTGTCAAATTTGTAAAATTTGGAAAAAGTATGAAGTGAAGACCAAGTTGCAGCCTTGCAAATCTGTTCAACAGAGGCCTCATTCTTAAAGGCCCAGGTGGAAGCCACAGCTCTAATGGAATGAGCTGTAATCCTTTCAGGAGGCTGCCATATCTTGTGGTAAATTTTTCTGGTAACAGGTTTCCGAGCCTGTATTAATGTATCAATAACCGAATCCGAAAACCCACGCTTTGATAGAATCAAGCGTTCAATTTCCAAGCAGTCAGCCTCAGAGAAATTAGGTTTGGATGGTTGAAAGGACCCTGAATTAGAAGGTCCTGCCTCAGGGGTAGAGACCATGGTGGACCGGACGACATGTCCACTAGGTCCGCATACCAGGTCCTGCGTGGCCACGCAGGCGCTATCAGAATCACCGATGCTCTCTCCTGTTTGATCCTGGCAATCAGACGAGGTAGCAACGGAAAAGGTGGAAACACATAAGCTATGTTGAAAACCCAAGGGGCTGCTAGTGCATCTACCAGCACCGCTCCTGGGTCCCTGGACCTGGATCCGTAACAAGGAAGCTTGGCGTTCTGGCGAGATGCCATGAGATCCAGATCGGTTTGCCCCAACGATGAATCAGTTGGGCAAATACCTCCGGGTGAAGTTCCCACTCCCCCGGATGAAAAGTCTGGCGACTTAAAAAATCCGCCTCCCAGTTCTCCATGCCTGGGATGTAGATCGCTGACAGGTGGCAAGAGTGAGACTCTGCCCAGCGAATTATCTTCGAGACTTCCAACATCGCTAGGGAACTCCTGGTTCCCCTTGATGATTGATGTAAGCCACAGTCGTGATGTTGTCCGACTGAAATCTGATGAACCTCAGTGTTGCTAACTGAGGCCAAGCTAGAAGAGCATTGAATATTGCTCTTAATTCTAGAATGTTTATTGGGAGGAGTTTCTCCTCCTGAGTCCACGATCCCTGAGCCTTCAGGGAGTTCCAGACTGCTCCCCAGCCTAGTAGGCTGGCATCTGTTGTTACAATCGTCCAATCTGGTCTGCGAAAAGTCATTCCTTTGGACAGATGAACCCGTGACAACCACCAGAGAAGAGAATCTCTGGTCTCCTGGTCCAGATTTAGCAAAGGGGACAGATCTCAGTAATCCCCGTTCCATTGACTTAGCATGCATAGTTGCAGCGGTCTGAGATGTAGGCGCGCAAATGGCACTATGTCCATTGCCGCGACCATTAAGCCGATTACTTCCATGCACTGAGCTACTGATGGGCTTGGAATGGAGTGAAGAACACAGCAAGCATTGAGAAGCTTTGATAACCTGGACTCCGTCAGGTAAATCTTCATCTCTACAGAATCTATAAGAGTCCCTAGAAAAGGGACCCTTGTGAGTGGTAACAGAGAACTCTTTTCCACGTTCACTTTCCACCCATGCGACCTCAGAAATGCTAGAACTATCTCTGTATGAGACTTTGCATTTTGAAAACTTGACGCTTGTATCAGAATGTCGTCTAGGTACGGAGCCACCGCTATGCCTCGTGGTCTTAGTACCGCCAGAAGAGAGCCCAGAACCTTTGTAAAAATTCTCGGGGCCGTAGCTAACCCGAAGGGAAGCGCTACAAACTGGTAATGCCTGTCTAGAAAGGCAAACCTTAGGTACCGATAATGATCTTTGTGAATCGGTATGTGAAGGTAGGCATCCTTTAAATCCACTGTGGTCATATATTGACCCTCTTGGATCATGGGTAGAATGGTCCGAATGGTTTCCATCTTGAACGATGGAACCCTTAGGAATTTGTTTAAGATCTTTAAATCTAAGATTGGTCTGAAGGTTCCCTCTTTCTTGGGAACCACAAACAGATTTGAATAAAATCCTTGCCCCTGTTCCGTCCGCGGAACTGGGTGGATCACTCCCATCACTAAGAGGTCTTGTACACATTGTAGAAATGCCTCTTTCTTTACTAGGTTTGTTGATAACCTTGACAGATGAAACCTCCCTTGTGGAGGGGAAGTTTTGAAATCCAGAAGGTATCCCTGAGATATAATCTCCAACGTCCAGGGATCCTGTACATCTCTTGCCCAAGCCTGGGCGAAGAGAGAGAGTCTGCCCCCCACTAGATCCGTCTCCGGAAAGGGGGCCCTGACTTCATGCTGTCTTAGGGCGGAAGTAGGCTTTCTGGCCTGCTTGCCCTTGTTCCATGACTGGTTGCCTTTCCAACCCTGTCTGTAACGAGCAGTAGTTCCTTCCTGTTTTGGAGTGGAGGAAGTTGATGCTGCTCCTGCCTTGAAATTACGAAAGGCACGAAAATTAGACTGTTTGGCCTTTGATTTGGCCCTGTCCTGAGGAAGGGTGTGGCCCTTACCTCCAGTAATGTCAGCAATAATTTCCTTCAAGCCGGGCCCGAATAAGGTCTGCCCTTTGAAAGGAATGTTTAGTAATTTAGACTTAGAAGTTACATCTGCTGACCAGGATTTAAGCCAAAGCGCTCTGCGCGCCTGTATGGTGAATCCGGAATTTTTAGCCGTAAGTTTGGTTAAATGCACTACGGCATCCGAAACAAACGCATTAGCCAGCTTAAGGGTTCTAATCTTGCTCAGAGACTCATCCAATGGTGCTGTGCGAATCGCCTCTTCCAGAGACTCAAACCAGAATGCCGCTGCAGCAGTGACAGGCGCAATGCATGCAAGAGGCTGCAATATAAAACCTTGTTGAACAAACATTTTCTTAAGATAACCCTCTAATTTTTTATCCATTGGATCTGAGAAAGCACAGCTATCCTCCACCGGGATAGTGGTACGCTTGGCTAAAGTAGAAACTGCTCCCTCCACCTTAGGGACCGTCTGCCATAAGTCTCGTGTGGTGGCGTCTATAGGGAACATTTTTCTAAATATCGGAGGAGGGGAAAAAGGCACACCGGGTCTATCCCACTCCTTACTAATAATCTCTGTAAGCCTCTTTGGTATAGGAAAAACGTCAGTACACACCGGAACCGCATAGTATTTATCCAGCTTACATAATTTCTCTGGGATTGCCACCGTGTCACAATCATTCAGAGCCGCTAACACCTCCCCTAGAAACACGCGGAGGTTCTCAAGCTTAAATTTAAAATTTGAAATTTCTGAATCCGGTCTCCCCGAATCAGAACCGTCACCCACAGAATGAAGCTCTCCGTCCTCATGTTTTGCAAATTGTGACGCAGTATCAGACATGGCTCTCATGTCATCGGCGTGCTCTGTCCTTAACCCAGAACTGTCGCGCTTGCCTCTTAATTCGGGCATATTGTATAATACTTCTTTCATAACATTAGCCATATCATGTAAAGTGATTTGTAAGGGCCTTGATGTACTTGGCGCCTCAATCTCACACACCTCCCGAGCGGGAGACGAAGGTACTGACACGTGAGGAGAGTTAGACGGCATAACTGCCCCCTCGTTGTCTGGTGATAATTTTTTAATCGGTACAGATTGACTTTTCAAAGTAATATCAATACAATTGGTACACATATTTCTATTGGGCTCCACAACGGCTTTTAAACATAAAGAACAAGCAGATTCCTCTGTATCAGACATGTTTAAACAGACTAGCAATGAAGCTAGCAAGCTTGGAAATTACTTTCAATAAGTTCGCAAGCAATATAAAAAACGCTGCAGCGCTTTTAAAAAACACAGTTGAGTAACAAAGAACTAATTCAGTTATAGTCAACAATTCTGTAAATGTATTAATTAGCAGAGGATTGCACCCATTAGCCACAGGATGATTAACCCCTCAGTACCCAAAAAAACGGATATCAAATTAATATTAAACGTTTTTATCACAGTCTAACACACTGTCACAGGTCTGCTGTGACTGATTACCTCCCTCAAAAACGAATTTTGAAGACCCCTGAGCTCTCTAGAGACGTCCTGGATCAAGGAGGAAGAAGCAGGAAGACTGTGCTAGAATTTTAACTGCGCAACAAGGCGCTAAAAAAGGCCCCTCCCGCTCATTTACAACAGTGGGAGACCTGATATAACGGTTTCTATGCAGAAATATACATTAGCCATGTGGAAAAAAAGAGAAAAAATTCATGCCCAAAAGGATTTATCACCAAAGTACCTCACAAAACGAATAACATGCCAGTAAACGTTTTGAAAATAAACTTCTTTAAATGTCATGCAAAGTTATCACTAAGCCTGCAACCAGTCGCTACCACTGCAGATAAGGCTTAAGCATTATTTCAGTATTAACAGTATTTTCTCAGTCAAATTCTAGTCCCTAGAAAATAACTCTACTGTGCATACAATTATCAGCCTGATACCAGTCACTACTACTGCATTTAAGGCTGTACTTACATCATACGGGTAACAGCAGTATTTTCTTAGTCAATTCCATTCCCAGAAAATATTGTACTGCACATACCTCATTTGCGGGGGACCCCGCATGCTATTCCCATGTTCTGAAGTTACCCCACTCCTCAGAATGTCGAGAACAGCCAGTGGATCTTAGTTACGCCTGCTAAGATCATAGAAAACGCAGGCAGTTTCTTCTTCCAAATACTGCCTGAGATAGAAAAACAGCACACTCCGTTGCCATTTAAAATAACAAACTTTTGATTGAAGAATAATTAAGTAAAAACTCCAACTCCTCCCGCGACCTCCTTCTTTGTTGAGGGTTGCAAGAGAATGACTGGATATGACATGTGAGGGGAGGAACTATATAGCAGCTCTGCTTGGGTGATCCTCTTGCAACTTCCTGTTGGGAAGGAGAATATATCCCATAAGTAATGGATGACCCGTGGACTGAACACACTTAACAAGAAAAATAACAAAAACTCATAAGAGGTGGAGCAGACAGTCCCCAAAGCCTCGACTAGCCATTCGAGCCAGTTGTGCGTAATGGGCTCTCTAGAGTCCTTATGTTGAGGTTGTGATCTACCCCAGCCTTTTACAACTTGACACGTAGAAAAAGGGTTAGGCTGCTAGCCACGATTGAACAGCCCCTTGACGGGCGCCTGCATGCCAAAGACTCACCAGCCAGTCAAACAGAGTGACACGTAACACCTCTGCAGCCTCCACTTTCTGATTGTGACAAAATAGTTCCCATTCCTGCCACAGTCTCACGTAGAAGTGCCAGGTGGATGGGGCTAGTGAAGCTTGCACTAGAGGGAGCATGGATATCCAGGATTTAGAAGCTGCCAAAGGAAACCAGGACAAGGTAAACCTTCTTGAGCAGCATGAGGTGTGTGAGGCGTCTGAATGTCACCCAATCAAACCTCAATAGGGCATCAGCTAGAACATTATTAACCTCAAGGACATGTTTATCCTGAAATGGTATGTCAAGTTCTAGACAGTGTAACACCAAGTGTCGTAACAAGCAGACTACTATGGCAGACGTAGCCGAAAGGCCATTAATGGCATGTACCACACTGAGATTATCTGTCCAGAAGATAACTGTTCTGTTGGAAAATTGACTTCTATAGCTATTGCTATAGGAAAAAGCTCCAAAAGGGTGAGATTATGAATTAAGCCCCTAACACTCCAATCCTGAGGCCAAGGTCCTGCACGCCACTGACCTCCAAAATATGCTCCATAGCCTTTAGACCTTGCAGCAATCGTGAACAGATGTGAAAGCTGACTGGATATGGGGTTAGAGCGCCAAAAATGAATACCATTAAAATCTTGAAGAAAAACCTCCCAAACTTTTAAATCAGCTCTCATACCTTTGGTAACAAAAATTCTGTCTGATGGCTTATCTCTACCTCTCTGCTTCCCTTCCAATCTACGGTTAAAAACCCTTCCCATTGGAATGACTCTACCTGCAAAATTAAGAAGACCAAGGAGAGACTGCAGTTGCCTTAGGGGAATGTTTCTTTTAGAAGCAGCCATTTTAACCGCCTTGAGCATACTCTGAACTTTATCGGAGGGTAGTCTGCAGAGCATTGCTTCAGTATCAATTTTAATACCCAAGAATGTAAGGCGAGTGCAAGGGCCTTCAGACTTATCCTTCGCTAAAGGAACTCCAAATTGGAACATGAGTTCACGCATTACCTGCATTAACTGCTGGCAGCGATCCACCTTCAAACTTACAACCCATAAGGTAAAAGGCAGATGGATGTAAAGGCAATAAATGAAAAGCGGACTCAATGTCTAATTTTTCCAATAAAGCACCTCGTCCCACCCCACAAACCAGCTCTATGGCACTATCAAAAGATTGATAGCGTACCGAGCTCAGTTCGGGGTCAATTGCATCATTAATGGAGCTGCCCCTAGGGTGTGAGAGGTGCTGTATCAGGCGAAATATACCTAATTCCTTTTTGGGCACTACTCTCAAGGGAGATATTACTAAATTTGGCAAGGGAGGAGAAGGGAAAGAACCTATAATCCATCCCAAACTAAGTTCCCTTGAAAGCTTATCTCTTACTACTTTTGGGTACAGGTATGCAGATTTTAAGTTGCAACGGCATGCCAATCGCTTAATACCCGGTAGCAGGGCCGCCACTAGAAATTTTGGGGCCCCTGACTTAACCATTGATCAGGGCCCCCCCCTTGACATGTGCAATTTTTGACCAAGTGACTAAAATGTATATGCACTTTATTCTTAAGTGTCTTTTTAAACTTGGAAATGTTGTAAAGGTAGTAACATACACACACAGACACACTCATACACTGAAACACACACTCACACATAAGGATTCACATATAGACACTCTAGCAGACAAGCAAAGAAACACACTCAGACACAGACACCCAAACAGACACTCAGCACTTGTTTACATTGACCTGACAAGTAATGAGGTAAACTACAGTTTTGTTTAAAAAAAAAAAAAAAGGAGATTTTTCAAAACAAAATATGGAGTTCTAATTATCTTTTTGTAAAGGAAGATGCCAACTAAATGATGACAACAGCATGCAGTGGCTGAAAGGAAGGGTCCTGAACTGCCTAAACAATAATTTAAAAGTTAAATGGTGGATTGGTGACTTTCGGAAAGGTTTTGTTAATCTCAAAGTTTGTAGAAAGATATGAATAATCAGTAGTAAGGTCAAAATGTCCTAAAAAGGAACAGACAATGGACACACACACGCACACAAACTCAAACTTGCACATACACCCAAGGTAACACCGACAGAGACAGCCTCAGAAAACACACAAAGACATTCACACACACAGAGACACCCACAGAAAACAGACAAAGACATATACACACAGTCACAGAGAGACAACCACATAAAACACAGAAAGACATACATACATACACACACCCTCACTGAGACATCCACAGAAAACACACAAAGACATACACACACCCTCACAGAGACACCCACAGAAAACACACACCCTCACAGAGACATCCACAGAAAACACAGACATACATAGACACACACCCTCACAGAGACATCCACAGAAAACACAGACATACACACCCACCCTCACAGAGCCATCCAGAGAAAATACACAAAGACAAACATACACATACCCTCACAGAGACACCCATAGAAAAAGCTCAAAGACATATGCACACACCCTCACAGACATCCACAGAAAATGCACAAAGATATACACAGCCACCCTCACAGAGAGACCCACAGAAAAAAAATACATACCCACTCATAGAGACACAAACCAAAGCACAAAAGCATAAACACAGACACCCACAGAAACACTCACAGGAGGAAACATTTATGCACCTTGCATCCCCTAAATCAACAGTGTGTGACATCCATGATAAAAAAATTGCATAAATTAAAAGATCACTTTTTAAAAAATCATATTTGTAAATGTGCAAACAAAAATAATTCTGTGAATTCAAAATTGTACATTAATGATCTGGGTAGATGACTAGATGAAGGAAAGTACTTTTTTAAAAGGTTGACATATGTTTGTTTTTTCCCCAGTTTCCCCAACCAAGAGCACCACTTCAAATATAGTGTACAAATGTTCCCATCTGTCAGCTGTACTTATGGATTTTGAAAATGCTGTACTCTATATGGTCTTGGTGGAACAATAAGCTGTGGTACTCATACCATTAGATCTGGTTAAATGCAGGATCTAGGCTTGTTGGTATGTATTTCAAAATTAAGTCAGCTGCAATGTAAACTGAACAGTTTTAAGTTAACCTGTCTCATTTCAAACACTGAGCAATCTTAGTCTGAGAGTATAACATTTTATGCAGATGTAAAAATCTTAGATAAAATGCCTCCTTGCATCTGGAAAGTCCTTGCATAAAGGGGCAGTAAACTGGAATGTTATATATATATATATATATATATATATATATATATATATATATATATATATATATATATATATATATATGCCAAAAGGGCACCTACCATTTGTGTATTGAGGAGGAAACATTTCTGAATGGTTTTAAATATAGAATTTCTACAGCATTGTCAAATAATCATAAATACACTGCTGCTAAAAAAAAATGTGTTTTTATGGACCCCTGGTCCCACCATACAACTACTACCACACTGAAGTTACAATCAGAAAATTGCACAAAGAAATAAAAAACATTTGCTAAGTAAGTCCTACCTCCTCTGCAAATGAAAGTGATCTGCCGTCTGACTCGGGCACACACTGTACAAACAAAGTGCCAAGTCTGTCTCACACTGTGCATAGTGGTTTAGTGCACACTCAGAAATCCTCTCAAATGCTAATACTTTACTCCTTGTAATAACATTTCCCATGCTCAATTAGCACTCTGCTGTAGTACCCACTGGTGGCTGCCAAAATTTAAAAAATAATATATTTTTTTTAAAGTTCTTGCCTCATGGGGCCCCCTGGCCCATTGGGCCCCTGACAGGAGTCACCCCTGTCACCCCCTGATGGCGGCCCTGCCCGGTAGGAACCATAAAGCCACTATAAAAACTTTCTAACAGCAAATTCGCTGCTTGGTGGTCTAGATACTCCAGAAGCCAGGGTTCTAAATCATGCACCTTCACTGGTGTTGGTGCTTTTTGAAGCATGAGTGAATTTAGCTGGTGACCTATTGGCAGGTGTTTTCTTTTTTCTGGCACATTCACTACCTGGGTGTGATCCACTACAGAACTTGCAGGTGTGCCTGAAGGTGCAGGAGCTACCTTTATCACATCTATTTTCCTGAAATGCCCAGCAGGCACCCCCTCTATGTTAACTCTTGGGAGTCCGAAAGGATTGCGTTGTAAAACTAGTGGAAGAGGAGGGAGAGCCATGAGGGCCTAGGCGTTGCCACAAGTGTGTATCTGTGGTATCAAAGGTGAGCACAGTATTACCGTCCATCTTTTGCCTAAATTCAGAATCATAGTCTATACAAGCTCCATCACCAAATTTGCTCTGAATCCAGTGGATATTGTCTGTGTATTTTAATATTGCATGACATTGACTGTGTTATTTCTCTAGATAGCATGAAAAGTACACTCTAAAGCATCTAAGCCATTCCTCAAAAGTTTAAGACCATTGACACATTTACTAGACATGTGCATGGCGAAAAAATTCGGTTCGGATCAATTCGTATTTTTTCTAATTTCGGTTCGGAGCAATTCGAATTCGGAAAAATTTGAATAAATTCGGTTCGGATTTGTTTCGGATTCATTCGAATTCGAATAAATTCAGCTGGATTCGGTTCGGTAATTCGGAAATGTTAGGTGGGATTAGACTAGTATTATGTACTGTATATTAGGTGTAACCCATAGCAGAGTGATATAACCTAATATACTGTACAATACTAGTGTAATCCATGGCCATCCGAATCTACAGAATAAATCCGAATAAATCTGAATAAATCCGAAGTAATTCGGATTTATTCGGTAGATTCGGCACTATTTTAATTCGGAAATTCGGTTCTATCCGAATCTCCGAATTTTCCGATTTTTCCGAATTTCCGAATCAAACCGAACTGAATCGCACATGTCTAATATTTACCCTGCTGTATCTTTTTTACAGTTTTCTGCTTCAAATGACAGAGAGGGAGTACAAGATGACAACGGATCACCATGAAGAGCAACCTTGTGTTCAGGGATTAAGCTAGTGGGTGGACTCTGTTCCACCTGAAAAGGTGGGTCAGACTGGGGTTCTGCTTGAGCAACAGACGATTGTGACTGTGCTGCTTTTTGGAATGAACATGACTGGAATTCCTGCCACATTCTTTTTACCATAGAAAACATACATTTCTGACCCTTACCCTTTAACCCCAAGGTGTCACTGTCAGATTCTGAGTCAGATAATGACGAATCAGCTAAGTCAGGCCTGTTGTGTGTGAATAAACAGGGCTTACCAGCACCAGAAGATGTCGCTCCTTGATTTGAGCTAGCTGATGCTGTCTCCCTCACTAGATTGCCGCTTCCTGGCTGGAGTGATGCATTGTCATTATTCTGCTGAGGACAGGGGCCTGTCACTGTATCTGCCGACATCCTGGTTGGATTTTGTGCCTATGGAGCAATACCACATGGTCCAGGCATGGCTGGCAGTGATGCCTCAGTTTTTGCTGCGCCCTGCAAGAGAGAGAATAACTTGCGAGCACTACGAACACAGGGAATGGAAGGATTAGCAGGCCCTGCTATTTTAAGTGAATCTATAATAGTGGGATACTGTACATTCACACTCCCAGGATAAGCAGACCCTGACATTGCCTGTGTATCTGTAATAGGGGGATGCTGTACATTCACACTTCCTCTTTCACTGGTTGTTAAATTCCTGGCACCACTGATCGACACCTCATTCACACTGATATTACCCCCTATGTTATTATGGGATGATGTATTCACATTCACATAGTCACTCCCCACGTTTGGTATAGACCATGCATCATTTGACCCCACTTGCATGGAAAAAGTTGTCACATTAGGGTTGATGTTCAAACTGGGGCTTCCGTGGCCTTAAACTGATGCCGCCTCATTCATATTCATTATTACTGCATCATTAGGCATATCCGGGTTAATCATTCGTATATCACTCAAACCATTATGAGCAGATGAAGCAACCCTTTGTGTCGATGAAACAGACCCCCTACGGCCTTTGAATACTGGTTCATGTGCTGCCCCTTGAGCCCCATAACACAGATTTGCGGCCTAAAGCGTTTCCGCGTATAGCCCCGTCCCTTTGTAATCTAGATCTTGAGGGACCCCAAATAACCTGTCTTTGCTGTCTTACTACTGCCCCCCTAGAGGTTACCAATCCTTCCCCTGCCGGTGTCCTCTCATGGGGCTCACCTGTGAGGAGCACTCGAGGACCCAACCAATCCCTTTCATGTCCGCGGCTGATGTGACTTCCAGTGACGTCACTGGAACGGGCCGTACACGTAACGGCAACTTTCGGTGACGCGTACGAGGACGGAGCTCCAACCAGAGCAGGAGGACCCGGGGAAGCCATCACCGCCACGATGGAGGCTAAGAAGGAGGACACCGCCGATGCAGCCGACAGAGGTATTGCAGCGAACAACGAGGACACTGCTGCGCCAGGCAAGAGGTCTAAAGATGGGGTGAGGTAATGGGGCCTACTGCCGTGCTAACCACATGGCCCACCGAGCCATGCAAGCCAATAGGGATATTTTGATCCCCCACTATACCACCAATAAAATATTGATTAATTATAGGCCCTTTCATGTGCTATATCTGGCACTCATGGGGAAGTGTGGGCCTGAGTATGTGTTGAGGCCTATTAGTTTGAGGCTTAGCAACCAGAGTATCAAGTGTTGGTGCAGGCCCTAATTGAAGTTGAGGCCTATCAGTTTGGGGCCTAGCGACCGGCGTGTCAAGTGTTGGTGCAGGCCCTAATTGATTTAATGGCCCTGGGATTGGGGGAATGACCAGGGCCTGTGGTGTAATATAGGCCGCATCCTGAGCAGGCCCGGCCATTGCCTCAGAGGCATAGGCCGAATTTACACCATCTATTTGAGCATGGACATCAGCTACAATCGTAGCAGTCTTGGGAATCGTTTTAATAATTGTGCTGCCTGTTTGTGCTGATTGTGACTGTGTATATTGTGTTGGGGGACTAAAGTCCCCTAACTCCTCAATAACATCCATGTCACTTATCTATTTTGTTTGCTTTTCTTTCCTAGATTTCTCAAAATCCAGCTCCTGGAATCGCTGTGTGGGCAGTATGGAATGTCTGGAACGTTGCATGATGAAGAAAAATCAAGATTTTTCTGGAAAATTGCAGTGGAAAAATGTCTCTGCTCCAGGATTCAGGAAGAAGAGGGCCAGGAAACTGAGTTCTCCACTTTAAAGGCAAGAAAGGGGGCTCCTCCCTACTCTAGCAACAATGTTGCCACCAGTGGCGGCTGGTGACTTTTGAAGATGGGGGAGCACTAGCCCCGCCACTCAGATGGCTCCGCCCATGTTATTGTGTTTGTGTGTATATATATATATATATATATATATATATATATATATATATATATATATACACATACATACATACACACACACTCTGCCAGTTACCTTAACACATCCTTATACAAGGTGAGGGCAGTGTGTTATGTGTATTACTGTGTGTTGTAACCTGTGTATATTGAAAGACAAGAGCACCACACACTTCTCTTACCTCATTGCTGGATTAATGTTTTCATATCCCTGCATGAGAAAGCTTCTCAGCCAATCTGCTATCTGACATAGGGGAATCATTCTTCTGCTACACAGAGCAACCACTTCCTGTGCTGCAGCTCTCTCCCTCTCACACAGAACCACCTGTGTGCAGGACTGACATCATCAGCTACTGCCACAGCTCTCACCTCTCACTCTCAAGCTTGTTACCTGCAGTTCAGCATTCTCACACACGCTGAACTCTTCTGTTCCTGGGAAACCTGTAGCAGCACTGGACTCTAACTGACTAAGGTCTAAGGCAGGTTGTATAACTTATTATCTTATGCTAAGTCAATTTAGCTTCATGCTTAGTAACCTGTGAATTGTTACTGAAATCTCTCTCTCATTTATACCTGATTGTATTTGTATGGTTACCTTCTGCTTAAAGCTATAACCTCCAAGTCTGCAGTGACTCTGGAGAAATAGTTTATAGGCAAACATTAAGACAGATAGTTTAATATTGCCAATTGCATATTGTAATTAAGCTATCTGTAACATCTGTCACTTTGCTTAAGTTAACCTATTCAAGTAAGCTGCATAAATTCTACAGAACTGCTTTCAGGAAATCCTCACAAAAAACAAGTACACTCACACTTTTTGTTCAGGGTTATAACAGCTACAAAGTACACTAACACCCATAAACTACCTATGAACCCCTAAACCAAGTCCCCCCACATCGCAAACCCCTAATCTGCCGACTGGACACCGCCGCCACCTACATAATAGCTATGAACCCCTAATCTGCTGCCCCTAACATCGCCGACACCTATATTATATTTATTAACCCCTAATCTGCCCCCCCCAACGTCGCCGCTACCTAACTACAATTATTAACCCCTAATCTTCCACCCGCAACGTCGCTGCTACTATAATAAATGTATTAACCCCTAAACCTAAGTCTAACCCTAACCCTAACACCCCCCTAACATAAATATAATTTAAATAAAACGAAATAATATTCCTATAATTAAATAAATTAATCCTATTTAAAACGAATAAACCAGATTAGGGGTTCATAGCTATAATGTAGGTTGCGGCGTTGTCCAGAGCGGCAGATTAGGGGTTAATACTATAATTAGGTGTTAGCGATAGCGGGGGCGGCAGATTAGGGGTTAATAAGTGTAAGGTTAGGGGTGTTTAGAGTCGGGGTTCATGTTAGGGTGTTAAGTGCAGACTTAGAGAGTGTTTCCCCATAGGAAACATTGGGGCTGCGTTAGGAGCTGAACGCTGCTTTTTTGCAGGTTTTTTCAGCCAGCTCAGCCCCGTTGTTTTCTATGGGGCACGTTTTTCCAGTTTACCGCTACCGTAGACAACGCTGGTATTGAGGGTTGAAGTGGCCCTAAATTATGCTCAACGTTCCCTTTTCTGAGCCTAACGCAACCACTCGGACAACTCTAAATACCAGCGTTGTCTTAAGGGTGCGCTGGGAAAAAAAGCAGCGTTAGCAACGCAGGTCTTTACCGACAAAACTCTAAATCTAGGCGATAATTTACTGTTCCCTTTGGAAATAATTATAACAAATCCAAATCCTATATTCAGTCAAATCAAATGCCCACTCAAAAGAAATTAGGCTGAACTGAGCATTGAAAAATATCTAAAATGTATCTTTTGTGCAAAACAAAATGTTCAACCGTGCACAAATTTACTAATAATGATCTGTTATGTTTGCACATTGTTTTAAACACAAAATATCCCCTACTATTGATGCATTTTTAAGTGTCATATTCAGATGTAACATATCTAATACATTATTTATGTTCAACGTGATCTTTAATTTCTCTGTTATTGCTATTAGCTGTTATTGGTGTCATATATAAATGTGACCCATGATTTATTTAAAGGGACAGTCAACACCAGAATTTTGTTGTTTTAAAAGATAGATAATCCCTTAATTACCAATTCCCTAGTTTTGCACAACCAACACAGTTATAATTATGCAAGTTTTACCTCTGTAATTACCTTGTATCTAAGCCTCAGTAGACTGCCCCCTTATTTCAGTTCTTTTGACAGACTTGCATTTTAGCCAATCAGAGCTGTCTCCATGGTAAATTCACGTGCATGAGCTCAATGTTATCTATATGAAACACGTGAACTAATGCCCTCTAGTGTTGAAAAACTATCAAAATGCATTTAGGTTAGAGGCGGCCTTCAAGGTCTAAGAAATTAGCATATGAACCTCCTGGGTTTAGCTTTCAACTAAAGAATACCAAGAGAACAAAGCAAAATTGGTGATAAAAGTTAATTGGAAAGTTGTTTAAAATTACATGCCCTATTTGAAACATGAAAGTTTTTTTTGGACTTGACTGTCCCTTTAAGTTTCTGTTGAAAAATGTGTTGTATTAAAAAAAAATCAATTAAAAAAAAAATATTAGTACTCTTTACAGACTTTTTTTTTAAGTGTGCTGTGTCATTTAAAAGCAACATTAGTGCAGTCGTATAGGTCTTTTATAAGATACTGTTGTGCCTGGAGAATATTTTCTTGTTTTGATCTAAGCATATTTATCATTAATTTATAACCCCAATTGCTAATGGTTTTAACAGCCATAAATTTACAAGAAAATCATTTGTTCATGGCATGAGTGTGAGCTCTGGGCAATAAGAGAACAAAATTGGGGGAAAAGAGGCGGTTTAAAAAAATAAAAAAGAGAATAAAATGAGTAATAAAACATATGACCCTCTCCACCAGTATCTGCCTCTACCCTTGTGTAAACCTTTGCTAGCTCCAAGGTAAGGTATAGAACCACCCCCTGTCAGCAATATGATGATCCTCTGACAGTTTAGGGGTTAAATTTACAAAACTAGCTGTGGCAGGATTAAAGCATCCAGACGAGAGCTTTCATTATAAGGTAAAATTGCACTTAATCCATGTGAATGCTAGTTCAAATATTACTTGTTGTAGGCAATAACATCTCAAACCAGTTCTTTCTACGTCATTCACTTCACAGAATTAACTTGCAAATCTTTCAGTTTGTGGAGTTTGAATGGGATTCCTCATATTAACTGTTGTTTAGTCCATAAATACACAGTCCATAGGTTTTACCTACTTTTCTCGAGGTTCTATAAGATATCACGCAAATACTATGAAGCCCCGTTTATATTCTATAAAAGCAATTATTTCCTTGAGAACAGTGTCGCAGAAGGATGTTCTCTGCTGTTAAGTATGTGAACTGAATGCATATATTACAGTAGGACTAAAAAAAAGATTGCATTTAAAAAACATACAAAATAAATAAATTAAATATTAAAATAAACTGTAAACAAATATTATTATTTAATTGCATTAAAATTGTAACAGAATTGTTCTGCAAAAATCGTACTTTATGAAGAAATTAATATTTGTATTGAAATTGTGCAGGAAAGAAAGGATTTAAAATGCACAGAAAAAAACCCAAACTTAATAAAACTAACCTGCACATGCAAATAAACACTGTGAAATTTGTAATTATAATATGAAATTTAAAATGAGTTTGCCCATCTCTCCTAGGGAGCTGAACACGGACGTTCCATGGGCTTTGCTGAAATATAGTCTGGAGTATTCTGTAGACATTTTCGCCCTTCAGTTCTCACTGTTTTTTCTTGCAAACTAACACTTGCTGTGTTTCACATGTTTTAAACTTTACAATAAAGGACTTCGTTTTAACCTCAGCTGGAGCCGCCTTTCTTTGAATGAATTTGCCTTTCCAGTTATCCAGCTGTCGTTCTGTGGCCATTGGACTGTTTAGGAGCTTGTGTGCTGGGCGTGTTTACTGAGCAGCACTTTCAACCAATAACCAGCATTGCTAGTCTCACGGAGGTACGTAGGAGAGGGGAGGAGTGTTCCACTAGCTGAGAGGATTGTAGCCGGGATAAGTTGAGGCGGGTGGCGTTTTCCTCCGCATCGTCCCAGGCTGGTTTCTTTCCCCAGAGTGGCAGCTTTCCTAATTGGAGCCAGTGAGACGGACACACACACCAACACTGACTGAAAACCCCGCACGTATCCTCTACTAGTGAGTGAAGATTGCAACGTTTCATATGCTGACTGGTTTTCATTCTTTTGCTGCTTGTCTATCTGTGGCTATACGATATCACTTTACCTGCTTTGCTTTGCTTGCATTACACGCCACAGCACACATTATACCTAAAAGGATTTTATACCTTGGATTGCATATACAGATTTTGGGTTTCTCTTTGACTCATACAAACTAAAAGATGGCAAGATTTTGTCAAAATACGCAAAACACTTATTACTCTAATAGAAAAACACATATATCAAAACAGAGGCAATTGTAAGATACTGTCTGCTGCAATGTGACTGATAGTTGCTGAAGGAATTAAAATTTTAAGTGCGCTCCTGCTCCCTGCTAACTTTACTCTCCCCAGAGCTTCATTACTTTCTAAGAGAGACCTCTTGCAGGGACAGCCCCTTTTTTTTACAGAATTCCTTGAGGGCTGCCCCTGCAAGTGTTGATGTGGTTCTTCACATCTGAGCCAGTGAAGTTTTTGGAATTGGGTATGTAGCTGGTAACTTATAAAGGACCAGATTACAAGTGGAGCGGTAGTATTTAACGCTCCTGCTCGTGCGCTAACTCAGCTAGAAGTAAATTTTTTGCACGTGTCGGGTATCGCTCGTATTACAAGTTGAAAGTAAAGTTTTCACTCATGCACTAACCTGAAACATGCAAGAATATCGTAACTGCATTAACTTTTTCACCCACAGAAGTCGATGGAGCAAAAAAAGTGGGGAAAAAAATGGGATTCTACATATTAACTGTTATTTAGTCCATAAATATGTTCTTTTTATTCAGAAATACATATATATATATATATATATATATATATATATATGATTTTTTTTGCACAAATATACATTTATACCTATATATATATATATATATATATATATATATATATATATATATATATATATATATATTAACATATATATATATATATATATATATATATATACAAATGATTATATATAGGTTTAAATATATCTATTTAAAAATACATAGAATTCTACTATGTGAAGAACATTGGAATGTGAAATATTTACAGTAAATACACAGTATAACACTTTGTTAATTATGAATATTACATAAATATGATGTTCTATATTTTTAATCTACTTGACTGCAAAGGGCTCCAATGCACTTATATTTTATATCTATATATGTATACATAAGTATTTATGTGTATATATGTCTGTAAATACATAAATACACATATAAATACATATGTACACACATATACAAACATAAATGTATATGTACATATACAAATATATATATATATATATATATATATATATATATATATATATATATATATACACGAATATATACATACATATACATATTTAGGCATGTATACGTATGTATCTCTATGTTAAAGCCCTTTGCATGCATTTTTCCCCCTAACACCTGAGACTTCATATCTTTGAGCCCTTATAACTTTTTTGTGCAATATTTTTTTTAAAATAATTTTATTAGATACTGTTATTACGTATGTAACTGTACTTTAAATTTATTTGTTTTGCAAAACCCTTAACTATAGCTCTGAGGATGCGTTATCCCAATGAGCGTCAACTTCAATTGCGCTCAATCGATTGCGTTTTGTTTCAACTTGTAATACGAGCACTACATCTGAAACGTGCAAACACCCGCGATAACGCTCATGTGTAACTGTTAGGGCGTCACTCGTAATCAGGCCCAAAGTTATTAGAGAGATCCTTCTGAAATATCATGGCTGTGAGATAGCAGAAGGAAATCTTAAAAACAGTCAGAGATCCTGTGTTTGCCAAGATATTAGCATCCTGGAAACTTAGGTACAAGAATGTTGCCCTTTTCTGGGACAAGCTTTGGGCTTTTGAGTTCCATGTATCTAGCTTAGGTTCCACCTTTTAAATTTAAAGGGACAGTCAACTCCAAAATTGTAATTGTTCAAAAAGATAGATAATCCCTTTATTACTCATTCCCCAGTTTAGCACAGCCAACATGGTTGTTAATATACTTTTTATCTCTGTGATAACCTTGTATCTAAGACTCTTCTGACATGCCTTTGATCACATGACTTTATTTTTTTATCTATTGACTTGCATTTTAGCCAATCAGTGCTGTGTTGTGCACAACTCCATGGGGCGTGAGCACAATGTTATCTATTTGGCCCACATGAACTAGCAGTCTCCTGTTGTGAAAAGTTAATAAAAAAGCATGTGATAAGAGGCTGTCTGTCTGTAGTGTGTTGTTTATGTGTATGTGTTGTTTATGCAAAGCTGGGGAATCGGTAGTAAAGGTGTTATCTGTCTTTATAAACAATAACCATTTTGGTGTTGACTGTCCCTTTAAGAAAAAATTGTGGTTCTAGAAGCAGTAGCCTGAATCCATTGGTTATCTTTTTCTGCAAGGGTTGTCTAAGTTTTATTTGCCTCCCGGCCCCCTAAACCCGTCTATGTGACCGTTACAATGGACCTTTGTTGAGGGAAAACAAACAAAAATGAATTGACTGGTGGTCTCTATTTAAAACCAAACACAGTAATTATTTAATTATTATTATCTTTATTTGTATTGACCCAACAGAGTCCACAGCACTTTATAGAGGTACAATACATAAAGATTGGGACAGATGTGTTATATGGCCTTGCTCTCTGGAAAGCTTATCTTTCCTGTCACCCACTGAGGAAGGCCATAAACACGATTCTGCAGGCTGAGTTGCAAGATTACAAAGACAAATAACATTGAATCCATTTCTAATGGTTCACGTTTGATGTACGGGATTTTATGCATTGGCTAATTTATTACAACTACATATGTTAGTGCCAGGGATGTCCTCTGGAGACCACCAGCTAGAAGAGATAGCTGGATTAGCCTCAATGAATCCTCTTGCCTGAACAACAAGACACTGAGCAACATAATAAGCATTTCATTTCCAAAAATGTGTTTCCCTATTCTAGGGTGTATATTCCAATCTCCTCAATGAGTATTTGGCTATTTATCTATCTATCTATCTATCTATCTATCTATCTATCTATCTATTAATCTATCTATCTATATATCTATCATATCTATCATCTAGCTATCATATCTATATCTATCATATTTATATCTATCTATCTATCTAGCACTGCTTATGTAAATATATTGTATGGTTGTATGTACATGTTAGTTGTGTTTGGAAATGGGTTTGGAATTTATTTAAATTCTTCCTGCTAATTCCTTCTGTCTTTTCCTGTCCCTCCCTGCAACTTGAACAATGCTGCTAAACTTCTTGTTGTACAGGTATATAGGTTACAACAATATGTCAATTTTACAAAACAATAAATTATAGAGAGAGAGGTAAAGATAGATAGAGAGAGGGGGAGATAGAGAGACAGAGATAGACAGAGAGAGATAGAGAGAGAGAGAGAGAGGGAGAGATAGATAGACAGAGAG
The DNA here is from genome assembly GCF_027579735.1 of Bombina bombina. Lineage (NCBI taxonomy): Eukaryota > Metazoa > Chordata > Amphibia > Anura > Bombinatoridae > Bombina > Bombina bombina. The sequence goes on along the minus strand of NC_069500.1, from coordinate 782,429,631 downwards.
AGAAAGAGAGAGAGGGAGAGATAAATAGATAGATAGATGGATAGATGATAGATTTTCTTAGGCTATTATTTGCTTTGAATATATCATTCCATTTAGCATTTATCTAGTGTATAAAGGGACATGAAACCTAAACTTTTTCTTTCAGAATTCAGATAGAGGATACCATTTTAAACTCCTTTCAAACTTACTTCTATTACCAAAGTTGCTTGATTGTCTTAGTATCCTTTGTTGAAGAAGCAAAAATGCACTACTGGGAGCTAACTGAACACATCAGGTGGGCCAATGACAAGAGGCATATATGTGTAACCACCAATCAGCAGCTAGCTTCCGGTAGTGCATTGGTGCTCCTAAGCCTACCTAGGTATGCTTTTCCTCAAAGGATACCTAGAGAATTAAGCAAATTAGATAGTAAAAGTAAATTGGAAAGTTGTTTAAATTCTATTCTCTATCAATCATGAAAGTATTTTTTTTACATTAGTGTCCTTTTAATGTTTCTTCAGGGTATCAATTTGATGACATTTTCTTTCCCACTGGCTGATAACTTTTTTTACCTCCATGTTGCTTTCCCTTTTACAAAAATGTATTTGCCTGTTCAATCAAAATGAATGTAGGAAATCCAGTGTGTTAATGTATCTTAAGTGGACTAACAATTTAAGACAAATTCACTGCAACAACAGAAATACAGGTTTTAATGACATAAAAAAATGATACAAGAATGAAAATTTCGTTTTGGTCCACAAGCGCAGAAAGACAGAAATTTATCCCAAAATAGAATTAGTTTAATCTAAAAATCAACATTAAATATAATCCATACTTGATGAAGACAAATATAAAAAGAAATAATTTCAAATTCATTAAAGAACTAACATTTTTATATACAAGAAGACAAATAAAGCATAATTCTGAGAAAGAGACATGACAATTTATTGTATATCACAAGCAATTCTTTGAATATGGAAGTGTCAGTTTATGTAGTAATTTGAGGAAGTGAGGACTTGATTCACAGAACGTTGGTTTGATTTGTGCAGATGGGTTACTAAAGCTACTCTACCTAAAGCTGTTAACCACAGTGTGTTCTGTAGTAGTGTTATGTTCCCTACTCCCCAGATTAGCTAGAAATATTTAGCAGAGTTTACTGAGACACTTTGTGTGACCCATTTATACAGCAGAAAGCCAAAGACAATATATTAAATATATTTTAGGGTCAGATGTATGCATACATTCTGACACTTGTACAAACAAACATTATTTTAAAGCACTGCTCATTTGGGGCCTGTCGATAAGATTCTTCTGTTTAGACTGAAATTGTAGTGCAGACTTCACAGGGGCTGAACTCACTAAGCTCCTGATATTAAAATGTGCGCCACTCAGGTGAGATGATCAGCAGTATAGGGTGGTCATTAAAAAAATGATAGAAACACAAATTTTAATTTGAAAGATATTTATCTCACTATGCAGGGTTTATGATGTGAAGGAGAGATACCTACATTACAATACAAGGTCTAAATCCCAAAGATTTTGCTTGATTTCTCACCATGCCGGCAAGCTTTTGAATATCAGGCCTTTAATGCTAAAAGAAAAAGGGCAGAACCCTCCAGCACAGTGAGATCTCTCACAAGATTCTAGACAGGCAAATTTTGCTATTCTTGTCTAAGGGGTATTCTCTGCATTTCTGTATGTGAAGCAGAGTGTCATGGTTCATCCGAGCCCTGCAGACTGCCAGACGTGGCCACCCCTTTTTACGAGACTTGTCTGGACTTAAACCCCAACTTCCACCTTTGCAGTCAGGTTCTCTTGGCCTTCACTCCACTGGGGATCTATGTCTGTCTGCCCTGTTCTGCTATTACCTGTTTTCCTGTATAGCTGAGTTCTGCTTCCCATCTGCAGCCTGCAGCAATCATGTTACACCTGCTACCAATTAGCTGACTTTATAATCCAGCCTGAACGCAGTCTCTGGTTCTCACCCTGCCTTGTTACTCCATTTATGCACCTTGTCTAGAATGATTACAGCATGATTATACAGTTTAGTTACACTCATGATAACACTGTCTAAAAAAAAATACAAAAAGTTATAAGGGCTCAAAGATATGAGGTCTCAGGTATTAGAAAAAAAAGGGCTTTAGCATTGAGATTAGGGTTGCTGGGGGCGGAGTCTGGCCACGCTAGAAGATGGCCGCATTCTAAGAGGGCTCCAATATCCCATTCCAGCTACAAACCCTCTATCTGATGTGCATCCCTCTTTTTTCCCCCTATACACCTTTCTTAAGTAATGGGATGAGACCCAGCGTCGATTGACAAGGATAAGATAGCGGAAAGCCAAATGTTCACGCCGCATTACGCACTGCAGTAAAGCCTGGGGCCTAATCACAGCAAGTGCGTTACACACAGGAGTGGACAAGCGGGACACCCGGAGCAAACAGAGGCAAGCTGACACACACCGGCTCCATACCTACGGACGCTAAGGTAACAGCCCTAAACCCCAAGAACCCTCTTGCAAGTCTCGTGTCCCTTGCATATCGGGAGCGCGAGATGGATAGCCATTCTGTTTTCAAGGGTTCACGGAGGGGGCACTCATAAATGGTGCGCAGCATCTAAGCCCCAGAGAGCCTCTGTTAGATAATAGAGAAACCGGACCTAAGCAAAATACCGGTACATCCATCATAAAGGCTCAGACGGAACAGCTCTCGACAGGGCACGGACACCCAGGCCCCTGCTTCACTATTAACCCCATGCGGTTCTCCCAGAGGCTAATCAGACAGTCTCTTTCCTTGTAGCAATAACGCCACAAATAAAAGTAAAGCATAGCAGGGCCTGGCAGCAGCGCTTACATAGTAAGGATACAGCTGTTAAAAAACCCCTGAACTCTCCATTATATAACTGTAGATCTCCCCTTTGCCCTCATAAAAGGACATACCACACAGTTACTTACAAACTTCTCCACAAACTTCTGGGTAATGCCTTGTAAAAAACATAATAAAATAGACACACCAATAGGCAAGTAAAACCCTGAACTGTACCTCACACCTAAAAATACCCATCTTGAATCTCATAGTGAAGATATGGCTGACACACAGCAAAGTATGACTGAGCAAACACACACTGCAGACCATTCCTCCTATGTAACAAAAAAAGACATCCAACACTTATCATCTAAGGAAGATATCCATACAGTCTTGCATGAAATGAGAACACTTTTTGGGGATCTCAGAAAAGACCTTTGTGCCTTGGATCGCAGAGTACAAGCACTGGAAGAAAAGCAATCCCCTACTAACTCAGCAATCCAGAATAATACTGCAAACATCAGCAACCATGAAGATAAATTGTTCTTTCTCAATGAAAAATTGGAAGTCTTAGAGAAACGCTGCCGCAGAAATAACCTCAGAATCAGAGGCGTCTCTGAGACGGTGCAACCTGCAGCAATAGAGGGGTACCTGCAGGCATTGTTTAAGATCATAAAAGAAAATCCTACTGCCCCAGACATCCCAATAGAGAGGGCTCACAGAGCTCTGAGGGCGAAACCCCCTCCCAAAGCCCCTCCGAGGGACATCATTGTAAAGTTCTCAAGATTTAAGGACAAAGAAGACATCCAGAAAAATGCAAGAACAAAGAGGAATATTTTCCATGCAGGAGAAGAGATACACATCTACTCCGACCTATCTCAGGCCACTCTACGAAAGAGGAGGGAACTTACTCCTATCACCACTCACCTACGGAACCAGAAAGTCCAGTACAGATGGGGGTTCCCTGTTTCTTTAATTGTCAACCACAACAACAAATCTATAATTTACAGACCAGGAACTGATCCATCAATCTTTTTTGATGAACTCTCCCTTTCACTCCCTTCAAGACAAGAGGTAGCATCCAGCTCAAGAAACGGTGCAGTATGAACATTTCTATCATTTACTGTCTTATTTGCTACTATGCTTAACCCATTGCAGGAGGGACTGTGAAATAAAGGGTCTCTAAAGACTTCCTATAACACGACCCATACACCAGGCTCCACTTGCATTTGACTCTTTTGACCTAGCCCAATTTGTTCCTAGCAGATTACATAATGTCCTCCTTCTTGCCATATCCTGGTCCCAGAATTGTTATTGAATGATTGTTACGTATATTATATTACAGCCTGGTTTCCCTATGTCCCACTTCCTTTAGGTACCAGTGTTATTGCTCATGCATGACCTGGGTCTGCTCTTGTTTACCTGGGACTTAAAAGTAATATGATGTACATATACTGAAACACTACGCAAGTTCACACTTATACCATATCCCCTCTCTGGAAGTCGCAATTCACACACCCCATATTAACACGTTCATATCGCACCCATCCACAAAAACTAACAACCCACCAGACACCCATTTCATTACACCCAGACTCCCCATTCATTGTCTCTCACTCTACTAAGACACACATATTTTTAACCCCCACACCTATGATACTGTCAACACATACACACCACTACACATTGACATAACGGTTCATAACCGGACACGGTCAATTCCTCTCACACAACTAAAACACGACAGCTCCGCTCACTTAGGTTCATAACTTCCAGAGAGTAATCCTATCACCTTAGATTCAGCATAACCATTTCCCGGCTCAAGTTATGTTTTTGGAAATGTTTTTTACTTGCAATGTTTAACTGTTAGGCATAATGTATTTGTCTGTTGTAACCCTTAAACAACTACTAGTTGAAATAGAACTTATGTTATAAATTATACGGGTATAGTATCACTTTTTGTTCAATACACAATGATTTTTGAAATGTCTTGTATAACATAACTTTTAGACAAAGATATAACTATGTTCATGGCATGAACCCTGCTAACATAAGATTTAGCATGCATACCCCCCTCCTTGTCACCTACGTGAGCCCCCGCAACGGGGCCCTTAAAATTCTTGCTCACGGCACCCATGACATCACTACCTTTCCCTCACTTTATCCCATACTCAAGTTTGATGATAGCACTTTCCCTACAGCTCAACCTCTCCCATTCCCCCGCACGTCAGATAGACCAATATATTAACACTCTCATTATACCAACTAGCTGTGATTGGGATTACTTCCCCCATTTGATCACTAACTCGCTCTTAACTTTTACTAAATAGCTACACTTCTATTCCCCAACTGCTATCCTTACTCTGTTTAAAAACTCTATATCCACTCTTCACTCCCCTTGACCTCTCTTATCTTCCTTCCTTCATAAGCCTCTCCCTCTTTTAATATCCCTCTTTCCCCTTCTCCCTCCCTTTCCACCCCCCTTTTTTTTTTTATTGTTTACCATGGCCAAACACTCCAGATTCCAGGATCATACCATTAGATTAACCACGATTAACGCAAAAGGTCTTAACAGCCCGGGCAAAAGATCGATTGCATTAAGGGAACTCCAAAAACTTCACAGTCAAATCCTGTTAATTCAGGAAACACATTTTCAAAAAGGTAGAGAACCCAAATGGAACAATCCCCACTATCCGACTGCGTTCTTCGCATCAGGCCCACATAAGAAAAGTGGTGTGGGAATATTGATACACAAATCCCTCCCGATACAGGTTACACACATTGAAAAAGACGCTGACGGAAGATTCATTATACTAATAGGGACACTATACAATCACTATATCATGATTGCTAACATCTACGCCCCAAATCAATCTCATAATACCTTCTTCAAAAAAGTTGCCACTAGATTACTAGAACATGCAAGGGGTGTCACTTTCCTGGCAGGGGACTTTAATCTCTCACTAGAACCCACACTGGACTCATCAAAAGGCTTATTTAGCACGCCTATAAAAACCCTCAAAACAGTTAAAAATACCATCACCAATCTTGCTCTCCATGACATATGGCGAACATTGCATCCCACCCAGAGTGATTACACTTTTTTCTCTTACCCCCACAACAGTTACACCCGTATAGACCACATATACACTGACTCTAATGGCCTGTCTATAACGACTCAATGCGACATAGGTTCTATAACCTGGTCAGACCATGCCCTGGTTACATGCACAATTCTTTGGCCAGACCTCCCTATCACTTCCAAAATTTGGAGAATGGACGACTACCTACTAGACGATCCGATCATTCTTCAAAACATTCAAAGGGAACTAGCGGTATACTTTCACATTAACACTCAATCTACCACCTCACTCTTCACCGAATGGGAAGCCCATAAAACAGTAATAAGGGGTTGTCTCATTAAACATAAAGCCAGGGCCAACAGACAAAACAGGGAAAAATACTCTAACCTACTAACTCAAATTAGCACTCTGGAAGCAGAACACAAACAGGATGTCTCTAATGAGACTACTAAACAACGCCTACTAGAAGCAAAGGCCAATATTAAAAGATACCTCACAGAAGTCCACCAAAGGAAAGCTCTTTACCTTAAACAGTTTTATTTTGAGGGCAGTAACAAACCAGGCAAAATATTGGCTCACTGTCTACGCCGTAAACAACTTAATAGTCATATACACTCACTGGTTACAAAAAATAATGTTATACTCAAGAGCAGCGACCAGATAGCATCTGCATTCAAATCGTACTACACTAAACTATACAACATAGACCACGAACAAAAACGCACCAGCTCCACTTGCCCCAACGTCCCTCTCCAGGAGATGACAAATACCTATTTCAGGGATTTAAACCTACCGTCCCTATCAGATGAACAAGCCCAGTCCCTTGATTCCCCTATTACCATAGAGGAATTAACCCAGGCCATTAGGGACACCCCAACAGGCAAAAGTCCAGGCCCTGATGGTTTCACATCAAGATATTACAAAATTCTTAAAGACATTTTGGCTCCACGCATGCTAACTATTTTTAACACACTAAGAGACCATCCACATCTATCAAGGACACTCCTGGAAGCCCACATCACAGTTATTCCCAAACTGGGAAAACCACACACTAGCCCCGAACACTTTAGACCAATATCATTAATAAATACGGATATGAAAATTCTGGCCAAAGTGCTGGCCAATAGGCTTAACAAACTTCTCCCGTTCTTGATATGCAACGCCCAGGTGGGCTTTGTTCCTGGCAGAGAGGCCAGGGACAACACCATCAGGGTCTTAAACCTAATTAGCTACACAAAGGCAGAGGGGATCCCAATGGTCCTTTTTGCAACAGACGCAGAAAAGGCCTTTGATAGGGTGAGGTGGTCCTTTCTGACGCGAGCCATGCAGGAGATGAATATACCCAAGGCCTTCATCAATATGACCCTTTCGCTTTATTCCAACCCTAACGCCAGAATAAAAGTAAACAATGTCCTATCTGAATAGTTTGATATTAACAATGGAACCAGGCATTGATGCCCCCTTTCCCCTCTCTTGTTCGACATCTCATTAGAGGTCCTAGCACAAAAAATACGAGAAAATCGCGAAATCAAAGGGATAATAGTAGGGGACAAAGAATATAAGCAGGCTCTCTTTGCCGATGACATCCTCTTTACTCTGACAGAAGCCGAACACTCTATCCCAGCACTGTTGAAAGAACTAGAAGCTTACGGCCGCATATCTAACTTTAGCCTCAACTTACACAAATCAGAACTTCTTAACATTAACACACAACAACACCATATACACTCATTAAAAACTAACTATAATATAACCATTGCACACCAGAAACTAAAATATTTAGTGATCTCTCTAACTATCTCCCCACAGGACTTGTTCAAATATAATTATCTTAACTTAAAACAAGAAATTTCCAGAGATCTATCCACATGGAAGAATAGACCCCTCACCTGGTTGGGCAGAATTGGAGTTGTGAAAATGAACGTTTTACCCAGGATCTTATATATCTTACAAACACTCCCCATTAATTTACCAAGAGGTTACACCGAACAACTCCAAAACTTAATAGAACAATTCATTTGGGCGGGCATCAAACCCAGAATCCCCCAAAAAACGATGTATCTACCCAGAGATAGGGGCGGCTTAGGAGTACCTAAAATATCTGATTACAGAGGAGCCATATCGCTCCAACACATTGTAGAATGGGCCCATAATTCTGATAACAAAGCTTGGATAGAACTTGATAGACACATCTTCAAACTTAACAACGTGAGTACCTTAGCGTGGACCCTGTCCTCACATAAGCCCAAAACCCTAATTAAATTCCCGATCGCTCTGGCAACATTATCAGATTGGGATAAAATCATTGCCACAAGCATTCACATCTCCTCCAAACACAGCCCTTTAACGTCCTTTCTGGAAAACCCAGAACTCCCTTACTGCAAACTAGGATACAGGGTCAAGCAGCCACATAATCTTAACAAATCTTCTCCTCCTGGTATCACTACACACAACTCAACCACTTTATATCTCATCACAAGCAAAAGAGTGAACTAGGCAGGGAAATTACACCATTTGAAAATATCTGCACCATGACCCACACACCCAGGCACCTCAAATCCACCCTATATAGAATTCTGAGAATACCAGAGACAGACACCCTCCCATTATACACGCTAGCCTGGAACAAAGAAGCCAATCTGGAAGGAGATACCGAGTTGTGGCTGAGGGCCTTTGCAATTACTAAAAAATCCTCAGTGTCAGCTCTGACTCAGGAAATGCATCTAAAATTCCTCTGTAGATGGTACCTCACTCCAGCCAGGCTCCATAAGATGTTTCCTAATCTCAACACATCATGTTGAAGGGGATGCGGAGAAGAGGGCTCGCTCCAACATATTTGGTGGTCGTGCCCGAAGTTAAAAAAATTCTGGTCAGAGATATCACATGAAATTTGCGACCTCTTAGCCATACAAACACAGATTACTATTGACTCCCTTCTTTTTAGGTCAATTCCCAAAACAAACAGCACAGCCCACAAAGCTCTCTGGATATTAATGTTAACTGCAGCTAAAAAACTAATCCCAAAACTCTGGAAGACACAAACCATTCCTACATTTCTAGACTGGAAATCTCAAGTATCCGAGCTCATCACACTTGAAAAATTTCACTACTCCCAAACCCATAACCTTGAAACCCACGAGTTGATACTTGCCATTTGGAACAGAACCATTTGAGGGCAACTATCATCAATAACCTTCTAGTGCAGACACAGAGTAGCTTTGACCAACCTGTTTTTTTTTTCTTTTCTTTTTCCCCTGCCACCCCCCTCCACCTACCATATCCTCCTCCCCCTCTCCCTTTAACTCTCTCCTTCCCTTCTTTCTCTCCCTTCTTTCTGCCACACATCATCTAAATTTCATTTGGTGAAAAGATAGCATCCACCAACAAACCAAATTCCCTTCACCACTTACCATACGTTAAATATCAGCTTACTAGCAACATTGTCTGTTATGAAACCTTGTTATGTAAAACTCTAAAAATCTTTTTATGTTTCTTACCATATTATGTACCGGTTTTCCATGCTATGTACTTTATGCTTTCAATAAAGTTTGTTTGAAAACTAAAAAAAAAAAGAGAAAGGGAAAAAAGAAAAAAAAAAAAGAAAAAAAAAAAGGAGATTAGGGTTGCCACCTCAGCCATGTTTTCTTGATCACTTATGAGTTACACATGCTGCAGGGGGTGCAGGGCGGACCATGTATTGTGCCTCTGGACATCACATGAGTAGTGCTAAACAGTACAACACATGTTACTCCCTGCACACCCTACAGCATGTGTAACTCATAAGTGTCCAGGAAAACATGGCTGAGGTGGCAACCCAAATTGAGATACATACATATACATGTCTATATGTATGTATATATGTGTATACATATGTATTTATGTATTTGCATGTGTATATATGTATTTACAGACATATATACACATATAAACACATAAATGCCAATGTATACATATTTAAACATTAGAAGGCCTTTGCAGTTAAGTAGATGAAAATATGAAAAAAACATATTTATGCAAAATTCATATTTAATAAAGTGTTATACTGTGTATTTACTGTAAATATTTCACATTCCAATGGTTTGCACATAGAGAAATAAGTATTTATAAATAGATGTTTCTATATAAACTGTATCTGTATATATCTATACCTATATATAATATTATATATATATATATATATATATATATATATATATATTTTTTATATATATATATATATATATATATATATATATATATATATATATATATATATAGGTATACATATATTTCTTTCATATAAGTGGCAAGAGTCCATGAGCTAATGACGTATGGGATATACATTCCTACCAGGAGGGGGCAAAGTTTCCCAAACCTCAAATGCCTTTAAATACACCCCTCACCTCACTCATACCTCAGTTTTACAAACTTTGCCTACTTAGGAGGTGGTGAAGCATGATGTGCTTGATTTATTCTGTGAAAGGCATATTGAAGCCCAGTTCCTCTCTAAGTGCAGTGTTTGTCTGAGGGATGTGAAGGGACTATTGCCTGATGATACCATATTTTCACCTATGGGAAATAAAATTAATGTAAATTCAGTCACAGTGATTCATCTGCTGCCTCCCTTTAGAGATTGATATTATACTCCTCTACCATTACCTCTGCTGCTATGTGTCAGTACTGGTTTGGCTGACTGCTATATGTGATGGGTGTCTTCTGGTAAGTATATATCCTTTTTAAGACACTCTCAGCTATGGAAGGCACTTTATATTATAAAGTTCTTAATGTATATTGCATATATTAGCCATGAGTCAGGTCTGTTAATATTTCCCTATGCAGTCACACAGTTTCAGAATGGAAATTATAATTATGGGAGAATTTAGGTATTTTTTTCTTACCTGGGGTTTCCGGTTAGCTGTTAACATGGAGTCTGTTTTTGAAATTTTTGCGGGCAAATTAGGCTCGGAATGACGCAAATTGCATAATTTTATTGCGTCATCTTTTGCGTGAATATTTTTGGCGCAAAATTGCGCCTGCCGTGCATCATTTTTGGCACAAGGTCGCTCCTGTTGTGACGTGAGTTGCGTCATTTTTGGCATGAGGTCGAGCCTGTTATGACGCACGTTTCAGTGTGTCGTTGTTGGCACCAAAATTTGTTATATTAAGCCTCTCCATCTAATGCTCGCTGCTTTCATTATATTATAGAGAGCTCTGATGCTTGCTTTTGATTTTACTTTTTGTATCAGAATTTTATCATAAGCATTTTTTCCAATTCCTGAAACTGCTATATTGAGGAAATTGGATATTTTGTTTAAATGTTATTTTTTCTTTTTTGTTACATTTTGCAAGATGTCTCAAACTGATCCTGCCTCTGATGTTACTGTAGGAACTAAGCTGCCTGAACACAATTCTACCAAAGTGTTTGTTGTAAACAAAAAAGAAAGAGGAACAGAGGCGCCAAACATGGCCTAGTAACGTCAGGGCACCAACACACACAGAACCAACAGGATAAAATATACTCACAAGTGGAAACTGTGGTGGCATTAGCGCCCCACTACACACGTGGTGGACTTGCCCCAATCTAAAGTCACTCTGGAGTAAGGCCAGCAGGGTCTGTTGCTTGATGGGTCTTCCAGAGATAGTGGATCCTGGAATGGCTCTCCTGCACTTGGGTTTGGAGAAAGTGCCCCCGCACAAGAGAACCCTTCTTATATGCATACTTACCTCAGTTAAAATGACAATTGCCAGGAACTGGAAAAGAGTGCACCCTCCGAAATGGCAGAGTGTAGTAGAGTACCTAAATTATGTCAAGTCCATGGAAGACTTTTGTCTACAGAGTCCGGCGCCAGTCGGAAACTTTCTGTCTTATCTGGGAACCCTGGGAAGCTTACTTACAGAGCCTCAGAACTAAACGTTAGGATTCTCTGCCCCTCAGTGTCACTGGCCCCTGATACTGGACCAGGACGATCTCTGCGCTCCCCTTCACCCCCCCTTCCCCTCCATTCCATGGGCCCTTCCCCTCCCCTTCCCCTCCCCACCTAATCCACATTACAGCTCCCTAAAGAATACCTCCTCCCCCCCCTGAGGGGGTGCTTTAGCCCATGACAGTGCAAAGATGGCTGAACTTAGGTCTGACTCCCTGGGGGCGGTGGCCCTTGTCGGCCCCCGCGCTCTCGCTCAGCTACTTTTGCAGGCAGTACCTTCACTATAACCGACTACTAGCTTAATTTCACTTTAAAAAGCAGAACAAAAGGCGGAAAACGCCACAATCTTAACCTACCAACTGACAACAACTCTCCCTACCTGTGAACACACCTGCACACTCCACACTTCACCTCTCACTTAGGAATAGTTTGACCCTTAGAATGGTAAGGAATGGAGGTGAAAACCTGGTTATGTTATGCAATATTCTTGTCACTTTAACATAATGCGAGATGTAACTCCTGTAACTTTTGTGTTTACTCAATATTTGTAATATTTGAAAGAGTTGTGATAACTTATGTTTATAAAAAAAATGTTTAATAAAAAAAAAAAAAAATATATATACTCACAAGTGAGGCACACCCAAATGGTGCTATTGTAGCAGACTGGAACTAAAACAGTGGTCCCGCTCACTGATCACTGCCAGCTAAGACCCCAAGTCCAGATGATCCTTGAGAGGGCCTATTGGTTAAAGCCTGGAAGGACAAGAAGGAGGCACAAACATAGCCCAGCAACGTTTTGGCCAAGGAGAAAGAAAGTTTCAAAGTTGCACTTACAGGAGGCGAAGCACTGCCAGGTGCAATATCAGCATTACTGGGACCTCTCAGCCGCCCAGTGGACTGTGGAATCCAACCAACAGGATAAAGATAGTCCCAACTTGAGAGAAAAAATTCAGCAAAAGAGATAATCTGCCCCCACAAAAGCAGGACAAAGAAGTGGTAGCAAGTGTATATTTAAGATACTTTATTAAAACATCCGACGCGTTTCTCAGCCACCACAGGGCTGTTTCCTCAGGCTATGATAGAGGTGACTATAAGGACTATTTTGCCTTTTGTTCAGCAAGGTCATTTCATGTCCATAATAGACTTACAGGACGCTTATCTTCACATTCCGATTCATCCAGACCACTATCGTTTTCTGAGATTCTCTTTCCTAGACAAGCATTACCAATTTGTCGCTCTTCCATTTGGCCTAGCAACAGCACCAATAATTTTCTTGAAGGTTCTCGGTGCCCTTCTATCTGTAATAAGAGAGAAGGGTATTTCTGTGTTTCCTTTTTTGGACGATATCTGGTACTAGCTCAACCTTTTCATTTAGCAGAATCTCACACAAAACAATTAATGTGGTTTCTTCAAAGACATGGTTGGAGGATCAATTTACCAAAGAGTTTTTTGATTCCTCAGACAAAGGTTACCTTCTTAGCTTTCCAGATAGATTCAGTGTCCATGACTCTTTCTCTAACAGACAATAGACAAATGAAATTGGTCTTAGATTGTCTAAACCTTCAGTCTCTATCATTCCCTTTGGTGGCTATGTGCATGGAAGTTTTAAGTCTCATGATTGCAGCATTGGATGCAATCCCCTTTGCTCGTTTTCATATGAGACCTCTACAGCTTTGCACATTGCACCAGTGGTGCAGGGATTATACTCAGATATCCTAGTTGATATACTTAAATCCCAACACTCAACTCTCTCTGACTTGGTGGTTAAACCATCACCTTATTGTTCAAGGGCCCTCCTTTGTTCGTCCTTCCTGGATTGTGATCACAAAAGATGCAAGTCTTACAGGTTGGGGAGCTGTCTGGGGGTCTCTGACAGCACAAAGGGTTTGGAATTCTCAAGAGGCGAGGTTACCAATCAGTATTTTCGAACTATTTTCAGAGCTCTTCAGGCTTGGCCACTATTGAAGAGAGAACTTTACATTTGTTTTCAAACAGACAATATCACAACAGTGGCATATGTCAATCATCAAGGGGGGACTCGCAGTCCTTTAGCAATCAAAGAAGTTTCTCTGATACTTTCTTGGACAGAATCCAACTCTTGTCAAATCTCTGTGATTCATATCCCAGGTGCAGACAATTGGGAAGTGGATTATCTCAGCCGTCATTCTCTACATCCGGGGGAGTGGTCTCTCCATCCAGATGTGTTTTTTCAACTTGTACAGATGTGGGGTCTTCCAGAAATAGATCTGATGGCCGCTCATCTGAACAAAAAACTTCCCAGATACCTTTCCAAGTCCAGGGATCCTCAGGCAGAAATTATGGATGCTCTAGCAGTTCCCTAATTTTACCAACAATCTTATGTGTTTCTGATAGCACCAGCATGGCCTTACAGGTTTTGGTATGCGGACCTTGTCCGAATGTCCAGTTGCAAGCCTTGGTCATTTCCTATAAGACCTTCTGTCTCAAGGCCCAGTTTTCCATCAGGATCTCAAATCTCTAAATTTGAAGGCATGGAAATTGAACGTTTAGTTCTTAGTCATAGAGGTTCCTCTGACTCAGTAATTAACACTATGATACAGGCTCGTAAATCTGTTTCAAGGAAGATTTATCATAGGGTTTGGAAAACCTATGTTTCATGGTGTTCCATTCATGATTATTCTTGGCATTCTTTTAGAATTCCTAGGATTCTACATTTTCTTAAGGATGGTTTGGATAAAGGTTTGTCTGCAAATACTTTGAAAGGACAAATCTCTGCTTTTTCAGTCTTATTTCATAGAAAGAATTGCTAAGCTTCCTGATATTCACTGTTTTGTTCAGGCTTTGATTCGTATCAAATCTTTTATTAAATCAATTTTTTCTCCTTGGAGTCTCAATTTGGTTTTAAAGATTTTGCAGGCTCCTCCTTTTGAGCGAAGAGTTTCTGAATTTACTGCTCTCTCTTGTGAGTCTCCTTATCTGATGTTTCATACAGATAAAGCTGTTTTGCAGACTTCCTTTAAATTTTTACCTAATGTTGTGAATTCTAACAACATCAATAGGGAAAATATTGTTCCTTCCTTGTGTCCTAATCCTAAGAATACTTTTGAAAGTTATTTACATTCTTTAGATGTGGTAAGAGCTTTGAAATATTATGTTGAGGCTACTAAAATTTCAGAAAGACTTCTAGTCTATTTGTTATTTTTTCTGGTTCCATAAAAGGTCAGAAAGTCTCTACCATTTCCTTGGCACCTTGGTTGAAGCTTTTGATTCACAAAGTCTTCGGAAGCAGCCTTTTGTAGAAAGGTTCTTCAGGCAGTTGTCTCAGTTTGATTCTAGTGCCTATGGGGCATATTTATCAAAGTGCGAGCGGACATGATACGATGTAGCGTATCATGTCTGCTGCACATTGATAAATGCCGACAGCATACGCTGTCAGCATTTATCATTGCACCAGCAGTTCTTGTGAACTGCTTGTGCAATGCTGCCCCCTGAAGATTTGTGGCTAATTGGCCGCTAGCAGGGGGTGTCAATCAACCTGATCGTATTAGATCGGGTTGATTTCTGTCCGGTGCCTCAGAGCAGGTGGACAAGTTATGCAGCAGCGGTCTTTACCTTTTTTTAGAAAAAGGTCATTATTTTTTGGATTTAATTTCTCAGCGGAAATAGCTGTTTTTATTTTATCCCTCCCTCTCTAGTGACTCGTGGACTTCTACATCTTGGGTATTATATCCTATACGTCACTAGCTCATGGACTCTTGCCACTTATATGAAAGAAAACATCATTTATGTAAGAACTTACCTGATAAATTCATTTCTTTCATGGTGGCAAGAGTCCATGAGCCTAGGTATGAGTGAGGTGGGAGGTGTATTTATAGGCATTTGAGGTTTGGGAAACTTTGCCCCCTCCTGGTAGGAATGTATATCCCATACGTCACTAGCTCATGGACTCTTGCCACCATGAAAGAAATTAATTTATCAGGTACGTTCTTACATAAATTATGTTATTGTACCAAAATACCATCAACTATATGTAGAAATATGTATTTATGAATAATTAGAACATATTCTTCTATGTAAAGGACATTGGAATGTGTCAGGTTAGCGTACTTGAGAATATGCGATTGTGTTTGTGTGCAAGTAGGGTGTTAGGGTTCTTTCCACTTGTTTTACTCAATTGACTTCTATGGCAGAATACATGAACGTGCTCACAATATTCTAACTTCGGCTTTTTGCACTCGTCGGGTTAGCGCAAGATTGAAAACAGTTTACTTTCAACTCACAACACTCAAGCAGGAGCATTTAATACTGCTCCACTCATAATCTGGCCCTTTGTATTTTTGATTACCTTACATTTCAGATCGGGTCCTTTTATTATTATTACATTTAAGTTTCTATTTTATAATTATTTATTATGTTATGGTATATTATTTATATTTATATTTTGAACTTTTCAGTGTTACTTTAACAAATTAGGATCATAATTTGTATATTTCATGAATTACATTATACATTGTATTTTCTCTATTGTAAAAAAAAACAACAACAGAGCTTCAGAAAGTGACAGAAAAGTAATATATACTAAACTAGTGGCAAAACAAGTTAAATTGTAGTAAAGAGATTTCAGTATAATTTGTATTTGTGTCAAACTGTGACTTTATATTAGCCCCAGGTGTTCTCCAGTTAACTTCTCTCTGCCATGTGAAATTCTGTATCCCAGAGAGCCTCATTACTTTCTAAGGAAGGCATCTCTCATCTCTCTGGGACTTCCAGGTTCCTCCCTTTTATTTATAGAATTCAGTTCAGCTCCTGTGAAGTCTGCACTATACTTTCTCTCCAAACTAGAGAATTTTTGCTTATCAGGCCCATAAAAATAAGTTTTTCAAATTTATTTTAAATAGAAGAAATACAAAGTGCAATATACTTTGTAAAATATACACATAAATATACAAAGCAGGGGTGAGATTACATATGCGGCATAAGTTTCAGCGCAACTGCTGAAACCCATGTCACCCCTAAGTTCACCTCGCACATCGGGTGAATCACATAAACGGTGCCGGCAGAGGCTATACTGCCGTAAGTCCAACAAACTGGCGAGGTTCCGAAATGGCTGCAACTACACATTTCTGGCGTCGGCATTGATTTACGGGAGTAAATAATCTTGTAGCGCGTAAGTAAAAAAAAAAAAAAGTTTAAATCACACATAAATATCTAATCAGTCTAAAAAAATTAAACCGACCTGTCAAAACATCATTCAAAACCCCTAATTCGCCACCCCCCCATCACAACTACTAATAAAAATTATTAAACCCTATTCCGCCATCCCCCCACATCACAACTACTAATAAAATGTAATAACCCCTAAACCGCCATCCCCCCACATTGCAACTATTAATAAAAGTTATTAACCCCTAATCCACCATCCCCCCACAATGCAAACCACTATATAAACCTATTAATCCCTGAAACCCTGACCCCCAACAACGCAAACTTCTATATAAACCTATTAACCTCTAAACTGCGATCCCCAACTACGCAAACTACCCAATTAGCCTATTAACACCTAAATAACCAACCCCCCCACAATGCAAGCTACATAATTAAACTATTAACACCTAAACTGCCAACCCCCCACAATGCAAAGTATCTGATTACACTATTAACCCCTAAAAACCACCAACCCCCCACAACACAAAGTATTAACCTAATAACTAAGCACCCTAACACCCCCTAAGTTAACCCCAATTAAAATACAATTACATAAAATAAAAAAATACTAACTACATTAAAAATTAATAAAAAAATTACAACATTACATAAAAAACTAACATTGCATAAAAAAAATAACATTACATAAAAGAAACTAACATTAGAAAAAATAAAAATAACAAATAAAATTATCAAAAATAATAATAATACCCCCTTAAAAAAAACTACCCAAAAATAAAAAAAAACTATTCTATAAATAAATTACCAATAGCCCTTAAAAGGGCCTTTTGTAGGGAATTGCCCTTAGTTTACCAGCTCTTTGTACCCACAAACATTACAACCCTCCACCCACCCCCCCCAAAATAAAAATAAAAAACTAACTAAAAAAAACCCCTAATCTACCAATTGCCCCTAAAAGTGCATTTGTATGGGCATTCTTTTACAGCCCATAAAAATAAAAAAAGCCGTAATCTAAAAAAACTACCCCAAACATTACAACTCTCCACCCACCCAACTCCCAAAAATAAGTCGGTGGTCATCTGCGATGTGGAGGTCCTCTTCATGTGATCGTCCACTGCTGATGTGATCAGCCAAAAGGATGTAAGCAGCTTTCGTCCTATTGGCTGATTTGAAATTTTCAGCAAATAGGAATGCAAGTGTACCCCAATATAAAAGGGGTACCTTGCATTCAATCTTCAGTGTGCGGCGGACAATCACATGAAGAGGACCCACATATCGTAGATGACCACCGCAGCCGATGACCGATCCAGATCTGCACCTCCGACGACCACCCCTAGCACCTCTGCCAAGAAGATAGAAGATGCAGCCGCCTGGATGAAGACTTTTTGCCGCCAGTAAGAAGATGGATCGCTGGACTTAATTTTATGGTCTGTAAAAGAGCTGAATGCCCTTTTAAGAGCAATGCCCATACAAAATGCCCTTTTAAAGGCAATGGGTAGATTAGTTTTTTTT
Source organism: Bombina bombina (assembly GCF_027579735.1). Classification (NCBI taxonomy): domain Eukaryota; kingdom Metazoa; phylum Chordata; class Amphibia; order Anura; family Bombinatoridae; genus Bombina; species Bombina bombina. The sequence continues at coordinate 782,411,208 of NC_069500.1, read as the reverse complement.
TTAGTTAGGTTTTTTTATTTTGGGGGGGTGGGTGGGGGGGTTGTACTGTGAGTTGTCTGTCTGTAAACGGAGATAAGACTCCTTTTTCAACAGAGTCCAAGCTTGGAGGGCCCTAAAAAATGCACAGTTCTAGAATATTGATAGGTAACCTCACCTGCCAAGGATCCCAAACCCCCTGTGATGGGATCCTTGGCAGGTGAGGTTACCTATCAATATTCCCCAACCTGAAAGACTTGCATCTGAGGATGAGCAAAAGAAGCCCACTGAATATTACACTAATGATTCAGTCACCAAGTCAGAGACTGACTTGTACTGGAATCTAAGAATATCTTTTGAGATAGCTGAGTATAATCCCTGCACCATTGATGCAGCATACAAAGCTGAAGAGGCCTCATGTGAAATCGAGCAAATGGAATTGTATCTGAAGCTGCAATAATAAAACCTAGTACAGGTGGCCCTCGGTTTACAACGGTTCAATTTGCACCGTTTCAGAATAACAACCTTTTTTTCAGTCATATGACTGCCATTGAACAGCATTGAGAAGCAGTGCATTGATTAAAATAGCCAGTAGTTGGAGCTGTCCGCTTGTGTTGCAGCAAAGATATGCAAGCCCATCAAGCTGAAATTAATCAGTTTAACCAGACCTGAGCTATCAAGCAGCTTGCAAAGGAACAAGATCTTCCTGTCTGTAAATCAGTCCAGATTGGAAGGCATAGAAAGAACTGTTTGCAGAAAAATGCAAGTAAAGTCTGTGTTGTGTGATTATTTTATTAGGTTTATAGTTCTGTTTAGCAAATGTTTTTGTTCATTTAACTTAGTTTAATTATATATTCTGTGTTGTGTGATTATTTTATTAGGTTTATAATGATGTTTAGCATTTAAAGTCTTCATTTCAAAGCTTTAAAAATAATGTATTAGGTGTTACTTATGCCAATTCTGAGAGGGGCCTGGAACCTAACTCCCTCACTTCCCATTGACTTACATTATAAACTAGGTTTCAATTTACAACGGTTTCAAATTACAACCATTCCTTCTGGAACCTAACCCCGGCGTAAACTGAGGGCTACCTGTATTTCCATACACAGAGCCACTGAATCGAATGAAAAAGACTGAAGATTCAGGCAGGCTGATACCAATTTCATCCATCTCTGCTCTGTTAGAGAAAGACTCATAGACACTGAGTCTATTTGGAAACCTCGGAAAGTAACCTTTGTCTGAGGAAACAAAGAACTCTTTGACAAATTGATCCTCCAACCATGTCTTTGAAGAAACAACAATAATTGATTCTGCTAAAGGAAAAGACACAGCTAGAGCAAAATATCGTCCTGCTAAGGAAACACAGCAATACCCTGAGCTCTGATTACAGACAAAAGGGCACCAGGAACTTTGGTAAATATCCTTGGAGCTGTAGCGAGATCAAATGGAATAGCACAAAACTGAAAATGCTTGTCCAGAAAAGCAAACCTCAGAAACTGGTGATGTTCTTTGTGAATTGGAATATAAAGGTAAGCATCCTTTAAATCTATTGTGGACATAAACTGGCCTTGCTGAACAAAAGGCAGAATAGTTTCCATTCTGAAAGACGGAATCCTTACAAACTTGTTCAGAGTCTTTAGCTCTAAAACTGAACTGAAAGTGCCTTTCTATGGTCTTGTAAAGGAACTGGAACAATCACTCCCATATCTTCCAGATCTGAGACAGATTAAAGAAAAGCCTGAGTTTTTTTCCAGGATTCCTTGGAACATTGGACAGAAAAATACATTCCCCTGGGAGGCCTTGTTCTGAATCCAATTTGATATCCCTGATAAACAGTATTCTGAAACCAGGGATCTGGAACAGACTGAAACCAAACCTCCTGAAAGAGGTTTAATCTGTCATAGGCATGACAGCTCTACTTAAAGTGTCAACAGATATGGGGAATTTTTTTTTTCTGGATTATGACATTTTTAAACTAGAGTGATCTCTGTGAATTTCTCTATGGTTAAACATTTGAAAGGCATGTTTATGCATTATCTTTTTATGTTTTTTTTTTCATGTATTTATTGTTTTTGTATAAACATGTCATGGTGTGTTATCTGTTTTATGGGCACAAACTGTATGTAATCCTTTTTTTTCCCTATGTTCTATGAACTGGTTCAATAAAAGCCCGAGCTTTTTTCCAGGATTCCTTGGAACATTGGACAGAAAAAAACCTTCCCCTGGGAGGCCTTGTTCTGAATCTAATTTGATATCCCTGATAAACAATATTCTGAAACTAGGCATCTGGAACAGACTGAAACCAAACCTGAAATAGGTTTAATCTGCCCCCTACCAGGAGTATTGGATCGGGGGCTGCACCTTCATTTAGGAGCAGGAACATATTTCTTACCCTGTTTGGACTTGTTCCAGTTAGCATTAGGCCTCCATACTGAACCAGATATACTTTGCTTTTGACGAAAGGAACAAAAACAATTAGGAGCTTTGGATTTTCCTTTAGACTTCCTGTCTTGAGGAAGAAAGGCTTCTTTACCTCCATTAATATTAGAAATAATAGAATCTAAATCAGACTCAAATAACTTCTTTCCTGGAAAAGAAAGTGACAATAATCTACATTTAGACACCATATCAGCTTTTCCAGGATTTAAGACAAAAAGCCCTCCTGACAGGAATAGCTAAAGACATGCTTTTTACATTAATTTTTATAATATCAAACACAGCATTACAAATAAAAGAATTTGCACTCTGAAGCAAACTTAATAGATTTGCACTAACAGGGTCATCAGAAAACTGCTCTGAAAGACTGGACAGCCAATAAGTAGAAGCAGCAGCTACATCAGCTATAGAAATTGCTGGGCTGAGAATATAACCAGTACATAGAAAGGCTCTACTATGAAAGGATTCTAACTTCCTGTCTAAAGGGTCCTCAAAGGATGTACTGTCTTCCAAGGAATAGTGGAAATAGCCCCCATCCATTTTTGGAACTGTTTCCCATAACTCTAAATTAGCAACAGGTAAAGGATATACATTTTTAAACCTTGCAGAAGAATTAAAAGACACACCTGGCTTAAACCATTCCCTAGCAATCATGCCAGAGACAACATCAGGCACAGGGAAAACCTCAGGGAGATTAACAACAGTTTTATAAACTAAATTTAAACAATTACAAGGTGTATCATCAAAATATTTAGGATCTTTAACCCCCAAAGTGACTAAGATCTCTTTTAAAAGAGAACAAATATGTTCAACTTTGAATAAAAAAAGAGGAAATATCAGGTTTTACTGCACGTGAGGAATACTCATTCCCATTGGAAACTTCACCATCTGAAGATACCACAGTATCCCTTGAATCAGGGCACATAGCATTTGTAGAAGGCAAAATCTGAACTGACCTTTTATGTAAATATTTGAAGATGGGAGAGCAGCCAAAGCCTCAGAGACAGACAGCAACTTTGATGAATAATTTCATAGCAGGAGGCACCACTTCAGCATTAACCTGTAATGAAGAGTAGGTGCATTAAGTACCCAATTAAAGAGCATTAGATTGGTCTGTATGCATCAACAAATCTAAACATGAGCCACATAAATGAGCTGAAGAAGGCACTTCAGCTGTTTTACAATAAGCACACCTAATAATGGTAGAAAGGTGTTCAGTAGAAAGGTGTTCAGTAGACTCTCTAGGGTAAATTTAGGGACAGAATTCTGCTGCTCCATTATAGCATATAACAAAGCAATGCAATACACAATATAAAACTCCTTAAGAAAACTCTAGAGGAAAGGAAACCATATGCCCCCATCTAAGCAGCTTTACAGAGACAATGGACACTAAGCTGAGTTGAGCATAATAGAAAACATAACTGTTGAGTGGGTGACAAAAAATTTAATTTTTAAATGGCAATTAGCAAAAACCCAACCGAGAAAACTCACGGTAACCCGACATGAGTACATCAAAGCGCGGACCTGTGCTAACCCGACAGACAAAACATGGTGTTTGAAACTAACCTGTAATTCCTAGAAGGTTAAGGGACATACGCTAACCCGAAGTGCACAAACCCAACGTGCGAAAAACTAAGTTCACCAAAACCTGCCACAAGCAAATCAAGGGGAATAGTAAAGGATCTGTCCCAGGGCCATATATAATTGCATATATAGAAAAACTTTTAAAAATTAAAAGTGCCTATAATGTAGCTAAATGAGTGTCTATATATTAAAATAAAATATACTTACCCATAGGGGTCGATTTATGAAGTAGCGGATGCTGCTTCCGACCCACTCCACTTCAGGTCCGCCGGAAGCAAAAGTTAAGAAGCAGCAACCCTAAGACCGCTGCACCTTAACTCGTCCGCCACCTCTGAGGTGGCAGACAGCAATCAGCCCGATTGGATACGAGCATGTTGATTGACACCCCCTGCTAGTGGCCGATGCAAATCTGCAGAGGGCGGCATTGCACCAGCAGTTTGCCAGACGCTGTCGGCATTTATCGATGTACGGCAGACATGATACGATACAGCGTATCATGTCCGTCTGCACCTTTAAAAAATTTACCCCATAGACACTTGTCCACTATCAAACAAGTGTCAGACAGCTAAATCAGTACTGAAATATATCAGCAGAGGTTATGGAATAGGAGTATAATGTAGATCTATAAAGGGAGGCAGAAGACACGTCCCTGCGGCCTATTACAGATGGCCTATGAAGGATTTCCCATGAGTTGAAACCATTGGATCATTAACCCATACCCCAAATACATCCCTCTGACAAGCACTGTACTCTGAGGGGAACCAGGCCTCTACATAGACTGAAAACCCCTTTCTCTGAACACATGCACATCTTTATTCCTCAACCACATCCAGCGGAGGCAAAGTAAAAACTGAGGTAGTAGGAGGGGTTTTATAGAGCTCTTGGGTTTTGGGAATCTTTGCCTCCTCCTAGTGGTAGAGAAGATTAATTTTTTTAAGATTAAGTAATGAATCATGGACTCTCACCACCTGTATGAAAGAAATGTAATCTGAAGTGTAAAGTGATATAAAATACAAAGCATAAAGTGTAAATGCAGCAGAACTCTGATGTACAGAAATACAGGAAATGCCCCTTGGAGAAGTGTAGCAAAACCTTTCTTTTTAGAATTTCACTAGGGATCTTGCTGTGCAGGAGGATCATTTTATATCATCAGGCCCTTGAAGTTAATTTATAAAGTATATATTTTTGTTTTAACAGAATTATCAGTGCTGGTAATAAGAAAAGAAAAAATATTTCATTGTAACCAATGATTTGAAAATGTTGGACATCTCTTTTCTGGCTAAATAGTTTATAACAATGACAAATAGCAAAGTTGTGCAACTATATAAAGTCTAAATATCTTATATATTTAGGTAAAAAATACTGTGTAGTCAAGCTCATGTACATGTTACTGGATTTTGTAAGACCTGTTTAATATAATGACAAATAATTAATGTATAGGGTGTTCTGATTATCTCTGAACATAATGGATTTTTGTGTAATTATAGAAAATATTCCTTCAATACACCCATTCCCAAGACTCAGATTAATCGTGGAAGCAACTTCCCAGCTGTTTTCTGTACAGTTATGTGTTTTCAGCAGGTCTCCAAACATGGACTTGCAGACAGATGAGCTTCCGATCTTTGGTACCCCCATCCTGCATCCTGCTGATGTCACAGTCTCCATGGCAACTAGTGATCATTTTCTATTCTGTGCCTATGATGCAGTTGTTGCAATACGTACATAGAGATTTCACTGGGGAAAGTTATTTTTACCTAAACCTCCTACTAGCCTCTAAATATAGATCTCCATTCTGTAAAAATACACACTATTGTTTTTCCACAGAATGTAATTTAAATTCTGGAGCAATTTTACAGACTTTATAGACAAATACAATGATGAAAAAAAATAAAATTGTAAAAGCAAAATGTTAGTAATTTATTTGTAATTATGGAGACGACTTGCTATTTCTGTTCTGAGCATAGTTTGTGACAATTTAGTATTGGTTGATCTAAAATAAACCTGACTAGAATGTCCCACAAAAAAATACAAAATTATATGCAGCAAACTATGGAAATTAAATAGTTTTTAGTATTTCGAAAATCACTACACCATTCTTATAATATAATCATAATACATTTAGATTTTAAAATTAAAATAAATAAATTTTCTTTCTAGTTGCACAGTAAAAGAGATAAACCAACAGATTGCATGAAATTGTGACTGGATTGTGATACTAATGGAAGCTGCTATTTTGTTTGTCTAGAAAGTAATTTATAGAATAATATCTTGTAACATGTCAATAAAGAAATGTGGGCATCAAAATTTTGACATCTCACAAACTGCAACTAACAGCTGTTATTTATTGAACATGTCTTATAAATCCAGCTTGATTTGGATCTAGGTTTGGTCTAATGGAGCATGCCTCTTACCTCTGCCAGTGTTCTGTCGAAATTTGCTACCTTGTTGAGATTTGCTACCTCGATGTGTGCATACACACAATTACGTTATCGCACTCCACATGTTTCAAAAGAATGTGTGGAATGCAATTATGTAATTACAAGCATGTGCATTAATATAGAGAGAGATTACAAGTTGTGCGGTACGGCTTTACCGCTAAAAAAATGGCCTTTGAGTGCGGAATGGTCAGCTCACTGGTATTACAAGTCGCGCGGCACAGCTTTAATGTGATTGTTATAGCTTATACCGCAACGATCCATTCTGCAATCAAAGACCAGTAGTTATTGATTTTGCAAAACAAAAATGTTTCATTAAAATCATAAAAAATATGTTACAAAGTACACTAACACCCATAAACTACCTATTAACCCCTAAACCGCCACCCCCTGCATTGCAAATACTATAATAAACCTATTAACCCCTAATCCCCCGCCCACCCACATTGCAACTACCTATATTAAAGTATTAACCCCTAATCCACTGTCCCCCCACATCACCAACACTAAATAAACCTATTAACTCCTAAACCGCCGACCCCCACATCACGACAAACTAAATTAAAATATTAGCCCCTAAACCTAATACCTGTTAACTTTAAATTAAAGTTACAATATAACGACCTTAAAATAAATAAAAACTTACCTGTGAAATAAATAAAACTTAAGAAGCTTAAAGTGAAGGTAAAGTTTTGTTAAGTAACATATGTTTTTAAGTACCTTATACTCAGTTAAATCCAGTCACTAGGTTTTTTCCCCCAAAAAATGTAATTATTTTGGTATATTTTTAGCTTTATTTTTCATTCCGTTACCTGCCGAATCTCTGCCCATCCTCTATTTCCTGTTTTCTGACACTGTGACGTATAGAGCGGTCCCACCCGCTCTATACGTGTCTAGTAAGCTCGTGCACATCGAGCATAGGGTAACTGCGCATGCGCATACTCTTTGGACACGGATCTTTGCGCATGTGTTAATCGCGGTTGCTCGTCTCTACTGCGCTTCCTTTGTGCGCATGCGCGAAACGAGGACGCGCTCGCTTGGCCTCAAAGAACTACAAAAAGGCTACGCATGCGCATACATAACTAAACCTTGCTGACGTCAATTGACGGCCGCCTAACGGCCAGTGAATCAATTGGCTATTCAAACAACGTGATCGTTGTCTAGAAAAAAAAATGAAATAACGGGTTGATTTACTGGGAGCCGGATCGAGGATAAGAATCAAAGATATCTAAAGTTAGAATGAGGTACATAAATAATGATGAATTAAAGTGCTATTATTTTGCAAAGAGAGATTGATTTCTTTGAAACAGTACTATTTACTTTACCTTCACTTTAAACTATAAATATAACTAACATTACTATTTAAAAAATATAAAAGATAGCAAAACTAAAAAACCTAAATTACAAAATTAAAAAATTAAAAATTAAACAAAATAACAAAACCCTAACATTACAAAAAATAACCAAATCTAAAATGAAACAAGATAACAAAACCAACATTGCGATCGGGTTGATTGACAATTGGCCGCAAATCTTCAGGGGGCAGCATTGCACAAGCAGTTCACCAGAACTGCTTGTGCAATGATAAATGCCGACAGCGTATGCTGTCGGCATTTATCGATGTCCGCTCGCACTTTCGTAAATTGGTCCCTATATAAGCAATCCATGGTCCCCAAATATCAAAATATATATCTTGTTTATCTAGGAGAACCAAGGAGAGACTAGCCATTTAATTGTAACATTTTATTTTGGTTCTGATTATTGAAAAAAATGAGATTAAAGTAAAAAGAGTGTAAAAAGGCTTGAGAGGGAGTGAGATCAATCCCTCTTTATGTAATAGCCCTCAACAGATTAGAAGTCTTTGCTAAATGTTTTTGACATGAGTGCAGGTCCACCATATATGCATATAGGTGCCCTGTTCTCCACACCCACAAAAACAGAGTTTATCTGCATGAGATTCTATAAAATGTAGCCTTGTAGGGTGAAGGTACCACTTGCAAGCTACTTTTAGGTAGTTTTCCTGGAAGAAAAGGTGATCTAAAATTGTTTTAACCCCATCCTTCACTTCTTTTAAAATATTATTAACTCAAGATCTAAGCTGAAAATAGTGATATCAATTAGATCAATCTGATTAATTTAGATAACAATATTGGTCGAGAGTTAGGATGGTATGATTCCTTAAAACATCTGCAATCCAGTAAAGGCCTTTGTTTCCCCATTTAGCTTGTAACGTAGAGTCTATAGGGGAGGGGTAAGTGCCCAAAGGAAGTTGTCCCTGCTATTTTAGATAGCAAAGAGTATTTATGGGTTAATAACTAGCTAACAGTAAGTTAAGAGAATTGTCTCTCATATGAGGTCCATCAGCTGGGTATCAGAATGCTAACGTGGAGAGACGACTGATGAGTATAGAACTTTGAATCCCTCCTGTAATTGAACATCAGAGAGTGTCTACTAAACTTTTTTTGGACTTATTATTTAGGACTTCATAGTAATTATTTTTGGCTATTAGAGAAATGTTTATCTTTAATTGTGAAGCTTTATAGGGCTAAATTATTTCCCTTTGATTATTGATTTGTATTTATCAGCATTGTAGCCAAAGGAGTAACTAGGGGCATAGTCAGTAGCCCGACCAGGGTTCAGATGCCAGAGCAGTATTAACAGGGGCCAGATGAGTAGACCAGAGCATAGTCAGAAAACAAACAAAGTCAAATCAGATAACCAACAAACAAAGGGCTAGATTAAAGTGGTGTGCTAATGACAGTGAGGGTCATAGAAGGGTTAGTGTGAGCAATATTGTTCTAGCACAGCCTATACCTTCAATGGATATGTGTATGCTTGTGTATTTATGTGTTTATATGTATGTATGTGTGCACGTACATATTTACACATATAAACACACACACACATATATATTTATATATATATATGTGAAATTCAAGAAACGTCACCAGCACTAAACCCTCCAAAATAAAGCTCTTCTAATAATATATGTATTTTTGAACAAAAATCTCTTAGTAATGAGCTTTTGTAGATAACAATATTTTGTTAATAATAGGCATAAGCATAGGAAAGATCGTGCTGCTCCAATATTGATACAGTGTACCCTTATCACTGTTGAAGATAATAATAGAAAATGGAAATCCATAATACAAAAAGTAGCACACAGATACAATATAACTCTAGATAAAAATGGATTCTAAAAAATAATAATAATAATGAATCACAGTTCCTTCAAGTCACTTGGTATGCAGTCCCACTCTGAGTGAATGTGGAAATATTTTTTTCAGCTTACCAGATGAAACCTCAATCCTATGAGGTAAGTTTTCAGCTCTATAGGGGTTAGGGGAAGTTCTCCTTTATCCTCCAAAGTTGGAATTATGCCTCCACCTAGGGTCCCTTTTCTGAATCCCACTTCAATGTGTAGTAAAGGAGGGGTCAATGTTAGACGAATGCTCCAATTAGGTCCTTGAGCTATTCTTAGGGGCCCATTTATCAAGCTCTGGATGGAGCTTGAGGGCCCGTGTTTCTAAAGACCGCAGCTCCATAACCTGTCTGTCTGCTCTGAGCAGTCGGACAGACATCGCCGCAATTCAACCCGATCGAGTACGATCGGGTTGATTGACACCATCTGCAGGGGCGGCGTTGCACCAGCAGCTCACAAGAGCTGCTGGTGCAATGCTGAATACGGAGAGTGTATTGCTCTCTGCATTCAGTGAGGTCTGTCGGACCTGATCCGCACTGTCGGATCAGGTCCGACAGACCTTTGTTAAATAGGCCCCTATTTCTTTCATGTGGTGGTGAGAATCCTGGTAACCTCAGGAGTATGGATTTTAGTACCAATGTCCCAATTGTAGAAACATGAAAGAAAGAAAGAAGAAATCACATAGCGTAATTCTGTGATAAATTTCTAAATAATTAATTTTGAACAATAGGTATAGCACTTACACAGTTCAACCTCAATCCGTGATGAGGTAAGATTATTGACATATAAAAAGATATATAACTTGCAGTAGTCCCCACGGGTACCTCTGATGTATAGAGGTTATGGCAGAAGTCTCTATTAGTGTGGTATCTCAAATGAGTCCACAAAATATGCACCGTGGAGCTAACAATACAGAGTCATAGTACAAACAACATGCATAAAATAATAGTGACTATAGCTGATTATGATAGTCACCACCTCTAAAACATAAAGTTAAAAATGGCAATTAAAATGGCTGCCGGTATTAAAATCCCTGTTAGCCCACTCTAGCAATCCTTACGCATTTCAAAGTTACACAGAACTTTTTCGTCAGAGGAATGTGGAGTTACAGGGTGCCTGGCTATGTGATTTTAAAGGTAGCTGAGTGGGCGTGTTTTTTCTCTTAGCGTGTGACGATACATGTCAAGTGCGCTTTGGCAGCCATACAAATGCAGTGTGTCTATTTTTGTTATAGAAACCTCCGTATTCAGTGATGCGTCCGGAGACATGAATCTAAAGCAACTTTACTTGGAGTCTACTGGGCCTTAACGCCCTACAGATTGCTAACTCGATATTATGAATGGGAATACCTACATAGTATTTATGTGGCCATCCCCATCTTAATATATTGTGTTTAACTAAAGAGTGTAACCCATGTGTTTATATATATGTCATATGGATCATGAAGAGAGGATATGTGTTATGAATTGTCATTACAATTGGTCCCCTACTCTGTCGTATTTAGACCAAAAAGAAATGACATGTCTCTATATGTTAAAAGTTTGACTACATGAAGAGAGATAATTAACTTCAAAATAGTGTGACTGAAAGTTAGCAAAACTACTAGCATTTATTCAGTAGCATTTGATGTGCTCCAGGGAGCCCCATATTTTCTCCGCTTTATGTCAATATACCCAATATAATATATTCAAAATTATAATATATAGTGAGGAATAACACCTATATTTAGATATTTTTAAGGGGATAACCTCACATGTAGAACTATCGATTGTAAGAGATACATAAGAACATAATGTTTGCTTGACCCCTAAAGGTTTAAAAATATTAAATCAGTATGATATTTCTTTTAAAACAAATTTAGTCACACATATACCCACTCTACAAAGATATCTAATTTTAATAAACTCATAAACTAGATGAAGGTCATAATACGTCCTATTTTGTACATGGGCATGTCTATTAAAGCTTTTTCTATGTCCCTTCCTTAGGGTGGTTCTAAAAATCCACAGTGTGTATAAGCTAATTATTTTGAAATTAATGTACCTCATTCAGAATCTTTTGGATCCTAAAGTATAAAGCAGAATATATCTGCAAATTTAGCCTCTATGCCAACTAGACTAGATAGTAACTGAAAAAGAAAGATATTGTGTCAAAACATAATATGTGTTCCTAAAGGGAAACTGTTGAAAACTGTACCCAAATTATTGGGTGTAGGTTACAGGTATAATCAGTTTCTAATCCTATTGTATGATTTTATTACAGAAATACTGCCAGATCAATGTCTTCACTGAGTCCTATTGGATTAATTGCTCCCATGAAGTGAATCCAATAGGTTTCACGTTGTTTTAATTTCTGGAATCTGTTACCCCCTCTGTTGGGTATATGAACATGTTTAGGATCTTGATTATGTGCTTTCAGATATTTAGGATCTTGATTATGTGCTTTCTTAAAGTGTCTAGAAACACTATGCCCTTTAAACCCTGTCTCAATGTTTTTAAGATGTTCCAACAAATGTTTTTTATAAGGGCGTTTTGTATGTCCTATGTATTAGAACTTACATGTACATTTAAGTAGATATACTACAGGGCACCCTACCACTATCATAATCAGCTATTGTCACTATTATTTTATGCATGTTGCTTGTACTATGACTCTGTATTGTTAGCTCCACGGTGCATATTTTGTTGACTCATTTGAGATACCACACTAATAGAGACTTCTGCCATAACCTCAATACATCAGAGGTACCAGTGGGGACTACTGCAAGTAATATATCACTTTTTATATGTCAATAATCTTACCTCATCACAGATTGAGGTGAAACTGTGTAAGTGCAATACCTACTGTTCAAAATAAATTATTTAGAAATTTATCACAGAATTACGCTATGTGATTTCTTCTTTCTTTCATGTTTCTACAATTGGGACATTGGTACTAAAATCCATACTCCTGAGGTTACCAGGATTCTCACCACCACATGAAAGAATAAGAATAGCTCAAGGACCTAATTGGAGCATTTGTCTAACATTGACCCCTCCTTTACTACACTTTGAAGTGGGATTCAGAAAAGGGACCCTAGGTGGAGGCATAATTCCAACATTGGAGGATAAAGGAGAACTTCCCCTAACCCCATAGAGCTGAAAACTTACCTCATAGAATTGAAGTTTCATCAGGTAAGCAGAAAACATTATTTCCACATTCACTCAGAGTAGGACTGCATACCAAGTGACTTGAAGGAACTGTGATTCATTATTATTATTTTTTAGAATCCACTCTTTTCTAGAGTTATATTGTATCTGTGTGCTACTTTTTGTATTATTGATTTCCACTTTCTATTAATATATATATATATATATATATATATATATATATATATATATATATATATGTACACACACACACACACACACTTTTGAACTTTTCCCAGTCAAATACCTTGAAACATGCAATATAATTTTTAATCAATGTTAATGTTTTTATGTGTTTTGAATAGAAATGCTTGATATTTCTATGTTCTTCACTTAGAAAAAAATGGTCTTTTTATTTAAAATAAATAAATATATATATATATATATATATATATATATATATATATATAGCTATTTAGGTATAGATATATAAATTTATATATATGTAGCAGCAAAAGGACAGGGGAGAACCCTAAATGTCCCAGTGTAATAAATTGATGTTTGACTAAGACCCGCTGAGTGCCTTCACTTTTGCTACATATGATTATTACTAAGTGCACCGCGGGTATAGAGGACATTTGGAGTGTGCTGTACCCTGGCTGGATTTTATATATATACACACACTCACACATTTATATACAGTTGTAATCAAAATTATTCAACCACATTGCAAATCGGGTTTATTGTCAAAATGTACAGACTTTCAGCATGTTAGAAATAGGACTAAGTTAAAAGAATGGTCCAAAACTTAGGAGAAGAGATTATCGCCCTTGACAAACAAGGAACAGGATACATAAAGTCTCTGAATGTTCCTAAAGACACCGTTGGAAGCTTAGTTTGCAAGTTTAAAGTTAAAAGAACAGTGGTTACACTACCTGGACAGAGCAAAAAAAGGAAGCTATCAATGGATGCAACCAGATTTGTGAGAAGGCAGGTTAAGAAAACCATTGAGTGACTGCAAAAGACCTACAGCAAGACTTGGTGGAAACAGGCACTGAGGTTTCAATTTGCACAGTAAGTCGCGTACTAAACGCAGAAGGTTTCCATTCCAGAACTCCAAGACATACACCACTACTGACCCAAATCTCAGCTCCAATATACTCAAAATCATATAAATAAGCCATGAAACAAAACTTGAACTTTTCAGCCCGATGGATTAGTGGTATGTCTGGAGGAAGAAGAATGAAGCATACACTGAAAATAACACTCTACCTACAGTTAAGCATGGTTTTGGCTCAGTGATGCTCTTGGGCTGCTTTGCATCCTCTGGCATTGGAAGCCTGCAGCATGTGGAAGGCAAGATGAATTAATATCATGAAATCCTAGGAGAAAACATGATGCCGTCTGTGAGGAAACTGAAGCTTGGGCGTCACTGGACCGTCCAACAGGACAATGATCCCAAGTATACCTCAAATTCCACCAAGGCTTGGTTGCAGAAAAAGTCCTGGAAGATTCTACAGTGGCCATCTGACTTGAACCCCATAGAAAATCTCTGGTGGGATTTGAAGAAGGCGGTTGCAACACGCAAACCCAAGAATATTACTGAACTGGAGGCCATTGCTTATAAGGAATGGGCTAAGATTCCTCAGAAATGCTGCCAGAAGCTGGCATCTGGCTATGAATCTCGTTTTCAGCAGGTCATAACAGCAAAAGGGTGCTCTACTAAGTACTAAAGATGCTTGCCATGAAGGGGCTGAATAATTTTGAGACTGCAGAATTCATTAAAAGTTGCATTTTCAGTTGAATTTGGGGAAACCACTTGAAGCATTCAATGAGGCCAATTTAACAAAGGTCTTACGGACCTGATCTGACAGTGCGGATCAGGTTCGCAAAAGACCTCGCTGAATGCGGAGAGCAATACGCTCTCCGTATTCAGCATTGCACCAGCATCTCACAAGAGCTGCTGGTGCAACGCCGCCCCTGCAGACTCGCGGCCAATGGGACGCCAGCAGGGAGGTGTCAATCAACCCGATCGTACTCGATCGGGTTGAATTGCGGTGATGTCTGTCCGTCTGCTCAGAGCAGGTGGACAGGGTTATGGAGCAGATGTCTTTAGACTGCTGCTTCATAACTGCTGTTTCTGGCGAGTCTGAAGACTCGCCAGAAAAACGGCCCTTCAAGCTCCATTCGGAGCTTGATAGATAGGACTCTTTGTGTTGAGCTATTTCAGTTTAATTTGGTCAGCAATGGGGGTTGAATAATTTAGATTACAACTATATATATATATATATATATATTTTTTTTTTTTTTTTTTTAAAGATAAAAAGATGTTCTATGTGAAGAACAATTAAATGTAAAGTATTCCTAACGCACCTTCGGGTTTAGCACAGCTGATCTAGCACAGTGTAGGGTTAGCGCAAGCGATAACTAATATGTTTTATTTAGAGCACGCCATAGAGGTCTATGGGGTGAAGAAGTTAGCACGGTTGCGATATACATAGGCCTGAAGTTATTGTGGCTGATTCTTTTGCTTGCACACTTTTAAATTTCAACTTACAATACTGTGCAGGCATGCACAAATCCGTCTGTGGTGACTGCAGTTAGCACACAAGCAAAAAAAATATTTGCGCACCACTTGTAATCTGGCCCAAAGTGAGTAGGACAGGGGGCTAGGGAACAGATACAAAAACAATTAAAGGATCAGTAGAGGCAGAAGTAGAACTATTTAACAGAGGGCCCTGGTGCAATTTTTTATATTTTATACCCTGAGGAGAAAGCAGAGCTTTCATAATAAACTCACACCTGGGAAAGGTCACATGCTGCTTTTATACAATTATGCATCAAAGACAGTGTGATGTTCATTTTGATTGGTGCATAACAGTTTCTGGGTGAAAATGCAGCAAGATTCTGTTCATTTTAACAGGTACAAACTAGGTGTCAATACAGAGCGTCCTATGTTTGACATCAAGGTAACAGGTGAGACCAGTAAAACACAAAGGTTACTTTGGGCTCAATCAGATCACCTTTGTTGATCATATGGTATTCAGAAAAGAACACTGTTTTGGGGTTTTAACCACCTACCACATGTTATATTCCCACATTAACCAACACATGTTTTTTTATATAATGAGATTTATTTTACATCAATCTGAAGAGCATTATTAACCAAGGGCATAACTTCAGGGGGTCTCAAAGGACTCAATTCAGACTGTGCCCACATCTCTAGGGGGCTGATCTGGACCCAGGAAACACTAGTGACATCACTGAATTTTGTCTGCAATATGCCCCCCCCCCCCCCTGCAAATCAGACTCACAGTTCAAGAAAAGTGTATGGATAAAATATGGTGATAGAATTTTCAAGATGGCTGCCACAGTTATGCTGTACACAAAAACCTGACACCATATTTTTACATAAAGGCTGCATATATTCTCTGGCACAGACTAACCAAAGGGACAGACTGGCACATACTAAACCAAATATAATACTGAAGCAGCTCCTCTTTCTCCTATGTGGCTGTCAGCTCAACTTCTGTAGGCTGCAAACAGCCAGAAAGGACGCTGTTAAAATGGGGGCTCCTACCACAGCCTTAGCCATAGGGCCCAGTGAGGTCTAGTTATGCCCCTGTTATTAACCACTTACATATCATCTGTGTATAATCTAACAATGTTATAACAATGTTTCTTTAAATTGGTATAAAATAAGTATAAAGAAAATTAAAAAAAATAAAACCAAGGAAAATAAGCATTTTTTTAAAAAAGTTTTAATATTTTTCACTACCACATTTTCTTTAAAAGCAGGTATCAAATTTGGTTACAGATAACTACTTGGCTACTTACAGCTTAAAACTTTATTTGGATGTTGCCCTAGGTCAGGGTTTCCAACTCCAGTGCCCAGGACCCATATTTTCAAGATTAAATTTACTAAGAGCAAGTTAAATAATCACAATCATGCACAAAAAGCAAAGGAAAGTTATTCAGTTTTGAAATATATCTAAAGTATGTCAGGAAGCCATAACAAAGCTATTGATCTGTCTTTTGGATGTCAACAAATTGATTAATCAGCCATTATGTTTTTCTATATTCAATCCTAATGCATCAGAAGCATATTACAATAATAAACATAAGCCCAGGTGGAATTTCTGTAAGTGCTTTAAATGATAGGAATTTAAAGTGTGGAAACTACTCTGTTCTTCAAGGGTCTAAATCATTACACATCAGAGGGAGGCTCAGACAGGACACATGCATTTGTTTAAGTTGTTTAGCAAAAGTTTGCTTGAACAAAAAAATTAAACTAAAATGTTTTCACTACAATTTAACTTGCCTTTGTCTATATTTAAGTATATATTACTTATCTGTTAATTAAAATAAGTGCATTATGAATTTTAGCAAAGTTCACCTACAAACAGCTAGTAAGATAAATCAGCAAGCAGCTTATTTAAAATGATTACATAATTTAATATAAATTGTGAGAGACCTTCAGTCATACCATGGGGACTCCCATGTTCAGCCCAGGGAACTGCCCTATCCCTCTCACTTTAGTTTACAATGGAGCAAATACATAGTGCAATGTAATTTGTAAAAGATACATAGAAATATACATAATATAATCTTAATGTGTTAAAGTAACACATAACCTTTCAAAAACATAAGCAGAATTTGTAAAATCACAGCTTCATATAAATCCAAATGTATTAAAATATTAAAGAGAAAGTGCAAAGCTTAAATGCAATAATACTAAAAGGACTCAAAGTGTAAAGTAATATAAAATGCAAAGCACAAAGTAAAAGTGTAAAAAAACTCTCCCTTCACGCAGTGCTGTATTGCAATGGACTTGTCTCTACCTCAATTACAGAAATGAGAGAGATCTTGCAGTACTGGAGAGTTCTGCACGTTTTCTTTTGAGCATTCATTGAGCCCCTGTGAAGCCTGCACTAAAATTTCTCTCCAAGCTGGAGAATCCTATGATCATCAGGTTCTTAGTCATGCTGTTTACCATACAACAGAAAAACCTTGAGATCCTGAACTCTCGCCAACTGAGGACAGCTAAATCCCTATGACAGCCACAGCAGAACATCTTGTATTTTGCAATACAATGGCACATTCTAACATAATACATTAAAAAAACAAGAACATATGAGAGATTCCACCAATACTCCATACTAGACCAACTTTCTAAGACCCACATTTGGTCCTTCAAATAGACTTTACCAGTGAGCACTTTAAGATAACCACGATTCTTTGGACCTAAGGAATCACAGATATCAAAGACATGAGATTTGGTCCCAAAACACCATTTCAAAACTTTTTTATATTGTAAATGAGAAAGAGCATTTAATGGTATGTTCAACACTCCTGGCACATGAACAGCTCCAAAAGCAGGTTAAGTCAAAAACAATTTAAGACAAGTTAATGAAACAGCAAAACAAAGAAAATGAGGAGTAATATAAGTGACACCAATATTAGCAAACCCCATGTTTTGGTTTACATCCTGTGCATCATAAACTACCAATAACTCCCCAGCAACATTTATAAGCATGTTTAGTATTCCAAATGTTTTGCACATGCCACAGTGAACAATCTTTGAGATCTTCCCAGCCCATCAAATCCTCACACACACCATGAGCTATGTGGGGAAGGCACAGGTGAGCGACAACAGTGAACATCTGAATATTCCTGTTAAATCTCTCCCCTAACTACAGGCAACGATCAAGCACGACTGGCTAAAAACTGAAGTTTTCGCAAATTAATATTTCAATCAGCTTGCAGAGCTGACATTGACTCATGCAAAAATTGTCAACTTATCTTCCACTAAATAGGACTCCAAAGGCTGTGAATGCAAATCCATACTCAAATCAGGTATGCTAGGTCCATTATAATTGGATTGCAGCAAAAGCACTTCAAGGTGCTGGAATCTTCTGAAATGAAGCAAACCTCAGAATTTTCTAACGCCACACACAAAAAAGTAATATGGATTGTAAATAAATAAGTCAATCCCAACTCCAACAAATTCCTCATTACAGAATCTGAGCCTTAAAGGGACAGTATACACCAATTTTCATTTACCTGCATGTAATAGACACTACTATAAATAATAATATGCACTGATACTGATCTAAAAATCCAATATAAAACCTTTTAAAAACTTACTTAGAAACTCCCAGTTTAGCTCTGTTAAAAAGGTTAGCTGGAACACCCACTGCAAGTGGTTCTATAGCAAAAAAACCAGACACTCCCCCCTTTCCTCTGCATATGAAAAGACTCTTTACACAAACAGAAGCAAGCTGGAGTAGGTATACATCAGTATTCTCCTAAAGCTTTGGGGCTTGGTTAGGAGTCTGAAAATCAGTGTAATGTTATTTGAAAATAAGCAAAACTATAATTAAAAAAAAAAAAAAAAAAAGAAGCTGTATAGGCTATATAAATAGATTATCTACAAAACATGTATGCAAAGAAAAATCTAGTGTATAATGTCCCTTTAATGTGTTATTCTGCATCTTGATATGAGGACACAGATGAAAACATTTACAGAAAACTGGGGTTGACCACATGCAGATTAGAAAGTGTCTCAAATCAGAACAGCATGAGAACCCTCATTTCCATCACATCAGTAGCCTGAAGAAGAGTCCAAGAAATGCAATGCAAAGAACAGGAGGAATTAGTACAAGACATGAGGATAAAGAGACTTGAAAAGGACTTGTATGCGAGAAGTTGGAAAAGTTGTCAAAAAAGATAGGTGGGAAGAACATTAAAAAAAGAAAGTATGAGTAACAAGGGAAAACGGGCAATTTGACAATTCTCAAAAACTAGCTGGCATGGAAAGAAATCAGCTTATTTTAGCATATTAGCGAGCTCCCTTTAATGAGATAAACAGTTCCCAAGGCAAAAATTGCCTTTAAAACAATCCCTGAGGGGCCTAGTAATACGGAGCATCTTACAGAATATTGCCAGGTCAGGGAGCTTTAGAGAATCAAGCTTACAAAGAGAATAATAAGGATATGCAAAATAAAAAGTCAGGGAGAGAATAATGGAAGAAAACTAAATGTGAAGAAGATAAGGAAATAGGGAGTGAAAACGGGGGTCTGGGATATAAAAGCAAGTAGGACAAATTAAAAAGAGAAAACAGGAAGAAAGAAGAAAAAGTTATGTTTATGGGAAGAATTAGAAGAGGTATTAAACCAGGAAAGCTACCCCTGCAATATAAGACTATCTCATAGAAATGGGCCTCAACTGTATCCGCTCACTTATCACAAAACATTGCACGTCTGACCTCACCTTAGCTATGTAGTTATATAGAACTGCCAGTGCCAAACTCCTCTCCTTAGGGGTATATTGTTGTTTCTAAATAAATACACTCACACATTTCTTATGATATTACATTTTAATGGGAACAAAAACAGAGGCAAACATAATTTCATAAGAATATTTACAAACATCATTTATAACAAGAACCCTCAAAAACCCACCCACCCACCACGCTCCTTCTCCTACTATTTCTTTAATTCTTTAGTTATTCTTTAGCTATTGAAATCTTTAGTTATTCTTTAGCTATTTTTCTTGAAACTTTGGGGTCAAACACAATCTATCAGCTATGTGCTTTCTTGCTGAGTTGGTCATAGAGTTTCTTTGGTGATCACAATGCAAAACTGATTTGTTTGTTAAAAACCTGCGAAATTGTGCTCTGTATAAGAACATAAACAAGGACTTCAGTTAGAGGCGGAGCTACGGAGACATGCTGCGTGTGTTTGGCAGTAAATCTGTGAGCTATACCATACCTCGCCCCACGCTATCAGCCCGCTGGCCGAACTAGTACGGTCCGAATTGGGCATATACTGGAAGCTACTCCCAGAAGCATAAGAAGTCTCTTTGCTGACTAATGCCGGTGGCTGTAAGCTTACAACAGCACTTAAACAAGGAGCCCTAACACAGCGGGGATTTGCCCTGAAAAAGCCCACCATCAGGTGCCCGAAGCTGCTGAATGGTGGTGAGCAGAGCTGAGATTACCTGAATCTTCTGTATTGTGATTGCCGGAAGGTGCTGTTGCCGCGTACAAATCGGGGTGATTCAAGCGCGGAGGGATCCGGGTGTATCGCCCCCATCTTGCGGCCCTGGCCTGGAAGAGGAATCGCTCTTTGGTAATCCACTTCAAATGGTCCTCTGTTGATCCCTGATGATACTGGGCTGGTTGTGGTCGACAGCAGTGAAGGAGGGGAGTATCTAACACGCTATGGCACAGTTTGCAAGTTTTTTCCTTTTTCTCTCCCTGGTTAAGGCCCTTGATGGATATCTGTGTTGCCTGATCTACACTAACATTCTCAACTGCCTACGTTTTACTGATTATGAATGTTGTACTTGACCCTTTGAACTCATTACCTGTATAAAGAAAACAGACTTTCAGGCTGTTATACTTCGGTACTACGTATTCCCAAACATCAGCACTCAGTTCTTAAGGGGATTGGGATCCTAAGCCCATTAGCAGATAAGGACAACCCTATAAATAAGATATAAGTGCTAGACAATACACTAGCTGAACTCTTTAGTTAAATCTTTTAAATGTGTTTTACCTAACAAGGGATTTGATCTATTTGAGTTCTAATTCTGATCTAAAGGTAGAAAGCTACTAAAAAGTTACTCACTATCAAGATATAACTGTACCTATTCTAAGTTTATCCATATGCTTTTATTTCTTTCCACTTGTAATATTAGTATGGATCCCTAAGGAGTCCCTTGGGTGGAATAAGATACAAAACATTTGGAATGTAATAGCTGGAAGCATATCTGGTTTTAATCCCTTGTATATAAAAGATTGTAATTTAAAGAGGTTCATGGTATGCTGTTTTGAAATGTGTAAAATTCTACTATCTGCCTCCTTTTTTTTCATACCTTTACTGGGTGAAAAAAAGTAATAAGATACTATCTAGTCTAATCTCCACACCTAAAATCACTCTGCAGAGTTATTAACCCCCTTATAAGTGATCTTTAATAGTGAGAGACAGCAATTGTATAAGCATGGCTAACTAATATATTGTAATTTGTAAGTCTCTTTACTCTATTATAATCTCTGAGAGGGGTCTACTTGAATTTATATAGGTAGACGTATACCAAAGCTTTAATCTCTCCAATAGGGGAACTAGGTTCTCTGTATCTTAAATTTCAAGCTACAGAGGCTATGTCATGCTGTTTTGAATTATGTAAATGCATGGTTTTTTTTTTTTTTTTTGCTTTCTTGTTTTTTTTTCTTTTTTTTCTACCATATGGGTGTGAAAGATGGTTATAAGATACCATTTGGGGAAATCTCTACACTTAATATTACCTAGTAGCATTTTTTCATAAGTGTTCCCTGATAGTATTTTTATTAGTACAGGCTAATTAATATATTGTAACTTACAACTTTTTTCACCTTATAATATTCCCTACGGGGATTCTTTTTGAATTCACATAAAAAAACTCATGTTTTTTTTTTTCACGTTATTACAAATCATTAGGGGACTTCTCTTGAATTCACGCTATATAAAATAAAACAAAAAAAAAAACATACACTTGACACATTGCTGATCTAATTGTGTATAGATGCAGAGTATTGGTTTCTTGATAATATTCACTTTTATATATATATATATATATATATATATATATATATATACACTTTTTTAACGGAAAAATTTGTCACCCAGGTGAAACAACATTCACCTATAATGCCTGTCAAATCAAAAGATAAAAAAACAGGGTCACTGATGTTAGTTCTGATTTTACTGAGGTAATTACTCCAGCACTTGATACGCAAGCTCTGGTAACCCAATTAGGTAATCTTTTTTCACCTCATTTTGATAAAATTAAGATAGTAGGGCTGCCAGAAACCATAGAGTATGAAAATTAAATTGAATTCACTAGTATGATATTACCCCAAGCTTTAGGGTTTTCCTCCAAATTGATTCCCCTCCCTATTGAAAGGGCCCATAGAATAGGTCCTAGAAGATCCAATGAAAATAGCACCGTAAGAACTAGAATGTGCATCTTCAAATTACTCAGATTCCAAGACAAGGTAGAAATGCTAAGATTATTCAGGAAATGTGATACTTTTACTACAGGAAATAAAAAAATCCTATCATTCCAAGATTTCTCTAATGAGACCGCTCAAAAAAGGAATATTATGGCCCTGTCATGTTCACTAATGATTGACAAAGGGCTGAAAGCCCGTATGCTATATCCAGCAAAGATAGTAGTTGAAGAGAATGGTAAAAGACTCACATTTAATGAGGCAGGGCAAGCAAAGGAATTCATAAGTTCTCACTCTCATAGATGAGGGGATGAAGTGTAAAAAAGAGAGTATACTGTATATAGATCATACTGTAGTTGTAACCTAGGTCAGCACTCAGATGATCATGGTGTGCTAAAGAGATACTTGGACAAAAGATCCATTTATGGGTTATTAAGAGAAACTCAAATAGAGATGGTTCTGTTAGTTCTTGTTTTGTTTTTGTGTGTGTGTCCCTTCTCTTTTTTACCCACCTATTGCAAGAAATGTTTTTTCAAGAAAAATTACAATTTTATTGTTTGTATGACTTGTAGAAATGGGGATTTTATCATTTTTTCATGGAATATAGGAGGTGTCACTTCACCGGTTAAACGTAAACTTATAATTAAAAAATGTGGAAACAGAATCTGAGTATTGTTTTTCTACAGGAAACGCACTTAAAAGATTTAGAGATTCCTAAATTAAAATCGAAGTGGGTCGGTGAAGTTATAGAAACTCCCTGTACTAGTAGGAAATCAGGTGTGGCTATTTTTTTAAATAAAAATCTACCCTATAAGATTATCAAAGTCGAACTAGACATAGATGCAAGATATATTATATTACAGATACAAGTTAACGAAATGAAGTTTTTACTATGTAATATATATGCCCCTAACATATTTTCCAAGGTATTCTGGAAAAATATTAAGGTTAAATTATATCCATTTTTATCTGATAACCTTATTGTAGAGGGGGGGGAGGCTTTAACATGTCACTATGCTCAGAGTTAGAGAGGTTCTCTAGGAAAAATATGAAAGAGCACAACAAACTTGCTAAATATTGTTAAAAAAATTGTTATCAACTTAAGATAGTTGATATATGGAGAATTAAAAACCCAAATTTACATACCTTTACATGCAAATCAAAAACACATAAATCTTTCTCTAGAACAGACTTTCTTTTAGTTTCTGAATCCCTGTCTATTCTAGAGATTGAACCCCTGATCAGTGATATTTTTATATCAGACCACGCAATCATTTCATTGATATTCCATTTGAAGCTTAGATCAAAAAACAAAAATCAAATTATCTTGTTTCTACGGTATCTTTATAATAACTCCAGATTGTCCCTATGGCTGAAATAGAAATGGAGAGACTATTGTACTCATAACATTGCATACTTCAATAAAATAGAAACATTTTGGGAAGCTTCGAAAGCGGTGCTACGAGGAGAAATTAAATCATATATCTATACCAGGAAAAAGAAAGCATTGGCAAGGGAATTTAAAATTGCAAATCAAGTTAAAAACGCCTACAGAAAATATTATAATGATTCCTCCAATATAAATTGGGAAAACTATATTAAAGCAAGGCAGGAAAGGGATATAGTTTTAAAACAAAAATCTCAAGAAGAAGAGCTAAAGGTAAGCATAAAGTTTAGAGGATTCCACGGTTGTTTGGCTAAATATTTAGCTAATCTAGTTGAAAATAGAAGGAAAAGAAATTATATTCTAGCAATTGAAAATGGAGAACAGAGATTTACAGATTCCAAAGATATCAGTAAAATTTTCCACACGTACTATCAACAATTATAAACCAAGATTAAGAATAATAATTTGAACCAAGTAAATTTTTGGTCTCAAATTAAAACACCTAAGATAACGGAAGAACAATTGGTAGCAATTAATGCTCCAATTACAAGCCAGGAAATTGTTAAAGCTATAAGAGAGGCTAAGTTACATAAAGCGGCAAGACCGGATTGTTTACCTGCAGAATATCTTAAAATATTAGAGGAGGAAATTAATCCCACTCTAGAGAAACTTTTTAATAATTATTTTACACAAAATAAGCCAACATCATTATATTTTTCTGCAGAAAATATTACCTTGATACCTAAAAAGGGTAAAAACCCGGAGGAGCCGGCCTCATATAGACCAACATCGGTTCTGAATGCAGACTACAACATTTTAGCATCTATTGTAGCATCCAGGCTTATGGGCTGTCTTGATAGAATCATTCATACTGATCAATCAGGATTCATGGCCTCAAGAAAGGTCCTCTAAGAACATTCATAAAGTTACAACTTTTTTAGACTATGGGCTCCATGTACGAAGCAGCGAAAGCTGCTCCGGAGCCTTTGCGGGGCAGGTTCGCATATGCGAGCCTGCTTCCCGCAATGTAAGAAGCAGCGGTCATTAGACCGCTGCTTCCTACACCTTACGCCACCTCTTAGCTGGCGATGCAAAATCACAGAGAGCACGCTCGCTCTCGGTGATTGACAGCCCCTTCAGTCGCGTGATTGGTTTCGCGATTGAAGGGGTGGGCATTACACACTCCGATCAGTGTGGAATGATACATACAGGCAAGCGGATCAATAGATCCGCTGCCCATATGTAGCGAAGGCGGGAGGACAGCTTCGCGAGTTGAGAAGCTGTCCGCCCGCCATTAAGTACATGGCACCCTATATGTGGAATATAGAGAATTCTGGAGGTAAACAATTTGGATATGATTCGGCCCTATTGACGCTTGATGCCGAGAAGGCCTTTGATTCAATCGAATGGGATCACTTATTTAAAACACTTGAAGAATTTGGATTTAAAAATCAATTTGTACAATTTATTCATAATGTCTATAATAACCCAATGTCTTTTTAACGGCTCCTTAACTCCTGGAATACTATTAAAAAAAGGCACTAGACAGGGTTGCCCTCTCTCTCCCCTACTCTTTAATATCGCCTTGGAACTTCCCGCCATTTGACTAAGGGAGGTTTGCAAGACGATACCTATGGGTACACAAATGTTAAAAATGGTATTATATGCAGATGATCTATTAATATTTCTTCATAATACAGTTCAAACAATACCGTTAATCTCCAGATGTTTAAATATTTTTAGTACTTTCTCATGATATAAAATAAATTATGATAAAAGTGAACTTCTATGGGTGCATAGGACCAGATCAAGTATAAAAGAACCTCCTTTTAAAGTTGTAGCTACACTTAGGAATCTAGGTATATATTTACATAAAAATCCACAAAACTGGTATAAATTAAATTATCAAGCCCTTTTTCGAAAGATTAGAACAGATCTGGACGTGTGGGTATCTTTTCCTCTTTCTCTGTCAGCAAGAGTTAGTCTCATTTAAACAATTATTTTCCCACGACTACTATATCCTCCGCAGAATCTTCCACTGTTCTTAAAAAAATCTGTATGTGGTCGGGAAAGAAGTCACGCATATTGTTAAATAAATTAATGCAAACATGCAATAAATCTGGTCTAGCGTTACCCAATATCACTTTTTATAATTTGGCCGCTATGGCCAAAATTGCAATTGACTGGCTAGCAGAATCTTTGAAAGCTATTTTACATAACTCTCTCAGAAAAGTTTTTGTAATGTAGAAAGTTTAATCACCTTTAATAATATAATCATAGCCTGGCGCAAATTCTGTACAGTACTAGGAATAGATTATTCCCTCTCTAAATATTTACCTATAATAGGTAATGCAGAATTTGTGCCAGGAATCAGTCAGAAAGTATTTACGACATGGGGTAAAAAAGGCCTCAAATATATCTATCAAACCTTATAAGATAGCGGACATATATAATCATTTGAGACACTTTCCCAGCAATTTGATCTCCCGAGAAACAACTTTTATGCTTATTTGCAAATTCTAAACTTTGTTAATAGCAAGGGTTGGGATGGTTATGAATGTACCTTGTGGTCCGATATCAAAATGTGCCTCCAAAAATTTGTTGCTGGTTCTTCCTCAATTTCATTGATGTATAATATCATGCTGGCTAAACAGAGTCAAATCTTTCTATATAAGGTATGCAATAATTGGATACTCTATTTCCCTGCTATAGACCAGGAAAAAATAAAGGCAAGTTTTAAAATGCAGGATATCAATGAGATGGAAGGAAGCACATATGAAACTTATTAATTATTATTTTACGCCTTCTAAAATGAGAAAAATGTATCCTGGGCAAAAATTTATTTGTTCACGATGTGCATACCCAAATGCAGATATCCTGCATATGTTTTGGCTATGCCCAAAGATATATCAGTTGTGGAGGAAGGTCATTTTCTGGCTCAATAAAATATATAGTGTAGAAATTTCACTCGAGCCAGAGGATATTTTCTTTTTGAAAGCACAAAGCAATAACCACCCACTATGTAACAATATAGTCAATACAATAATCCTTTTGTCTAGACATATTATATTGAGGTTCTGGAAAGACGGTCCCTAGTTTTTCACTTTTTTCTAGAGAAATACAAGATCAAATAATATTTGAATCTTTCCATACACAGCTAGCAGGAGAAACAAAATATTAAAAAGTTCCTAATAGGATGGCTCCCTATAATAAAAATCTATTCTCATCAAATACAAAAACGAATATTATATCCTTTTTTGAGTTCCAATAGTTTTGCGGAACTGGTGCTATTGGACGAATTTCCTGCATCATGGATTTCTTGCTATAAAGAATCATATTAATATACATATATAATCAAAGTGTTGATTATATAAGGTAGTGAGCTTACCAGGCTTACTACCATGGCAAGTATTTCAGGGATGGGATGGAGAGGGAGACACAATTTCCCCCCATTTTTTTTTACCCCTCCCTGCACAAAAGTGCTATTTTTTGTTTAAATTAATATTAAGCACTAAGCAGTATTTAAATTATCAGTGTTATGACAGGTACTGATCACAGTAGCCGAATTAGGTTTTTTGTTATTTTGTCAAAACTAAATTATCTATGTATTTAGATTGCTATTATTTGGTTTAGATTTATAAATACTATGATAAGATCGTAGTATACTAACTGAATTAAGTTTATCGATAATTGTTAAACTGCCCCCTCTTTTGGTAAGGGGTCAGTTTTGTGGTATCACATGTGTTTATAAAGAAAAATATCCAATACCAGTTCTTGTTATGAATAATATGGCAGAAATCGATTCATGATAAGCTAAACCCACTCTTATTAAAGGTATCAAGGTAGAACCTACAATGTATGTTTGGGTGTTTTAGGGTTTTTTTATCCAGAAAAGTATCCAATACCAGCCTTAGTATTGAATGAAATGGCAGAAATGGTTCTATGATAAGCTAATTTTGTTTTAATCAAAGGTATTGAGGTAGATCCTACAATATATGCTTGTTTTCTTTTTTTGTAAATCATGTTTATAAAAATGTTTCTTTTTCTGCCTTGTATTTCGAAATTGTATTGTAAAAAATAAAGATATATAAAAAAAAAAAAAAAAAAACCTGCAGCCATGAAGCCTTTTAAACAGAAAAGCTCCCGAAAAGGTTGATACATGTGCAAAGTACCTATTTTCAAAATAAAACTGGGAGGTCACCCAAAACTGACTGCTATAACCTATAGTAATCCAAATCCATCTCCATCACCCATTAACCATATGATTGCCTTTGTATATTGGCATGGTGGGCATACTTTAGTAGTCACTTTAGGACCCAAATATCTAGAAATGGCCTGTTTTTTATTTTCTATTTTAATATTTGATTCTAAGTCACACTCACACTGTTGTGTTTGTCACTAACAGTACTGGCATCTTCAAAAATGTTTTTTCCAATGAGATCACAGCATAGCAATTTTGATAGCAACGCAAAGTATTGTAATCCGTTTCCATATGTAGCACTGCAGCATTGTATCTGCCTAGGAGACCTTCAAATGAGATTATGCATTTGTGAGCGGATCAAACACGGTCATTACACTATTACAAGGTTCTCTCAAAATATTCAGACTAGACTTTACAGGAAGCCTATCTCAGGCAACACCTTGCTACACAAAAAAAGTGCACACCCAAATCATGTATTTAAGGGTATAGCCAAAAGTCAGTTTATCAGGGCTAGAATAGTATGTAGCACTGACTGTGACTATTTTACTGAAAGTGTTAATATAAAAGAAAGGCTGATATCCAGAGGGTATCCATCAAAGTTGCTAGACAACTTAGTGAAAGAGGTTCTAAGTCTCAACGGAAGAGACATATTACAAAATAATAAAAACAGGAAAGATGACAAGCGCATATTTTTCATTACCCAATATTCTAATGATTTCTATACTATATGCAATACATTGAAGAAATATTTTCCATTACTATATGGTGATAAGGATCTTAAAGCAATTGTTGAAGAAGGTTTCAGGTGTGTTTACTCTAAAAATGTTACATTGGGTAATATCTTTTCCCCCAGGCAACTACCTCACAATAGATCCACTGCATCATGGTTAAGTATTAGTGGCACATACACGTGGTAATTCCAGGTCCAAGGCGTGTGAGTTTCTGACTGAAAGTTTTACTCTTATGTAACCAATCAAACTTTTTCAACTAGAGTGTGTATCAAGTGTTCCACAACTTATGTGATATATTTGATAGCTTGCATTGCTCCCTCCTGACAATGTTAGCATGACAACACTAGCGATGTCAGAACACACAAACACGAACATCCGTGACGTGATAAATCATTGGCAATAATTTATTATTAACCACCTTGCCTTATTATATATTCACTCACTCAGTATCTTTTTTTCGCACATACATGTACTCATGTGATCTTATGATGATCTTCAAAAGTGGGTTTTAAAATTAGATCACAGCATAGCCACTTTCATAGCAAAGCAACTTATTGTAATCCGTTTCCATCTGTAGCACTGCAACAGTGTATCTGCCTAGGAGACCTTTATATGAGATTTTGCATTTGTGAGTGGGTCAAACATGGTCACTACACTATTAAACATGGTCACTACACTATTAAACATGGTCACTACACTATTAAACATGGTCACTACACTATTACAAAGTGCTTGTGCCCACATTCACAAAGTCGCATTCCAGTTTACAGGTTCAATATTGTAGGTGCAAGCACTATGGTGTGACTGTTCCTGCAGATCCTCTCAGCTGTACAGGATATTCACAAGTATATGATCCTATACATATGTGCATGTGTGCCCTGGATACTGTTACAGCCTCTGCAAAAGGGATGAATAGAGCTTTAATGAATCAATACAATTTATGCTAATAGACCTCTGCAATGTCTGATGTGGCCTGTGTTTTGCACATGTGCAAGATAATACACTGTTTCCAAATAACCGTGAAATACTTGTAAAGATTTATAAAATGCCCTTTCAAGGACTTAAGGGCTTTTAACGAGGATCCGAAAACACGTTTGTGGGTGTGAGAAAGAGACGAAAACATGCTTTTAAAATTGGCCTTTTCCGCAATAAAAAAATAAAAGTCCTCAGCGGATATTTTATGATTGAGACCTTAGCTAGGTAAAGCATTACTTCTGCATTATGATCCCTGTTTAATGTGTACCTAAAATACAGATAATAATGGTATGGACTCACAACTGGACTGTGCTAGACTCGGTTACCTCAGTGCAGAAGTAAGCCAATGTACCTACTATGGTAACAAAACTACAATGTCATTTTCTTCTGTTATTAGATTTTTAACGCCCATTTGTAATTCAATTTTTTTTTTTCTGCTGTGCCACACAGTTCTGAACTTTATTAAGTTATCTTTATTATGTAAAAAGTTGATGTAGGCCTCCAGTATTGATCAATCTGTGTTGTCTTTGTTAAAGATGAATAAAAAAAACAAAAAACAAAAAACAGGAAAGAAAGAGCGGGAGAACTTGAAACCATAAAGAGACAGGACGAGGGACACTGAATACAAAGCAGATGTATCCATCACTATTCACAGTTTTTCTGGATGAGTAGATAATTGCAGTACCTCTTTATAAAAAGGATAGTAGGGAAACTACAGATTTGTCAGTTTACCTTAAAGGGACATGAAACCTAATATTTTCCTTTTATGATTTAGACAGAACATACAATTTAAAACAACTTTCCAATGTACTTCTATTATTTAATTTGCTTCCTTCTCTTGTTATCCTTTGCTTAAAGGTTTATCTAGGTAAGCTCAAGAGCAGCAAAGAACCTAGGTTCTAGCTGCTGATTGGTGGCTGCATATTATTTATACCGATTGTGATTGGCTCACCCATGTGTTCAGTTAGAAACCAATAGTGCATTGCTGCTCCTTCAACAAATGATACCAAGAGAATGAAGCAAATTTGATATTAGAAGTAAACTGGAAAGTTGTTTGAAATTGTATATTCTACCTAAATCATGAAAGAAAAATGATGGTTTCATGTCCCTTTAAGTAATAGGAAAATGAATGGAAAATCTTTTAAAGGGAAGGACTGTGTCTTTATTAAAACAAACATCTTAGAGGATTAAAAAACAATAGATTTTGCTGCAGGGAGATAATGTCAGACTAATCCAGTTGATATATTTTACTATATAACTATATTGATAGACTATGGGTGGGACAGTAGATGTAGCTTATCCAGATGTCAGTAAGGCATTTGACAGAATTCAGAAACTGCATAGTCTTGACTAGACTCAAGAACAGTTAAGGGGTAAAGTAAGGGTGTTGGCTTAATGATCACCAGCACAATGTTTAATGCAGTAATACTAAAAAAACAACAAGAAAAAAACCCCTAAAAACAAACGAGTGAGATCTAAAATTCAGCACTACAAAGTACAAAATTATGTATCTAGGGTGCAAAAACTCAAAGGTTAAATACAGAGTCAATGGCAAAAGGCACATTAGTGAGGAAACAACAGATAAATTATTATTTTAGATGATTTGAAATCTGCAGGTAAGGCCAGTAGTATGCTTACTTATATAGGTCAATGTGAAAAAATTGTGTTGTTTTGCCACTAGAACAATAACTAGTTCAAAGGATATGAAACCCCAAATTGTTTTTCATGATTCAGGTAAAGCATGAGATTTTAAACAATTTCTAATTTACGTCTATTATCAGTTTTTCTTCGTTCTCCTGGTATCTGTTGTTCAAAAGCACGGACATATGCTTAGGAGCCGGCACATTTCTGGAGCACTATATGGCAATAGTTTTGCAAGAATGTTATCCATTTACAAGAGCACTAGATGGCAGCACTATTTCCTGCTGTTTAGTGCTCCAGGTGCCTACCTAGGTATCTCTTCAACACAGAATATTATGGGAACAAAGCAAATTTGATAACAGAAGTAAATTAGAAACTTTTGTTAAAATTGTATGTTCTGTCTGAATCACAATTTTTGTTTTTGAAGGGGCTCATATCCCTTTAAGCAAAAAGAAAAAACAAAGCCTGACACAAATTCCAATATAAATAGGCTCTTGCAAGGACACATTTTAACCTCATCTTAGATGGGAAAGCAAGAAACTGCACACTATCTCCAAAGAATGTAAGCTCAGACAGCATCACAGCCACCCCCATAGGTAAAGTTCTACATGAATAAATTACAATATGCAATGCATTTAAAATTAGTTACACTTTGCACCAATATCTCCCTGAAAATCTCTAATAAGAACAGTGGTGGGCTCCAGGGGCAGAACTATTGCGGGTGCAGGAGGTGCCAAGGAGGTGCCAAGTGCTAGGGGGACTCAGAGAGAGCAGCTAAAAGTGCAGAGAGAGCTGGCTTTGGAGTGGCTGCTATAACTAATAGTATACAAGACCAAACCCTCTTAGCGGGGTTCCTCTTCTATGAAGCTCCAGCTCTCCCTCTGGGGTGGAACTATTGCTGGTGCAGAATGTGCTACTGCACCGGGGCCAAGAGCTGGGGGATCCACAGAGAGCAGCTAAAGATCTGGCTCTGGATTTGCTGCTATAAATAATAGTTTACAACTCCAAACCCTCTTAACAGGGCGCCTCTTCTATGCAGCTCCAGCTCACCCTCCCAAAAAATGTGATTCCTCCTTTCACAGGGCAAGGAAACTGATTGGATGCAGGAAGCTGTCCACTGTATGTGTGCTCCTCAGGCTGGAAAATGCTGTCTGAGAGAGCAAAGCACACAGTGGTAGTTCCTTGAAACCTTGTGGGTCATGTGTGTTCTGTAGCTGCTTATCTGCTGTGCGATGTGACAGCTTTAGGGCTAGATGATGTGTGTGACAACTGCTGCTGCAGTAAACAGCACAAGGGAATGAATGAGATCTGTTAGGGCAGCTTTATTGTCTCCAACCACACTTCTGTTAATATATATATATATATAAAATAGTGTGTATGTGTTTGCATGCATGGGTATCATGGCATCATGTTAGTTGTTTTTTTTTTTGGGGGGGGGGGGGACAAGACAAATCTTGCACTAGGAACCTCTGTTCACTAAGTCTGCCACTAGTGGGCTCATTTAAACCTCACAACTTTATTTATTCCATTTCATTACTGTCCACGAACAAGCACATTTCTCTTCACATTATTGTATATAGTGTAAATGTATTCTTTTTCTGAGCAGGACTAATTGCGAATATAGCAAGTAGCGACATATTTGGTGCAAAGTGGAGAGTGAATTATTAGAATTCTTTTTTATATTGGACATACATATTTTAGTATGTATACACACACACATATATATATATGTGTGTGTGTGTTAAGTCAGAAATCTTTTGCAAACATATTTACATGTCCTTAAGTTCCTTCTTTTGTTCTAAACAATGTTGTCTGTCATATCTCTGTGTTTATTTATACCACTATATGTATATATTGTAAATGTATTATTATTCTGAGCAGGAATAATTGCAAATATAACATGTAATCAGAGTATCATAGGTATTTATTTGCAATCAATGGATATTTTAAAGGGATAGGAAAGTAAAAATTTAAGTTGCACTAGTGGGAGCTAGCTGCTAATTGGTGCTTGCACACATTTATCTCTTGTGATTGGCTCACTAGATGTATTCAGCTAGCTGCCAGTAGTGCAATGCTGTTCCTTCAGCAAAGGATAACAAGACAATAAAGCAAATTTGATAATAGATGTAAATTGGAAAGTTGTTTAAAATTGTATGTTCTATCCAAATCATGAAATAATATTTTGGGGTTTCCTGTCCCTTTAAGAGCTGGGCCAGGTTTCTCTCTGCACCTGTGTAACCCCTCCTGATTGCAATCTATTTTTAAAAACCACCCCTTCACAGGTGTTATAAAATGGGCTGGCATATAAGATGACATTTCTTACTGAAAAAGAAATTCAAGAGAAGGAAGAAATGCACTGAAAATAGCATGACAGTAAAGAGGTGATTTTAATTTCTGCTGTATCTGATTCATGACAGTTTCAAGTTAGGTGGGCTATTCGTTTGAGCTATCAGCTTAAGATTCTATTGAATCAAACATCAATTCAAATTTTATAATCCTTGTCTAAAATATTACACTGTGTGTCCTAATGTCAGCATCAATGTTTATCTTGAATACTAATTTTACATATACATACTTTCAAAGTATAATACACAATGTAACAAATGGCACTTACAAGTTCTGATGAGTGATCAATGAGACAAGTATCGAGCAATTTGATTCGTTAGTGTTAGTTTATAATGTGTATTTTAATCAGATTGGCTGATGTCATAAATCATGTGATTATGCATATTCCAATCAAAAGTGGTGGAAAAATTCACTAGTGTGTGGGTTATTCAGGAGTTTGAGTCATAATTGGTGCGAAAAGTGTTGCGTCAAAATTGGTGCGAAGTGGAGAGTGGGACTTGTATTACATGTTTTAAACAAAAATAAAAAAATAAAAAGGAAGTTAGCTATTTATGTTGTGTATTTATTTCATTTTTATCTCTATATCTATTAGTGTGACAAGTTTGGGGCAAAACTTTGCAACAAATATGTAGAAATATTGTCCCCTTGATTTGTAATGAGAGACAAAGTTGTAGCATAATCCATTAGTAGTAATGTATTTTTCATTTTTATCCCTATATCTACTAGTTCACCAAATGTGGAGCAATAATATTGTTTGATAACTTTGATTAAGAAAGGGTATACAATTTAATAAAGTTTCTAATTTACCTTTATTATGTAATCTACTTCATTCTCTTGCAGCATCGAACATAAGCTTTCTGTGTTTTCAGACTCCCATTGAGTTCTATGGCATCCGAGACCTGAAGGGTGGCGGATTGAAAACCAGGTACGCTGAGTCGGAAAAGACGCAAGCGTAACTGTAGAAATTTTGATAACTTCGTGAGAGCTTCAAATAGGAGGGCGAATGAACATGATTCCACTCGAATTCCATGGGTTTTCAACTTGCATCGATGTGCATCGGATTGAGATCACGGGATCATATGTTATGTCACAAATTTCAACATTTGCCGATCTTGACACTTTGATAACTACGGCTGATCAATCTCGCGACAATTACGACATGGAATTCCAGCGTATTTTCGGTTAACGCTTTGATAAATAGGCCCCATATCTTCAGTAGGATTTAAATACACTAGACATGGCATGGGACATGGCATAAAAAATATAACTTATAAGGAAAGACTTGACCTTAATTTGTAGAGCTTAGAGGAGGGAGAGAGGTGATGTGATAAAGTATTTTATGGGATTTAATAAAGCTGAGATTAAAAGTATTGTCACAAAAGAATATCAGAATGAGTAATGTGTTAAAGACAAAGGGAATATAAAATTTTACTAGGACATGCAAAAGGCTAGCCTAAGAACTAGATACACTGCATAAGTAAACAAGTGCAAGGTTAGATCCTATGCAATTCACTAAAATGGAGCCTTAACAAAAAAAGGAGCTCTATAGGTTTTTTTTTCTCTTTGTGTATTAGCTCCAGTGACATCTTCCTATTTGTGCTCAAAAAGTAGTAGCAGCAGCTAATGAATAGTCATAGAGACCACCTCTCTGGGAGTATCTAACCAAATGTTAAAATAACATTACTACTTATTTAACTTAGCTGAAAGGTTTTAAAACCCATATAGTCATGACACCTCTTCAAAAAAACAAAACCTAACCATGCTGTTCTGATCTTCCCCTCTGCAAATTAACCCACATGCCTGTATAATTAACCCTTACCACACTGACCAAGTTGCCCCCTACCACCAAATTAACCATAAATGTATTTACTTTGATTTTCCCCCTGAAATTAACATTAAACACTGGGCCAGATTTCTGAATGTTGCAAAAAGTATGATACTTGTGAATAGCTGTGGCCATTTTCCTTAGAAATGCTGTAAAAGGATACCTACTCGTTATTATTTTTGTTACATTCTGAGCAGAAATAAAAGAAGTACAACCCTCATAAATATCCTGTCTTTTCCATTTCCAACTTCTCACCATCCCTCCCCCTTATTGAATAATTTTTTCATTGATAATTATTTGGTAATGCCATTGTATTTTTTTCTTTGCGGATGTTGTTTTACTGAGCTAAAGTTCCTATGTCTGATTACAGACAATTCCATCAAAGGTGGGGCTACAGGCTTGAATTCATACATTGGTTAAGCTGATTATTTAATTGGTGCTTTGCACTAGTGATGTCATTTTTAGATGGACAGTGCATTCAGGCAAGCAGCTGATAAGAGTCTATTGAATTTATACCAGCTGCAGGACCACTCTTGTAAATGAACTGGGCTCTCCCCCACACTTGGAGATTGATTTCTACTGCTGCCTCTTATTGACATAGTTTACATAGTATTGGGAATTTCTGTGTAGGCGGTGGTTTTAACAGGTAAAAACAGCTATTTTAAATGCAGGTAAAGTAGCTATTTTTAAACAATTGAATACTCTGCAGCAGGTAAAATGAATCATCGTTAGTCACACTGCATTTTGAAGCACCTGTGGCAGGGTCTTCTTTGTACATATATTTACCGCTTAAAGGAACATTCTAATGACCTGCTCTCATTTATTAGAACATATAATTATTGCATTACTGATCCTAAGTAAATATGGGGTTGATCACAATCCTTTTGAAAAACTTATCTAATGATTTTCAACAAAGAAAAAAAAAACACCCCAACAAAGGGCTCGTTTCCATTGAGCTGTAATTAGATTTGTGTGCGTTCACAAACTGATAAATATACTGTCGGAAGCAATATCGTTCACCGACTGCTTCCAACCGACTGCTTCCCATTATAACTCAATTTCGGCAACCGGACTCCAGCTGCCAAAAACATTTTCGTTTCCCATAGAAAGTATCAGAAGCCGCTAATCTTTAAATAATACCAGGTTTCCAATAACCACGCAAACCGTTAATACACTGTCGGAGGCTGCCGATAGATTAACAAAAATTACACCCAGCTCAACTAGGTGTAAAATAGGAAAAAGATGCTTTTTAAAACCTATTTCCCATTGAAATTTAACCCACCTCCCAAAAATAAACCCAACATGTCAAAACCCCTCTATCCGCCATCCCCCCACATCGCAACTAATAATAAATGTATTAACTTCTAAACCGCCATTACCCCACATCGCAACTAACAATAAAAGTTATTAACCTCTAAACCATCATCCCCCCACAATGCACATTTACCTATTTAAACTATTAACCCCTAATCTGCCATCCCCCCCACAACACAATCTACCTATTTAAACTATTAACCCCTAAACCCCAATCCCCCCACAATGCAAAGTACCTATTTAACCTACTAACTTCTAAACTGCCATGCCCCCACTACGCAAAGTATTAATCTAATCACTAAGCCCCCTAACCTAACACCCCCTAAATTAACTCCCATTAAATAAAATAAAAAAATACTAAGTTAAAATAAAAATAAAAAATCCTAACATAACTTTAAGAAAAACTAAGATTAAATTAAAATAAATAAATCTAAAAAAACACTAAAAAAAAACCTAAGTTATTAATTGCCCCAAAAGGGGCATTTGTATGGGCATTTCTCTTAAAAGGGCAATCGGCTCTTTTGCAGCCATTTAAAATAAAAAAATCCCTAATCTAAAAAAAAACCCACCCCAAAAAATAGTAAAAAGCCTAAGTCTAACCCCAAAATAGGTACTCATAGTTCCTGAAGTCCGGCGGTGAAGGTCTTCTTCCAGGTGGC
This sequence comes from Bombina bombina, assembly GCF_027579735.1. NCBI lineage: Eukaryota > Metazoa > Chordata > Amphibia > Anura > Bombinatoridae > Bombina > Bombina bombina. Next base: position 782,373,374 of record NC_069500.1, on the reverse strand, counting down.
GACATCTTCATCCAGCGCAGGGACCTCTTCTATCTGCATTTGGAGCAAAGGCGGCACAGAGCAGAGATGGCCCCGGACCAATAACGGTGGCCGTGGCACCATCCAGCGTGAAGTATCCTCTTCATGCGATAGCCGTTGCACACTGAAGATTGAATGCAAGGTACCCACTTTATATTTAGGGTACCTTGCATTCCTATTGGCTGATATTTTCAAATCAGACAATAGGATGAGAGCTACTGAAATCCTATTGGCTGTTCAGATCCATTTTTAACGGCTCAATGGAAACGAGCCCAAAGTCTTTAGGCATTTTTGTAGAGAAATAATTTGATACATTTTTCTAATTGATTGCGACTAACCCCTATGTGTTTTACCACTGCAAAGGATTTAAATACATAGCAGTGTTCTTTCCAGGGCCTATTTAATGGGCACACCACCCAGCTGATTTTACTGACCACCATGCTAACATTTAGGCCAATATTAAGGTCAAATTAGCGAATATTAAAGGGCCACTAAATACAGTAGAATTGAATAACTGACAAATGCACAATTAGAATTTCAAAGGTAATCCAATTTGTACTCCCCTGTACCATCTAACAGCCATCAGCCAATCACAAAATGCATATGCATATATACTATGCACTTTTGCACATGCTCAGTAAGAGCTGGAGCCTCAGATAATGTACATATAAAAATAATGTGCACATTTTGATAATGGAAATATATTGGAAAGTGCTATCTGGATCATGACATTTTAATTTGGACTTTAGTGTCCCTTTAAATGATTTCAATGTTGGTTGCACAAAATGTTATAATATTTCAAACACTGGCTAACCTGGCTACTTCATAATGAAACATTTTCTGTGACGAACACTGCATAGATAAAGTCTAAGCCTTGTAGCTCCCCAGCAAAACATGGCTAGCAATTAACTAGGCCACGGAGCTGCTGCTCCTTATTAGCAGACTGGCTATTACCTGCTCTGGAGCTGCAATGTGTTTAACCCTTGAGGATAAGGTTATTAATGCTGGGCTAAGGGAAATTCTGCAAATAGGGAAATATGGCTGTCACAGAGGAACAGTTAGACAGAGCTTAGAATTAGAGACTGTCCCTCTCACATTGGGAGTTGAGAGGTATGCAATGCTGTAATGAATTAGAGCATATCATTTTTATACTATTATGGCTCTCTAAACGAGTTATTTATCAATAACAGATTGGAGTGTAGTTAGCTTTCTGAAGAGCAAAGGGAATGCTAAGTGGCTGAACCTTGGTGGATAGCACCTCAAGGGGGGATCTAACCCAAGTGAAGTTTTTATTAGGATGGTTAGTGGATCCCCACAATTTTTGACAGTCCTTTTCCTTAGAGTTGCAAAACAAGCCTGACATTAGTTATATTAACTAAATAAAAGCTAATATTTAGTCCCAACAACTGGTGTGGTAACATTATTTTAGGTTAAGTTATAAGGAAAAATAAAATGGTTAAACTCTTATACAATCTCTCCATGTATTTTAAAGAACCTATTTTTGAATTTGTAAGATCCCTTCCCAGTTTAGCAGATGATTTAATAGAAGAGCAGAGCAACTGAAGGAACTGAAAATCTTATACAGCCAAATACTGTTTTTAACTAAATTTAGAAAATAACAAGATCTGTCTTTTGTTTGAAATCATCTGTTAAAAGATCTGGATTTAAAGAGAGAATGGGGAGGGTGTAGCCTCGGAAGATGTAATGGAACCAGTTATTTGCAGCCAAATAAACCAGTTAATGGTGTGTAATTACAAGCTCTCATCACCTCCTAGCCTATTCATTATTTGTGATATTGATTTATTAGTGGGAAATACAAGTAGTGCTGTACTTAAACAAGACGCACGTAGCAGTTCAGGAAACAATATTGTATAAATAATTTAATGCAGTAAGTGAGGCTTAAGGACAAGAATATGCTCCCAAGTATCTGCTTAAGCTGTTAATATACTTACTTGAAATAATCGTATTAAAGGGACACTGAACCCAAATTTTTTCTTTCATGATTCAGATAGAGCATGCAATTTTAAGCCACTTTCTAATTTATTCCTATTATCAATTTTACTTCGTTCTCTTGCTATCTTTATTTTAAAAAGAAGACATCTAAGCTTTTTTTTATTCAGAACTCTGGACAGCACTTTTTTATTGGTGGATGAGTTTATCCACTAATCAGCAAGAACAACCCAGGTTGATCACCAAAAATGGGCCGGCATCTAAACTTACTTTCTTGCATTTCAAATAAAGATACCAAGAGAATGAAGAAAATTTGATAATAGGAGTAAATTAGGCCTAGATTTAGAGTTCGGCGGTAGCCGTCAAAACCAGCGTTAGAGGCTCCTAACGCTGGTTTTGGGCGCCCGCTGGTATTTGGAGTCAGTGATTAAAGGGTCTAACGCTCACTTTTCAGCCGCGACTTTTCCATACCGCAGATCCCCCTACGCCATTTGCGTAGCCTATCTTTTCAATGGGATCTTTCTAACGCTGGTATTTAGAGTCGTTTCTGCAGTGAGCGTTAGAGCTCTAACGACAAGATTCCAGCCGCCTGAAAAAAGCAGGAGTTAAGAGCTTTCTGGCTAACGCCGGTTTCTAAAGCTCTTAACTACTGTACCCTAAAGTACACTAACACCATAAACTACCTATGTACCCCTAAACCGAGCTCCCCCCACATCGCCGCCACTCGATTAAAATTTTTAACCCCTAATCTGCCGACCGCCACCTACGTTATACTTATGTACCCCTAATCTGCTGCCCCTAACCCCGCCGACCCCTATATTATATTTATTAACCCCTAACTTGCCCCCCACAACGTCGCCGCAAGCTACTTAAAATAATTAACCCCTAATCTTCCGACCGCAAATCGCCGCCACCTACGTTATCCCTATGTACCCCTAATCTGCTGCCCCTAACATCGCCGACCCCTATGTTATATTTATTAACCCCTAATCTGCCCCCCACAACGTCGCTGACACCTACCTACACTTATTAACCCCTAATCTGCCGAGCGGACCTGAGCGCTACTATAATAAATGTATTAACCCCTAATCCGCCTCACTAACCCTATCATAAATAGTATTAACCCCTAATCTGCCCTCCCTAACATCGCCGACACCTAACTTCAATTATTAACCCCTAATCTGCCGACCGGAGCTCACCGCTATTCTAATAAATGTATTAACCCCTAAAGCTAAGTCTAACCCTAACACTAACACCCCCCTAAGTTAAATATAATTTTTATCTAACGAAATAAATTAACTCTTATTAAATAAATGATTCCTATTTAAAGCTAAATACTTACCTGTAAAATAAATCCTAATATAGCTAAAATATAAATTATAATTATATTATAGCTATTTTAGGATTAATATTTATTTTACAGGTAACTTTGTAATTATTTTAACCAGGTACAATAGCTATTAAATAGTTAATAACTATTTAATAGTTACATAGTTAAAATAATTACAAAATTACCTGTAAAATAAGTCCTAACCTAAGATATAATTAAACCTACCACTACCCTATCAATAAAATAATTAAATAAACTACCTACAATTACCTACAATTAACCTAACACTACACTATCAATAAATTAATTAAACACAATTCCTACAAATAAATACAATTAAATAATCAGAATCAAGTTCAATCCGATTGGCTGATCCAATCAGCCAATCAGATTGAGCTCGCATTCTATTGGCTGTTCCGATCAGCCAATAGAATGCGAGCTCAATCTGATTGGCTGATTGGATCAGCCAATCGGATTGAACTTGATTCTGATTGGCTGATTCCATCAGCCAATCAGAATATTCCTACCTTAATTCCGATTGGCTGATAGAATCCTATCAGCCAATCGGAATTCGAGGGACGCCATCTTGGATGACGTCCCTTAAAGGAACCGTCATTCGTCGTCTAGTCGTCGGAAGAAGAGGATGGATCCGCGCTGGAGGTCTTCAAGATGGAGCCGGTCGTCATCGGATGGAAGAACATAGAAGATGCCGCTTGGAGAAGATGTTTGCCGGTCCGGATGTCCTCTTCTTGCCGGATAGGAGGTAGACTTTGGAGCACCGGATTATGGATCGCCAACCCCCGCTTGGGTTGGATGAAGATCTTGGAGCCAGGACGGATCGGTGATACCTGGATGGTGAAGACAAGGTAGGAAGATCTTCAGGGGATTAGTGTTAGGTTTATTTAAGGGGGTTTGGGTTAGATTAGGGGTATGTGGGTGGTGGGTTGTAATGTTGGGGGGGGGGTATTGTATGTTTTTTTTTACAGGCAAAAGAGCTGAACTTCTTGGGGCATGCCCCGCAAAGGGCCCTGTTCAGGGCTGGTAAGGTAAAAGAGCTTGTAATTTTTGTATTTTAGAATAGGGTAGGGAATTTTTTATTTTGGGGGTCTTTGTTATTTTATTAGGGGGCTTAGAGTAGGTGTAATTAGTTTAAAATTGTTGTAATATTTTTATTATGTTTGTAAATATTTTTTTATTTTCTGTAACTTAGTTCTTTTTTATTTTTTGTACTTTAGATAGTTTATTTAATTGTATTTATTTGTAGCAATTGTGTTTAATTAATTTATTGATAGTGTAGTGTTAGGTTAATTGTAGGTAATTGTAGGTAGTTTATTTAATTATTTTATTGATAGGGTAGTGGTAGGTTTAATTATATCTTAGGTTAGGATTTATTTTACAGGTAAATTTGTAATTATTTTAACTAGGTAACTATTAAATAGTTCTTAACTATTTAATAGCTATTGTACCTGGTTAAAATAATTACAAAGTTGCCTGTAAAATAAATATTAATCCTAAAATAGCTATAATATAAATGTAATTTATATTGTAGCTATATTAGGATTTATTTTACAGGTAAGTATTTAGCTTTAAATAGGAATCATTTATTTAATAAGAGTTAATTTATTTCGTTAGATAAAAATTATATTTAACTTAGGGGGGTGTTAGTGTTAGGGTTAGACTTAGCTTTAGGGGTTAATACATTTATTAGAATAGCGGTGAGCTCCGGTCGGCAGATTAGGGGTTAATAATTGAAGGTAGGTGTCGGCGATGTTAGGGAGGGCAGATTAGGGGTTAATACTATTTATGATAGGGTTAGTGAGGCGGATTAGGGGTTAATAACTTTATTATAGTAGCGCTCAGGTCTGCTCGGCAGATTAGGGGTTAATAAGTGTAGGTAGGTGTCGGCGACGTTGTGGGGGGCAGATTAGGGGTTAATAAATATAACATAGGGGTCGGCGATGTTAGGGCAGCAGATTAGGGGTACATAGGGATAACGTAGGTGGCGGCGATTTACGGAGCGGCAGATTAGGGGTTAAAAGTGTAATGCAGGGGTCAGCGATAGCGGGGGCGGCAGATTAGGGGTTAATAAGTGTAAGGTTAGGGGTGTTTAGACTCGGGGTACATGTTAGAGTGTTAGGTGCAGACGTAGGAAGTGTTTCCCCATAGGAAACAATGGGGCTGCGTTAGGAGCTGAACGCTGCTTTTTTGCAGGTGTTAGGTTTTTTTTCAGCTCAAACAGCCCCATTGTTTCCTATGGGAGAATCGTGCACGAGCACGTTTTTGAGGCTGGCCGCGTCCGTAAGCAACTCTGGTATCGAGAGTTGCATTTGCGGTAAATATGCTCTACGCTCCTTTTTTGGAGCCTAACGCAGCATTTGTTTTAACTCTCGATACCAGAGTTAAATTTATGGTGCGGCCAGAAAAAAGCCCGCGGAGCGTTAACAGCCCTTTTACCGCCGAACTCTAAATCTAGGCCTTAGAAAGTTGCTTAAAATGTCATGCTCTATCTGAATCACAAAAGAAAACATTTGGGTACAGTGTCCCTTTAAATAGTTGCAGGATTTATATAAAAATTATATCAATAATAAAAAATATCACTGTCAAAATTGGGACATAACAGTTAAAATTTAAATGCACTGTAGTGCTTTTGAAAGTTTATAAAAAAGCATATTTTCAGTTAATTTGCTTTTGTAAAAAATCTTATTATATTTGTATCGCTGGGTACAAAGGTAGGAGTATACAATGACAATGGTAAGATACAAATACATAGCAGACTAAACAAAACTAATACAGGAAGCGGACAGTGCTTGCTGTTCTGAAGAGCTTACAGTCTACAGGTTAAAGTTGCAGAGACATAAGGGTTGTTTCTTTTCAATGTACTAAGTGCTTCAAAAATAGCTTTACATGCAACCATAACGCTTTAACCATCACGTCCTGTGGTGTGAACCCTAACATAAACCCCTAGTCTAAATACCTCTAATCAGCCGCCCCCAACATCGACGACACTAAATAAAACTATTAACCCCTAAAACGCCGCCACCACATCGGCAACGCTAAAATAAAGTATTAACCGCTAAGCCGTCGACCCCCTGAATTGCAAAGACTATAATAAACCTATTAAGCCCTAAACCGCTGGCCCCACACATTGCAAAGACTAAACTAAACCTGTTAACCCCTAAACCGCCGCCCCCCACATCGCAAATCACTAAATTAAACTATTAACCCCTAAACCTAACTATCCCCTATACTTTAAATTACATTTACAATATAACTATCTTAAAATAAATAAAAACTTACCTGTGAAATAAAAAAAACCCTAAGATTAAACTATAAATAAACCAACACAATTATTTTAAGAAAATAATATAAACGAAAAATAAAAAAAACCTAAATTACAAAATCTAACATTACTAAAAAAAAAACACTAACATTACGAAAAATAAAAAAAATCTAAGATTACAAAAAATATTAAACTAAATTATCCAAAATAATAAAAATTAAACCTAATCTAATAGTCCTATAAAAACAAAAAGCCACCCCAAACTAAAAACACCCCCTAACCTATCAATAAACTACCAATAACTCTTAAAAGGGCCTTTTTTAGGGCATTGCCCTAAGTTAAACAGCTCTTTTACCTAAAATAATTACAAAGTCCCCCCTAAAAGTAAACCCCCCACCCAACCAACCTCCCCAAAATAAAAAACTTAAGCTACCCATTGCCCCTAAAAGGGGCATTTGTATGGGCATTGCTATTTTTAAAATATATAAATAAAAAAGCCCTAATCTAAAAAAATAAAAACACCCCAAAAAATAAAAAAAAGACCTTATACTAACCTCAGAAAATCTACTCACAGTTCCTGAAGTCCTGACATCCATCTTCATCCAGGTGGGGGCATCTTCTATCTTCATCACGGTGGCACGGAGCTGTGGCGGTGTGGAGCTGAACAGGACCAGCGGCGACATCCAGCGCGGAGCCTCCTCTTCATAATTTTTTTTGGGTAAATAGGTATAGACATATACAGATTTATATAGGAATATCTCTTTTAAAATAGTTAAAACATATTCCCCTATGAAGAACATTTGAATGTGAAATATTTACAGTACAAACACAGTTAAACACAGTTAAACAATTTAATAAATATAATATATAATAATAATAATACTAATAATAATAATTTGCGATTTATATAGCGCTTTTCTCCCTGTGAGACTCAAAGCACTTTACAAATATACCAACATAAAAACATAAAAGTTAGTTCTGAAGGTCAGATAAGCGGACTGAATGCCTTATGGAAGAGGTGGGTCTTTAGCCTTTTTAAAAGTCTGTAAGGACGGTGCCTCTTTGATTGTGCACGGTAAAGAGTTCCAGAAAGTAGCAGCGTGGCCAAATGCTCTGGAGCATGAGTTTGTCCTTATTCTTGGCACTGAGAGGAGGGATGTGTTGGCTGACCTAAGTGAGCGGGATGGGATGTAGGGTGTCAGGAGCTCTTTCAGGTACTGTGGGCCTTGGTTGTTTAAGGCTTTGAAGGTCAGCAATTTAAAAATATGTTCGCCATTTAATTGGAAGCCAATGCAGGGAGTGGAGAACAGGTGTTATGGGGCAGGAGCGAGTTTGATTGGTCAGTAGTCTGGCTGCTGCGTTTTGTACCATCTGAAGGCGATGGAGTTCTTTTTTTGGGAGGCCCAAGTAAAGTGCATTGCAGTTATCTAGCATAGAGGATACAAATGCATGGATTAATGTTGGCATATCATCTGGTGGAATTAAGTGTTATATCCTGGCTATGTTTTTTAGATGAAAGTAGGCAGATTTTATTATTGATTTTAAGGAGGAAATCTGCTGTTTAAAAGATAGTCCAGCGTCAATCAGCACTCAAAGGTTTCATACCTTTGCTGAACTAAAGAGTTTCAGGTCAGTTAGGTGATTGTGGGATATTTTTGATGCCCGGGATCCCCTCACCAAGAGTAACTCTGTTTTGTCCGGGTTCACTTTGAGACAGCTAGCATTCATCCATTCTATGAGGTCTGTTAATCAACTGTCGATGCGGCATGCTGGGTCTGTAGTATCTGAAGCAAAGGAGAAGTAGAGTTGTGTGTCATCCGTTTAACAATGATACCTTAGGCCATGTCGGTTAATGATGTCCCTCAGTGGTATTAATATATATTAATATTGGATAAATATGCTTTTTCATGTTTTCAGCTTATTGGATGCAAAGGGCTCAAATGCACTATTTTATATATATATATATATATATATATATATATATATATATATATATATATATACATACACACATGTACAGATAGATCGCACTATCCAAAAATCAAAAAGGTAGCTAAAAAAAGAGGTGTAGAGGAACACTTCTCTTAGTGCATTTCCTATTCAAAAAAAGAGAAGAACCAAAGAACAACTCTTATCCAGCACTTAGCTATTTATTCCAACATCATAGTAAAGTTAGGTGAAAGAAAGGGACCTATAAGAGGAATATACTGTATCTCACAAAAGTGAGTACACCCCTCAATTTTTTTTTAAATATTTTATTATATCTTTTCATGTGACAACACTGAAGAAATGACACTTTGCTACAATGTAAAGTAGTGAGTGTGCAGCTTGTATAACAGTGTAAATTTATTGTCCCGTCAAAATAACTCAACACACAGCCATTAATGTCTAAACCGTTGGCAACAAAAGTGAGTACACCCCTAAGTGGAAATGTCCAAATTGGGCCCAATAAGCCATTTTCCCTCCCCATGTGACTTGTTAGTGTTACAAGGTCTCAGGTGTGAATGGGGAGCAGGTGTATTAAATTTGGTGTTATCGCTCTCACACTCTCTCATACTGGTCACTGGAAGTTCAACATGGCACCTCATGGCAAAGAACTCTCTGAGGATCTGAAAAAAAGAATTGTTGCTCTACATAAAGATGGCCTAGGCTATAAGAAGATTGCCAAGACCCTTCAACAGAGCTGCAGCATGGTGGGCAAGACCATACAGCGGTTTCACAGGACAGGTTCCACTCAGGCCTCGCCATGGTCGACCAAAGAAGTTTAGTGCACGTGCTCAGCATCATATCCAGAGGTTGTCTTTGGGAAATAGACTTTCGAGTGCTGCCAGCATTGCTGCAGAGGTTGAAGGGGTGGGGGGTCAGCCTGTCAGTTCTCAGACCATACGCTGAACACTGCATCAAATTGGTCTGCATGGCTGTTGTTCCAGAAGGAAACCTCTTCTAAAAATGATGTACAAGAAAGCCCGCAAACAGATTGCTGAAGACAAGCAGACTAAGGACATGGATTACTGGAACCATATCCTGTGGTCCGATGAGACCAAGATAAACTTATTTGGTTTAGATGGTGTCAAGCATGTGTGGCGGCAGCCAGGTCAAGAGTACAAAGACAAGTGTGTCTTGCCTACAGTCAAGCATGGTGGTGGGAGTGTCATTGTCTGGGCCTGCATGAGTGCTGCCGGCACTGGGGAGCTACAGTTCATTGAGGGAACCATGATTGGCAACATGTACTGTGAATTACTGAAGCAGAATATGATCCCCTCCTATTGGAGACTGGGCCGCAGGGCAGTATTCCAATATGATAACGCCCCCAAATACACCTCCAAGACGACCATTGCCTTTGCTAAAGAAGCTGAGAGTAAAGGTGATGGACTGGCCAAGCATGTCTCCAGACCTAAACCCTATTGAGCATCTGTGGGGCATCCTCAAACGGAAGGTGGAGGAGTGGAAGAGGACTTCAGTGGCAACCTGTGAAGCTCTGGTGAACTCCATGCTCAAGAGGTTTAAGCAGTGCTGGAAAATAATGTTGGCCATACAAAATATTGACACTTTGGGCCCAATTTGGACATTTACACTTAGGGGTGCACTCACTTTTGTTGCCAACAGTTTAGACATTAATGGCTGTGTGTTGAGTTATTTTGATGAGACAGCAAATTTACACTGTTATACAGGCTGTACACTCACTACTTTACATTGTAGCAAAGTGTCATTTCTTCAGTGTTGTCACATGAAAAAATATAATAAAATATTTACAAAAATGTGAGGGGTGTACTCACTTTTGTGAGATACTGTATGTCATTCACTAAATAAGGGTACAAATTATTAATAGCATATATGACAAACAAGTAAATAGTCACAATACAAGCACCAGATATATTCCAACTACCAATATGCAAAAAAAATATTTCTGAGAGGCATTAAGCAGAAACATTAGTAGAGGTAATCAAAACCAAAGAGATTTGTGTAATCCAATTGTTGCATATAGACCTATATGGGGGTATACAAAAAGCATGCAGTTCCTTGGACAGTTCCACAGAATAAATGTAAAGTCATGTAACTAAATACAGTCATGGCAAATAACCTTCTTCCACTGTACATCACTACAATTTGTTTTACCTTCCTTCTCCAATTGCGTTGCATAAAAGGAGCACATAAGTATAAAACACGCTCCCATTGTAATCACTCTAGCTTTCAACTGGATCCGGGATAAGCTTTGCAAACCCCTTCGCTGCTCCCACTATAATCACTCTTGTTCTCAGCGGAATTCAGGATAAGCTTTACAAACCCTTGTGTTACTCCCAGCATTCAGAGCTCACCTTCATGGGTTACAGGAGAGTAGTGTACAGGTCCATCAGTATACTTCAATATCGGAACCACCTCCTGACGTCTTTCAGCAGGTAAAGAATCAGTGCCATGCATTTAACACAGATAAAAGCAGGGATAATTTTAAACCACTGGTAGACAAATGTCTATTTGTGGCTAAAAATAAAAATAAAATTAAAATTGAAAGAGTAATATCCTGTAATAAAATACACAATAATAGTATATACAATGATAGGAGCCCCTCTATAATAACTGATGAGGAGCAACACAAAGGTCTCTAGAGACCTTAATAAAATATATCTTAATACAATGTAGCAAAACCAATTTTCTAATAGAATAATGATACAGTATTTGCAATAATCCAAATGATATTCCAAATGGTATTCAGCTTATTTGGAGGAATCCGTGATGAGCTGATGCGTTTTGTAGGGGAAGGTGCTGCTGTAGATAAAGTTTGTACGATTAAATCGTGGGTTGTGCTGCCTTTTTCTCTATCCACTACAGTGCCATGCACTTGTTTATTCATCAACCCTCTAGGTTGGATCAAACCCCCAAACTGTGTGCTTGTAAAAAATACGGTGGTGTGCAGCTGATCACTCCACCGTACCGTTCAAGCTACGCGCGTTTCACCCACATCACTGCGGGCTTCATCTGGTTACGTTCTGATTTGCTATATCCAGTATTACCTCATTTATAGAGAACGTCTGCCTCTTTTTTTGTTTAAAAAGCCTGTATGAAATAAATTGCATTATTGTCTATTCTTTTGTTCGTCAAAAATCAATACATTGTATTGTTTTAAGTTATTGCTTCCTCAAAACATTGTGGCAAAGTGGCTACATTCAGAAACAGCAATATAAATAATATAAATTATCCATCATAGTGTCAAGAAATTATATTAAAAAATTACCTTGTTTTATAATTTAAAGAAATGTGTTATCTTTCATATACACCAAGTTTTTGTTATGATTGGGATAAATGAAGATTACAATATAAATTAAGCCCATTTTTTCCCCTTGTTATTGTGTATTCAAAAAAAGGAGCATAATTTATTTCTTCATTTAGACCCTCTGGTTTCAATGAATTTAAATTATAAATCCATTTGCACTCTAATTGTAGGAGGGATTTTTATCAACACTGCCTCTCCAACCAAGCATGTCTACTTTTTCCAAACCTCTAAACTTTAACGGCTAGATTTAGAGTTTTGTCGGTAACGACCCGAAAAGCTAACGCTGGCTTTTTTCTGGCCGCACCATAAAAATAACTCTGGTATTGAGAGTCCACATAAAGGCTGCGTTAGGCTCCAAAAAAGGAGCGTAGAGCATATTTAACACAACTTCAACTCTCGATACCAGAGTTGCTTACGCAAGCGGCCAGCCTCAAAAACGTGCTCGTGCACGATTCCCCCATAGGAAACAATGGGGCTGTTTGAGCTGAAAAAAAACCTAACACCTGCAAAAAAGCCGCGTTCAGCTCCTAAAGCAGCCCCATTGTTTGCTATGGGGAAACACTTCCTACGTCTGCACCTAACACTCTAACATGTACCCCGAGTCTAAACACCCCTAACCTTACACTTATTAACCCCTAATCTGCCGCCCCCGCTATCACTGACACCTGCATATTATTATTAACCCCTAATCTGCCGCTCCGTAAACCGCCGCTACTTACATTATCCCTATGTACCCCTAATCTGCTGCCCTAACATCGCCGACCCCTATATTATATTTATTAACCCCTAATCTGCCCCCCACAACGTCGCCTCCACCTGCCTACACTTATTAACCCCTAATCTGCCGAGCGGACCGCACCGCTATTATTATAAAGTTATTAACCCCTAATCCGCCTCACTAACCCTATAATAAATAGTATTAACCCCTAATCTGCCCTCCCTAACATCGCCGACACCTAACTTCAATTATTAACCCCTAATCTGCCGACTGGAGCTCACCGCTATTCTAATAAATGTATTAACCCCTAAAGCTAAGTCTAACCCTAACACTAACACCCCCCTAAATTAAATATAATTTTAATCTAACAAAATTAATTAACTCTTATTAAATAAATTATTCCTATTTAAAGCTAAATACTTACCTGTAAAATAAATCCTAATATAGCTACAACATAAATTATAATTATATTATAGCTATTTTAGGATTAATATTTATTTTACAGGTAACTTTGTATTTATTTTAACCAGGTACAATAGCTATTAAATAGTTAAGAACTATTTAATAGCTAAAATAGTTAAAATAATTACAAATTTACCTGTAAAATAAATCCTAACCTAAGTTACAATTAAACCTAACACTACACTATCAATAAATTAATTAAATAAAATACCTACAATTACCTACAATTAAACCTAACACTACACTATCAACCAATCGGATTGAACTTGATTCTGATTGGCTGATTCCATCAGCCAATCAGAATATTCCTACCTTAATTCCGATTGGCTGATAGAATCATATCAGACAATCGGAATTCGAGGGACGCCATCTTGGATGACGTCATTTAAAGGAACCGTCATTCGTCGTTCAGTCGTCGGCCAGGATGGCTGTTCCGCGTCGGAGGTCTTCAGGATCCTGCCGCTCCGCTCCGGATGGATGACGATAGAAGATCCCGCTTGGATGAAGACTTCTACCGGATGGAGGACCTCTTCTTGCTCTGCTTGGATCAAGACTTCGGACCCTCTTCTGGACCGATCGCTGAACCCGGTGAGGTGAAGACAAGGTAGGGAGATCTTCAGGGGCTTAGTGTTAGGTTTATTTAAGGGGGGTTTGGGTTAGATTAGGGGTATGTGGGTGGTGGGTTGTAATGTTGGGGGGGGGTATTGTATGTTTTTTTTTTACAGCCAAAAGAGCTGAACTTCTTGGGGCATGCCCCGCAAAGGGCCCTGTTCAGGGCTGGTAAGGTAAAAGAGCTTTGAACTTTAGTAATCTAGAATAGGGTAGGGCATTTTTTTATTTTGGGGGGCTTTGTTATTTTATTAGGGGGCTTAGAGTAGGTGTAATTAGTTTAAAATTGTTGTAATATTTTTCTTATGTTTGTAAATATTTTTTTATTTTTTGTAACTTAGTTCTTTTTTATTTTTTGTACTTTAGTTAGTTTATTTCATTGTAGTTATTTGTAGGTATTGTATTTAATTAATTTATTGATAGTGTAGTGTTAGGTTTAATTGTAGGTATTTTATTTAATTAATTTATTGATAGTGTAGTGTTAGGTTTAATTGTAACTTAGGTTAGGATTTATTTTACAGGTAAATTTGTAATTGTTTTAACTATTTTAGCTATTAAATAGTTCTTAACTATTTAATAGCTATTGTACCTGGTTAAAATAAATACAAAGTTACCTGTAAAATAAATATTAATCCTAAAATAGCTATAATATAATTATAATTTATATTGTAGCTATATTAGGATTTATTTTACAGGTAAGTATTTAGCTTTAAATAGGAATAATTTATTTAATAAGAGTTAATTAATTTAGTTAGATTAAAATTATATTTAACTTAGGGGGTGTTAGTGTTAGGGTTAGACTTAGCTTTAGGGGTTAATACATTTATTAGAATAGCGGTGAGCTCCAGTCGGCAGATTAGGGGTTAATAATTGAAGTTAGGTGTCGGCGATGTTAGGGAGGGCAGATTAGGGGTTAATACTATTTATTTTAGGGTTAGTGAGGCGGATTAGGGGTTAATAACTTTATAATAATAGCGGTGCGGTCCGCTCGGCAGATTAGGGGTTAATAAGTGTAGGCAGGTGGAGGCGACGTTGAGGGGGGCAGATTAGGGGTTAATAAATATAATATAGGGGTCGGCGGTGTTAGGGCAGCAGATTAGGGGTACATAGCTATAATGTAGGTGGCGGCGCTTTGTGGTCGGCAGATTAGGGGTTAATTATTGTAGGTAGCTGGCTGCGACGTTGTGGGGGGCAGATTAGGGGTTAATAAATATAATATAGGGGTCGGCGGTGTTAGGGGCAGCAGATTAGGGGTACATAAGTATAACGTAGGTGGCGGTCGGCAGATTAGGGGTTAAAAAAATTTAATCGAGTGGCGGCGATGTGGGGGGGCCTCGGTTTAGGGGTACATAGGTAGTTTATGGGTGTTAGTGTACTTTAGAGTACAGTAGTTAAGAGCTTTATGAACCGGCGTTAGCCCAGAAAGCTCTTAACTACTGACTTTTTTCTGCGGCTGGAGTTTTGTCGTTAGATTTCTAACGCTCACTTCAGCCATGACTCTAAATACCGGAGTTATAAAAATCCCATTGAAAAGATAGGATACGCAATTGACGTAAGGGGATCTGCGGTATGGAAAAGTCGCGGCTGAAAAGTGAGCGTTATACCCTTTTTTGAGTGACTCCAAATACCGGAGGTAGCCTAAAACCAGCGTTAGGAGCCTCTAACACTGGTTTTCACGGCTACCGCCAAACTCTAAATCTAGGCCTAAGGTCTTTTGATTGCTCTGATGGAATTCTGCAAAGTGTCTTGCCACACTGCTTGTTTTTATGCATCTAAATATCTCCTTTATGTTCTTTTATTCTCTCCCTCAATAAACCTATCGTTTTACCAACATATAATTTTGGGCATTCACAGAAAACCATGTCAATTACTTAATCACTTTTACATGTTATATGACCTTTAATTTTTAGTAATTTACCTTTTTGGTCGTTAAAAATATTTCCAATTTGCATATTTACACAGACAGAGCAATGATTCCATTTAAAGTTTCCTGTTCTTTTTTTCATTTTCTCTAGCCATGGTCCACTTTTTTATGAAATAAATTACTTTTTCCTAATTAGTCTTTTAGGTTTGGTGCTCTCTTTGTGGTCATTTGCGGACCCCTTCCTTCTATTTCTGAAACTACTGGGTCAATCTACAAAAAATGCAAATGCTTTTGCAAAATAGCCCTAATATCTTCCCACTTATTATTGTAGGTGCTAATAAACCTAACAATATATTTTTCTTCAGCACTTTTTATTTTTGGGTCATATAAGCATTTATCTCTTTCTTTTTCCTTTGATTTGTTATAAGCTATTTTTAAAGATCTCTGTGAGAAACCTCTTTCTTTAAAGCAAATTTTTAAATCCTTTGATTCATTTTTGAAATTATTAAATTCTGAACCATTTCTCCTGTGCCTTAGATATTGACCATATAGGATATTGTATAATAATTTTGGAGGGTGGTGACTATAAAATGATAATCAAGTATTTCCTACTGTAATTTTTCTGTATGTTGCAGTCTCAATTCTGTGTTCCCTTTTAATAATTTTTAGATCTAAAAAGGCTAATTCCTCCTTACTATAAGTATAAGTAAATCTAAGATTATAGTCATTTTTATTTAGATCTTTAATAAATTCTTTAAGATGTTCTTCTGTGTCCTCCCATAGGAGGAGAACACCATCAATTAATCTTAGCCATAGATCTATTGTTAATTCCTCATTTGGTCTGCAATTCAATATTTTGTCAAGTTCCCATTTCCCCAAATAGAGACATGCATATGTTGGAGCACAGCATGTCCCCATTGCCGTACCCAGAATCTGTTCATAAAATTGTGCTCCAGAATAAACAGTAATAATTCCAATACAAAATTAGTATGGTTTACATATTCATCACCTCTTTAGTTCAGAAATGCTTACAGACCTCAATCTCTTTATCATGTGGGATAGAATAATATAAAGCTTCTACATTGATTGACACTAGTATGGTCTCTTTATCTATACTCAAATGATCAAATTTCTTTAGGACATTGAGTGTGTCCTTCACATGGGAGGGAAGGTTAAGTAAATGTGGCCTTAATAAAAAATCCACATATTCAGATATTTTTTTCTGTCTGGGAGCCTATACCTGATACTATAGGCCTCCCTGCAGGGTCGGCTCTAAGGGGGGGGCATTGGGGGGCAATGCTCCCCCAAATTGAATGCTGTGCCCCCCAGGGCAAAAGAAGTGATTTAAAAAAAAAAATCTTTTTTTTTTTTTTTTTTTTTACATTTTAAAAGTGACGGAACGTCCAGGGTCCCAAATATCGCATTAACCATTTGCAGCCACTGGACCCTGGAGATCCACCACTGGAGGGCCCAGCTAATCTCTTTACTCTCCTCTATTTACAACCAGATAACAAATAAAGTTGCATTTCCCTGCTGGTGCTCTCACAGTTAACCCAAGGCTTGCAATGCCCCTCCTCCTGCTAGCCCACTTACTACAGAGCTGAAGTGAGATGATGACATCATCAGACTTCTGCAGGAAGTGCTGGGAGAAGCTAACAGTCAGTGAGAGGGAAGGCAGAAGTAATTTTGTGAAAACACAGCCGTATAACCAATGTGTGTGAGAGAGTAGTATCCCTTCCCTATTGTGCTTTATATCATGGCAGCCACAGATAAAGAAGCAAATTGGGAATTCCTTGGTTTCCCCACTGCAGGTCACACAAAACAAGTGTGCATTGTGCCTGCTTTATCTGCAGTGATCAATGTAAAATGTGTGTCAGATTATAGGTGCTCAAATACACACACTTCAAATGTAGCTGTAGGACAATGAGTGAAATAGCCTTATGTTTATTATTTACATGTTTCAAAACATCTCCTATTTGTCCCCAAGGTTGTTTTATTATATATATATATATATATATATATATATATATATATATATATATATATATATACATATAAACAAGAGAACTCAGACCCTTATTTATCTAGCACCCAACTATTTCATGAAAAATATATATGCTAATAGACAATGAAAGATTTAAGAATAAATAATACACATAAGAGAGTGCCTTTTAAAGATTTATATATTGATTTCTGCATAACAAGAATACATAAGCATGACCCCTAAATAAGTAGAAAGTTCAAAGTCCACAACCCGGGTTGTTAGATGAAAATTAATGAGCTAGTCCATTCATAAGACCAATATTGGTATTTTTATGTAAATGCCTAATTATCGGCACATTTGTAGTCCCAATGATGGAAAACAACGTTAATGCAGGGACAGCACCATTAGTTATGTAACACTGACACTGTAGATTTGTAAACTTGTATCTTCGTGCACCCAATGCAGATTATAACTGTATCAATCATAGCAGAAAAAAGTGGCAATTTCTCAATACCACATTAGACTTGCTTTTACCTGCTTCCTCGGTTGTTCCGTCAGTGACGTGTCATGGTTTCATATCTACCTGCTCAAGTCAAGGCGTGCAGATGCACAGAAAGAGCCAAGCAAGCACGGAGTTGAAAGGAAAGGTGATATCCACGAAACCGGTTTGGAAAAAGATAAATTGGAAACAACGAGCAGGTAGATATGAAACCATGACACGTCACTGACGGAACAACCGAGGAAGCAGGTACCTGTCTTATAATATCCCCACACGCAACACAGAACTGTAAAAGCAAGTCTAATGTGGTATTGAGAAATTGCCACTTTTTTCTGCTATGATTGATACAGTTATAATCTGCATTGGGTGCACGAAGATACAAGTTTACAAATCTACAGTGTCAGTGTTACATAACTAATGGTGCTGTCCCTGCATTAACGTTGTTTTCCATCATTGGGACTACAAATGTGCCGATAATTAGGCATTTACATAAAAATACCAATATTGGTCTTATGAATGGAATAGCTCATTAATTTTCATCTAACAACCCGGGTTGTGGACTTTGAACTTTCTACTTATTTAGGGGTCATGCTTATGTATTCTTGTTATGCAGAAATCAATATATAAATCTTTAAAAGGCACTCTCTTATAGTATGTGTATTATTTATTCTTAAATCTTTCATTGTCTATTAGCATATATATTTTTCATGAAATAGTTGGGTGCTAGATAAATAAGGGTCTGAGTTCTCTTGTTTATATGTATATTAATTAAATACCCTTATCTGTGCACTATACTGAGAAATGTGGTCCTATATAGGACACATGATATTTTATCTCAGTATATTAAACTGTGAAATTTACCAAACTAGTGGTGCTGGCACAACATTACAAAAATATATATATATATATATATATATACACACACACACACACATACATACATACACACAATATATATATATAATATAATGTATATATATTTCTTTCATGTAATTAGCAAGAGTCCATGAGCTAGTGACGTATGGGATATACATTCCTACCAGGAGGGGCAAAGTTTCCCAAACCTCAAAATGCCTACAAATACACCCCTCACCACACCCACAAATCAGTTTTTACAAACTTTGCCTCCTATGGAGGTGGTGAAGTAAGTTTGTGCTAGATTCTACGTTGATATGCGCTCCGCAGCAGGTTGGAGCCCGGTTTTCCTCTCAGCGTGCAGTGAATGTCAGAGGGATGTGAGGAGAGTATTGCCTATTTGAATTCAATGATCTCCTTCTACGGGGTCTATTTCATAGGTTCTCTGTTATCGGTCGTAGAGATTCATCTCTTACCTCCCTTTTCAGATCGACGATATACTCTTATATATATACCATTACCTCTGCTGATTTTCGTTTCAGTACTGGTTTGGCTTTCTACAACATGTAGATGAGTGTCCTGGGGTAAGTAAGTCTTATTTTCTGTGACACTCTAAGCTATGGTTGGGCACTTTTTTATAAAGTTCTAAATATATGTATTCAAACATTTATTTGCCTTGACTCAGGATGTTCAACATTCCTTATTTCAGACAGTCAGTTTCATATTTGGGATAATGCATTTGAATCAATCATTTTTTTCTTACCTTAAAATTTGACTTTTTTCCTGTGGGCTGTTAGGCTCGCGGGGGCTGAAAATGCTCCATTTTATAGCGTCATTCTTGGCGCGGACTTTTTTGGCGTAAAATTTTTTTTTCTGTTTCCGACGTCATACGTGTCGCAGGAAGTTGCGTCATTTTTGACATTCTTTTGCGCCAAAAGTGTCGGCGTTCCGGATGTGGCGTCTTATTGGGCGCTAAAAAAATATGGGCGTCACTTTTTGTCTCCACATTATTTAAGTCTCATTATTTATTGCTTCTGGTTGCTAGAAGCTTGTTCACTGGCATTTTTTCCCATTCCTGAAACTGTCATTTAAGGAATTTGATCAATTTTGCTTTATATGTTGTTTTTTCTTTTACATATTGCAAGATGTCCCACGTTGCAACTGAGTCAGAAGATACTTCTGGAAAATCGCTGCCTGGTGCTGGAGTTACCAAAGCTAAGTGTATCTGCTGTAAACTTTTGGTAGCTGTTCCTCCAGCTGTTGTTTGTATTGAATGTCATGACAAACTTGTTAATGCAGATAATATTTCCTTTAGTAAAGTTCCATTACCTGTTGCTGTTCCGTCAACATCTAATACTCAGAGTGTTCCTGATAACATAAGAGATTTTGTTTCTAAATCCATTAAGAAGGCTATGTCTGTTATTCCTCCTTCTAGTAAGCATAAAAAGTCTTTTAAAACTTCTCATTGTTCAGATAAATTTTTAAATGAACATCATCATTCTGATTCTGATAATGGTTCTTCTGGTTCAGAGGATTCTGTCTCAGAGGTTGATGCTGATAAATCTTCATATTTATTTAAAATGGAATTTATTCGTTCTTTACTTAAAGAAGTCCTAATTGCATTAGAAATTGAGGATTCTGGTCCTCTTGATACTAAATCTAAACGTTTAGATAAGGTTTTTAAATCTCCTGTAGTTATTCCAGAAGTTTTTCCTGTTCCTGGTGCTATTTCTGAAGTAATTTCCAGGGAATGGAATAATTTGGGTAATTCATTTACTCCTTCTAAACGTTTTAAGCAATTATATCCTGTGCCATCTGACAGATTAAAGTTTTGGGACAAAATCCCTAAGGTTGATGGGGCTGTCTCTACTCTTGCTAAGCGTACTACTATTCCTACGGCAGATGGTACTTCCTTTAAGGATCCTTTAGATAGGAAAATTGAATCCTTTCTAAGAAAAGCTTATTTGTGTTCAGGTAATCTTCTTAGACCTGCTATATCGTTGGCTGATGTTGCTGCAGCTTCAACTTTTTGGTTGGAAGCTTTAGCACAACAAGTAACAGATCATAATTCTCATAGCATTATTATTCTTCTTCAACATGCTAATAATTTTATTTGTGATGCCATCTTTGATAACATTAGAGTTGATGTCAGGTATATGTCTCTAGCTATTTTAGCTAGAAGAGCTTTATGGCTTAAAACTTGGAATGCTGATATGTCTTCTAAGTCTACTCTGCTTTCCCTTTCTTTCCAGGGTAATAAATTATTTGGTTCTCAGTTGGATTCTATTATCTCAACTGTTACTGGAGGGAAAGGAACTTTTTTACCACAGGATAAAAAATCTAAAGGTAAATTCAGGTCTAATAATCGTTTTCGTTCCTTTCGTCACAACAAGGAACAAAAGCCTGATCCTTCATCCTCAGGAGCGGTATCAGTTTGGAAACCATCTCCAGTCTGGAATAAATCCAAGCCTTTTAGAAAATCAAAGCCAGCTCCTAAGTCCACATGAAGGTGCGGCCCTCATTCCAGCTCAGCTGGTAGGGGGCAGATTACGTTTTTTCAAAGAAATTTGGATCAATTCCGTTCACAATCTTTGGATTCAGAACATTGTTTCAGAAGGGTACAGAATTGGTTTCAAGATAAGACCTCCTGCAAAGAGATTTTTTCTTTCCCGTGTCCCAGTAAATCCAGCGAAGGCTCAAGCATTTCTGAAATGTGTTTCAGATCTAGAGTTAGCTGGAGTAATTATGCCAGTTCCAGTTCTGGAACAGGGGCTGGGGTTTTATTCAAATCTCTTCATTGTACCAAAGAAGGAGAATTCCTTCAGACCAGTTCTGGATCTAAAAATATTGAATCGTTATGTAAGGATACCAACATTCAAAATGGTAACTGTAAGGTCTATCCTGCCTTTTGTTCAGCAAGGGCATTATATGTCTACAATAGATTTACAGGATGCATATCTGCATATTCTGATTCATCCAGATCACTATCAGTTTCTGAGATTCTCTTTCCTAGACAAGCATTACCAGTTTGTGGCTCTGCCGTTTGGCCTAGCAACAGCTCCAAGAATTTTTACAAAGGTTCTCGGTGCCCTTCTGTCTGTAATCAGAGAACAGGGTATTGTGGTATTTCCTTATTTGGACGATATCTTGGTACTTGCTCAGTCTTCACATTTAGCAGAATCTCATACGAATCGACTTGTGTTGTTTCTTCAAGATCATGGTTGGAGGATCAATTTACTAAAAAGTTCATTGATTCCTCAGACAAGGGTAACCTTTTTGGGTTTCCAGATAGATTCAGTGTCCATGACTCTATCTTTGACAGACAAGAGATGTCTAAAATTGATATCAGGTTGTCGAAACCTTCAGTCACAATCATTCCCTTCGGTAGCCTTATGCATGGAAATTCTAGGTCTTATGACTGCTGCATCGGACGCAATCCCCTTTGCTCGTTTTCACATGCGACCTCTTCAGCTCTGTATGCTGAACCAATGGTGCAGGGATTACAGAAAGATATCTCAATTAATATCTTTAAAACCGATTGTACGACACTCTCTGACGTGGTGGACAGATCACCATCGTTTAGTTCAGGGGGCTTCTTTTGTTCTTCCGATCTGGACTGTAATTTCAACAGATGTAAGTCTTACAGGTTGGGGAGCTGTGTGGGGGTCTCTGACGGCACAAGGGGTTTGGGAATCTCAGGAGGTGAGATTACTGATCAATATTTTGGAACTCCGTGCAATTTTCAGAGCTCTTCAGTCTTGGCCTCTTCTAAAGAGAGAATCGTTCATTTGTTTTCAAACAGACAATGTCACAACTGTGGCATACATCAATCATCAAGGAGGGACTCACAGTCCTCTAGCTATGAAAGAAGTATCTCGAATTCTGGTTTGGGCGGAATCCAGCTCCTGTCTAGTTTCTGCGGTTCATATCCCAGGTATGGACAATTGGGAAGCGGATTATCTCAGTCGCCAAACGTTGCATCCGGGCGAATGGTCTCTTCACCCAGAGGTATTTCTTCAGATTGTTCAAATGTGGGGACTTCCAGAAATAGATCTGATGGCCTCTCATCTAAACAAGAAACTTCCCAGGTATCTGTCCAGATCCAGGGATCCTCAAGCGGAAGCAGTGGATGCATTGTCACTTCCTTGGAAGTATCATCCTGCCTATATCTTTCCGCCTCTAGTTCTTCTTCCAAGAGTGATCTCCAAGATTCTGAAGGAATGCTCGTTTGTTCTGCTGGTAGCTCCAGCATGGCCTCACAGGTTTTGGTATGTGGATCTTGTCCGGATGGCTTCTTGCCGACCGTGGACTCTTCCATTAAGACCAGACCTTCTGTCGCAAGGTCCTTTTTTCCATCAGGATCTCAAATCCTTAAATTTAAAGGTATGGAGATTGAACGCTTGATTCTTAGTCAAAGAGGTTTCTCTGACTCTGTGATTAATACTATGTTACAGGCTCGTAAATCTGTATCTAGGGAGATATATTATAGACTCTGGAAGACTTATATTTCTTGGTGTCTTTCTCATCATTTTTCCTGGCATTCTTTTAGAATTCCGAGAATTTTACAGTTTCTTCAGGATGGTTTGGATAAAGGTTTGTCTGCAAGTTCCTTGAAAGGACAAATCTCTGCTCTTTCTGTTCTTTTTCACAGAAAGATTGCTAATCTTCCTGATATTCATTGTTTTGTACAATCTTTGGTTCGTATAAAACCTGTTATTAAGTCAATTTCTCCTCCCTGGAGTTTGAATTTGGTTCTGGGGGCTCTTCAAGCTCCTCCGTTTGAACCTATGCATTCATTGGACATTAATTTACTTTCTTGGAAAGTATTGTTCTTTTTGGCCATATCTTCTGCCAGAAGAGTTTCTGAATTATCTGCTCTTTCTTGTGAGTCTCCTTTTCTGATTTTTCACCAGGATAAGGCGGTGTTGCGAACTTCTTTTGAATTTTTACCTAAGGTTGTGAATTCCAACAACATTAGTAGAGAAATTGTGGTTCCTTCATTATGTCCTAATCCTAAGAATTCTAAGGAGAAATCATTGCATTCTTTGGATGTAGTTAGAGCTTTGAAATATTATGTTGAAGCTACTAAGACTTTCCGAAAGACTTCTAGTCTATTTGTTATCTTTTCCGGTTCTAGGAAAGGTCAGAAGGCCTCTGCCATTTCGTTGGCATCTTGGTTGAAATCTTTAATTCATCATGCTTATGTCGAGTCGGGTAAAACTCCGCCTCAAAGGATTACAGCTCATTCTACTAGGTCAGTTTCTACTTCCTGGGCGTTTAGGAATGAAGCGTCGGTTGATCAGATTTGCAAAGCAGCAACTTGGTCTTCTTTGCATACTTTTACTAAATTCTACCATTTTGATGTGTTTTCTTCTTCTGAAGCTGTTTTTGGTAGAAAAGTACTTCAGGCAGCTGTTTCAGTTTGAATCTTCTGCTTATATTTTCAGTTTTTTTCTTTATTTGGGTGTGGATTATTTTTCAGCGGAATTGGCTGTCTTTATTTTATCCCTCCCTCTCTAGTGACTCTTGCGTGGAAAGATCCACATCTTGGGTAGTCATTATCCCATACGTCACTAGCTCATGGACTCTTGCTAATTACATGAAAGAAAACATAATTTATGTAAGAACTTACCTGATAAATTCATTTCTTTCATATTAGCAAGAGTCCATGAGGCCCACCCTTTTTGTGGTGGTTATGATTTTTTTGTATAAAGCACAATTATTCCAATTCCTTATTTTTTATGCTATCGCACTTTTTTCTTATCACCCCACTTCTTGGCTATTCGTTAAACTGATTTGTGGGTGTGGTGAGGGGTGTATTTGTAGGCATTTTGAGGTTTGGGAAACTTTGCCCCTCCTGGTAGGAATGTATATCCCATACGTCACTAGCTCATGGACTCTTGCTAATATGAAAGAAATGAATTTATCAGGTAAGTTCTTACATAAATTATGTTATTGTTTGTGTGTGTGTATATATATATATATATATATGTGTGTGTGTGTGTGTGTATATACATATATACCGTGTGTATGTGTGTGTGTGTATATATATATATATATATATATATATACACACACACACACAGTGTGTGTGAGTATATATATATATATATATATATATATATACTGTGTGTGTGTATGTGTATATATATATATATATATATATATATATATGTGTGTGTATATATATATAATTTGTGTGCATATACATACTGTATATGCTGTGTGTGTGCTGGTAAATATCATTAATAATATCTGTACAAGTAATGTACTGCTTGGCACTCAAACTTATTGTCATGTAAAAGCTTATTTGATCATTAGTAGGGTCATTGGTAGAGCTACACATGCAAACAGTGTCCACTGGCTGTGTCATATGTGGGAGACATTCCTGAGATATGACAAATGTAACCCCTGCACTGCCATAAATCTGGTAAATGTAACTGCTGCGGCACTGCCAGACATCTTATAAATGTAACCCCTATACTCCTTGAGATATGACACATGTAACCGCTGCACTTCCAGAAATATAAACAAATCTAACTCCTGCACAGCCAGAAATCTGATAAATGTAACCCATGGACTGCCACAGTAGGTCTGCTCTTATTTTAACTCTCATACATGCTTTTTAAATGCGTGCCCCCTCGTGAAAAAAAAATGCCCCCCCATTTCATTCGTTCTGGAGCCGACCCTGCCTCCCTGGAGGGTGTAACTTCCCTTTGTGTAATTTTAGAAGGGTGTAAAACCTTGGAATTTTAGGGAATTTTGTATGCAAGAAATCAATTTTTTTATTTATTTATTAGTCCTTCATTAAGGGCCTTTAAAAAGATGGAGTTCAATTTTTCCCCATATTGTATTGTTGGATCCTTTTTAAGCATTTTTTACTGTGGCTAGAAGTTCATTGCACTATTTACGGGTCGATTTTTCAATTTGTGGCAGACAGGGGCGTACATACGCGCCCCTGTCCGCCGCAGCTCGCCTCTGGCGGGCTGAATTCTGCTGGCGGAATTCAGCATTGCACATGAGTGCTATTTTGCGCTCGCGTGTAATCCCGCAACCCTGTCTGCGCACAGCCAATCATGCGTGGGCTGGAGCTGTCAATCTCCCTGGTTGGACGAGACCGGGGAGATTGAAATTCGCCACCTTGGAGGTGGCAAAAGGTTAGGAAAGCAGTGGTCTGATGACTGCTGCTTGTTAAATACGGACTGCAGGTTCTCATGTGAGAACCTGCAGTCATAGGGGGTCGAAAAGGCTTGTGAAGCCTTTGATAAATCGACCCCTTAAAAATAAATGTAATTTTTTACTTGCATATATCCTGTTCAAAATTATTTTTCTTGCAAATAGGTTCACATCTTTTACTAAGGAGAATGTATCACATTTGTTTGTTGGTGAAAAGGTTAAACCCTTACTTCATTTTTTTTTAAATAAAACATTATTTATGTAAGAACTTACCTGATAAATTAATTTCTTTCATATTGGCAAGAGTCCATGAGCTAGTGACGTATGGGATATACAATCCTGCCAGGAGGGGCAAAGTTTCCCAAACCTCAAAATGCCTATAAATACACCCCTCACCACACCCACAATTCAGTTTAACGAATAGCCAAGAAGTGGGGTGATAAAGAAAGGAGTAAAAAGTATCAACAAAGGAATTTGGAAATAATTGTGCTGTATACAAAAAATCATAACCACCACAAAAAGGGTGGGCCTCATGGACTCTTGCCAATATGAAAGAAATGAATTTATCAGGTAAGGTCTTACATAAATTATGTTTTCTTTCATGTAATTGGCAAGAGTCCATGAGCTAGTGAGGTATGGGATAACAATACCCAAGATGTGGAACTCCACGCAAGAGTCACTAGAGAGGGAGGGCTAAAAATAAAAACAGAAATTTTGTCGCTAAAAAAAATAATCCACAACCCAAAATCTAAGTTAATTATCATTAAATGAAAAGAAAAAACTTAAAACATAAGCAGAAGAATCAAACTGAATCAGCTGCCTGAAAAACTTTTCTACCAAAAACTGCTTCTGAAGAAGCGAATACATCAAAACGGTAGAATCTAGAAAATGTATGCAAAGAAGAACAGGTTACTACTTTGCAAATCTAAACAACTGAAGCTTCATTCTTAAAAGCCCACAAAGTGGAGACTAATCAAGTAGAATGAGCTGTAATTCTCCAAGGCGGGGCTTGACCCGACCCCAAATAAGATGAATGAATCAAAAGCTTTAACCACGAAGCCAAGGAAATGGCAGAAGCCTTCTGACATTTGCTAGAACCAGAAAACAAAACAAATAGACTAGAAGTCTTCCTGAAATCTTTAGTAGCTTCAACATGATATTTCAAAGCTCTTACCACATCCAAAGAATGTAAGGATTTCTCCAAAGAATTCTTAGGATTAGGACACAAGGAAGGGACAACAATTCCTCTATTAATGTTGTTAGAATTCACAACCTTAGGTAAGAATTTAAATGAAGTCCGCAAAACCGCCTTATCCTGCTGAAAAATCAGAAAAAGGATTCACAAGAAAGAGCAGATAATTCAGAAACTCTTCTAGCAGAAGAGATGGCCAAAAGGAACAACACTTTCCAAGAAAGTATTTTAAAGTTTAAAGAGGGCATAGGCTCAAATGGAGGAGCCTGTAAAGCCTTCAAAACCAAAATAAGACTCCAAGGAGGAGAGATTGATTTAATGACAGGCTTGATACAAACCAAAGCCTGTACAAAACAGTGAATATCAGGAAGCTTATCAATCTTTCTGTGAAATGAGACAGAAAGAGCAGAGATTTGTCCCTTCAAGGAACTCGCAGACAAAGCCTTAAAGGGACATTAAACACTAAATAAATGCTAGATAGAATGATGCATTCAAAGAAAAGATTAGTCCATGACTAACATGTAGATATATTTTTTAAAGTTTCATTAGTTGTTTAAAATGTGACAAAATAAGTATAAAGTTTTAGTGTCTATAAAACACTGGGAGCTGCCATGTTGTAACTTGTGTTACCTTCTCTGCTGTGGCCAATTAGGGTCAGTTATAAATAGGTCACTAGAGTATGCAGCCAATGGTTGTGCTGGATTTAACAGTGTTCTGCACTTCCATTTCTAACAGGAACTGAAAAGCTCACAATTTCAGAATGGAATTACAGGCAAAGAGGACAAAATAAATAATGAAAGTATATTGCAGAGTTGTTTTATATATACAATTTATCATTTTATATTACCATCTCAAAGTGTTTAATGTCCCTTTAATCAAAACCATCCTGAAGAAACTGAAAAATTCTAGGAATTCTGAAAGAATACCAAGTGAACTTATGAGAAGAACACCATGAAAATAAGTCTTCCAAACTTGATAATAAATCTTTCTAAAAACAGATTTACGAGCCTGTAACATAGTATTAATCACTGAGTCAGAGAAACCTCTATGACTAAGCACTAGGCGTTTAATTTCCATACCTTCAAATTTAATTATTTGAAATCCTGATGGAAAAACGGACCTTGAGACAGAAAATTCGACCTTAATGGAAGAGGTCCGAACAAGATCCGCATATCAAAACCTGTGAGGCCATGCTGGAACTACCAGCAATGCAAACGACTGTTCCATGATGATTTTGGATATCACTCTTGGAAGAAGAACTAGAGACGGGAAAATATAAGCAGGTTGGTAGCACCAAGAAAGTGTCAATGCATCCACTGCTTCCGCCTGAAGATCCCTGGACTTGGACAGGTACCTGGGAAGTTTCTTGTTTAGATGAGAAGCCATCAGATCTATTTCTGAAAGACCCCACATCTTCTGAACAATCTGAGAAAACACATCTGAATGGAGAGACCACTCCCCCGGATGTAAAGTCTGACGGCTGAAATAATCCGCTTCCCAATTGTCTACACCTGGGGTATGAACCAAACAAATTAGACAAGAGCTGTATTCCACCCAAAAAAGTATTAGAGATGCTTTTTTCATAGCTGGGGGACTGTGAGTCCCACCCTGATGATTGACACATGCCACAGCTGTGATATTGTCTGTCTGAAAGCAATTGAATGGTTTTCTCTTCAACAGAAACCAAGCCTGAAGAGCCCTGAAAATTGCACGGAATTCCAAATATTT
This sequence comes from Bombina bombina, assembly GCF_027579735.1. Classification (NCBI taxonomy): domain Eukaryota; kingdom Metazoa; phylum Chordata; class Amphibia; order Anura; family Bombinatoridae; genus Bombina; species Bombina bombina. The sequence goes on along the minus strand of NC_069500.1, from coordinate 782,344,440 downwards.
TATTGGTAATCTCGCCTCTTGAGATTTCCAAACCCCTTGTGCTGCCAGAGATCCCCAAACAGCTCCCCTACCTGAAAAGACTTGCATCTGTTGTGATCACAGTCCAGGTTGGACGAACCAAAGAGGCTCCTAGAACTATACGATGGTGATCTAACCACCAAATCAGAGATAGTCAAACATTGGGATTTAAGGATAATAATTGTGATATCCTAGTATAATCCCTGCACCATTGATTCAGCATACAAGGCTGGAGAGGTCTCATATGAAAACGAGCAAAGGAAATCGCGTCCGATGCTGCAGTCATGAGACCTAAAACTTCCATGCACATAGCTACTGAAATAATAGAGACTAAAAGTTCCGACAAGCTGAAACCAATATTAATTGTCTCTTGTCTGTTAGAGACAGAGACATGGACACAATCTATCTGGAAACCTAAAAAGGTGACCCTTGTCTGAGGAATCAAGGAACTTTTTGTTAAATTGACTCCTACAACCATGTCTTTGAAGAAACAACAGTAGTTGATTCGTATGAGATTCTGCAGAATGTAAAGACTGAGCAAGTACCAAGATATCGTCCAAATAAGGAAACACTGAGAACCTTTGAAAAGATTCCTAGAGCTGTCGCTAGGCCAAAAAGGAAGAGCAACAAATTGGTAATGCTTGTCTAAAAAAGAGAATCTCAGAAACTGAAAGTAATCTGGATGAAACAGAATATGAAGATATGCATCCTGTAAGTCTATTGTGGGCATATAATGCCCTTGCTGAACAAAAGGCAGAATAGACCTTTTAATCACCATTCTGAAAGTTGGTACTCTTACATGTCGATTCAAAATTTTTAGATCCAAAACTGGTCTGAATGAATTTTCTTTATTTGAGACAATGAATAGATTTGAATAAAAACCCCAGAAACGGAACTGAAACGGAACTGGCATGATTACCCCAGATAACTCCAGGTCTGAAACACACTTCAGGAAAGCCTGAGCCTTTACTGGGTTTGCTGGAATATGTGAGAGAAAAAAACTTCTCACAGGCGTTCTTACTCTGAATCCTATTCTGTACCCCTGAGAGACAATATTCTGAATCTAAGGATTTTGGACCGAATTGATCCAAATAATTTAGAAAAATCTTAATCTGCCCCCTACCAGCTGAGCTGGAATAAGGACCACACCTTCATGCAGACTTGGGGGCTGGCTTTGATCTTTTAAATGGCTTGAATTTATTCCAATTTGAAGAAGGCTTCCAATTGGAAACATATTCCTTGGGGAAGAGTTAGGTTTCTGTTCCTTATTAAGAACGAAAACGGTTAGAATCTTTAGATGTACCCTTAGAAACTAATCTTGAGGCAAAAAAAAGGAAAGGAATAGAAATCTGGACTTAGAAATCATATCAGCATTCCAAGATTTAAGCCACAAAGCTCTTCTAGCTAAAATAGCTAAAGACATAGATTAAACATCAATTTTGATAATATAAAAAAATGGCATCACAAATGAAATTATTAGCATGTTGAATCAAGTTAACAATGCTAGACAAATCATGATCCGATACTTGTTGCGCTAAGGTTCCTAACCAAAAAGTTGAAGCAGCTGCAACATCAGTCAAAGAAATTGCAGGCCTAAGAAAAAGACCTGAAAATAAATTAACTTTCCTTAGATAAGATAAAAGTTTCCTATCTAAAGGATCTTTTAAAATAAATACTATCTTCCATAGGAATAGTAGTACGTTTAGCAAGAGTAGAGATAGCCCCATCAACTTTGGGGATTTTTCCTAAAACTCCAATATAACTGCAGGCAAAGGATAAAATTTGTAAAACCTTTAATAAGGAATAAAAGAAGTACCAGACCTATTCCATTTCTTAGAAATCATATCAGAAATAGCATCAGGAACTGGAAAAACCTCTGAAATAACCACAGGAGGTTTATAAACAGAATTTAAATGTTTACTAGTTTTAAAATCAAGAGGACTAGTCTCCTCAATATCCAATATAATCAACACTTCTTCAACAAAGAACGAATATACTCCATTTTAAATAAATAAGTAGATTTGTTAGTGTCAATATCTGAGGAAGGATCTTCTGAATCAGATAGATCCTCATCAGAGAAGGATAATTCAGTATGTTGTCGGTCATTTGAAATTTCATCAACTTTATGAGAAGTTTAAAAAGACCTTTACATTTATTAGAAGGCGGGATGGCAGACAAAGCCTTCTGAATAGAATCAGAAAAATATTCTTATAAATTCACAGGTATATCTTGTACATAGATGTTAAAAGAATAGCAACAGGCAATGCATTATTACTGATGGACATATTCTCTGCATGTAAAAGTGTATCATGATAACTTATTACAAACCACAGCTGGAGATATAATCTCCATAACATTACAATAAATGTACTTAGCTTTGGTAGAACTGATATCAGTCAGCAGGATTCCAACAGTCTTTTCTGAGACAGGAACAGATTGAGACATCTTTCAAAATGTAAGAGAAAAAACAACATAAAAGCAAAATTATCAATTTCCTTATATGGCAGTTTCAGGAATGGGAAAAAATGCAACAGCATAGCCCTCTGATAGAGAAAAAGGCAAGAGGCATATAGGAATGGGGTTTAAATTATGAAAATATTTGGCACCAAGAATGACGCACAAACAAACAGAGAAAAAATTTTTTGGCGCTAACAACATCCGGAAATGACACACTTGCGTCATTGAAAACGCAACCTTGTGAAAGGACTCGGAAACCTGAATCATGGCAAATATAAGTACAATACATATATTTAGAACTTTATATAAATACATAAAGTGCCAAACCATAGCTGAGAGTGTCTTAAGTAAATGAAAACATACTTACCAAAGACACCCATCCACATATAGCAGATAGCCAAACCAGTACTGAAATGGTTATCAGTAGAGGTAATGGAATATGAGAGTATATCGTCGATCTGAAAAGGGAGGTAGGAGATTAATCTCTACGACTGATAACAGAGAACCTATGAAATAGATCCCTGTGAGGAAAACGATTGCATTCAATAGGTGATACTCCTTTCACATCCCTCTGACATTCACTGTACTCTGAGAGGAATCAGGCTTCAAAAATGCTGAGAAGCGCATATCAACGTAGAATCTAAGCACAAACTTACTTCACCACCTCCATAGGAGGCAAAGTTTGTAAAACTGAATTGTGGGTGTGGTGAGGGGTGTATTTATAGGCATTTTGAGGTTTGGGAAACTTTGCCCCTCCTGGTAGGATTGTATATCCCATACATCACTAGCTCATGGACTCTTGCCAATTACATGAAAGAAATGTATTACCTTTATTATCATTCAGTTATTTTGTACATTCTCCCTTCTTTGGTTCCTCAATTGGTATCTCCTCCTGCCTCTTGTATTTTCTATGTCTGCCCCCCCCCTCTTATTTTCTTTGGTTTGTTCTGTGATCTAAAAAATCCCTTTTCTGATCCTGTATGAGGTGTTGGTTCTATTCTCTTCCCCACTTGATGTATCTG